>NC_083724.1:116246026-116549056 GCF_028564815.1 Eubalaena glacialis
TCCCTTCCCTTCCCTAATTAACAACTGCTTGAATCTGCCCATTGGCACTCAGGGAAGGTCATGGAGGCTGAATGAAGCCTATTTCCTGTAATCAAAGAAATGGGGGATACAGAAAGGCTTTGTGCCCAGGAGCCCCACGGGGCCCTGCTCAGTGTCAATCCCCCTCAGTCCTCAGAGTAACCCTATGAAATAGGTACTACCACTGGGCCTTGTTTACAGACTGAGGAAACCAAGGCCCAAGGTCACAGGGCTCTGAGGATGTGGGGCTGTATTCACACCCAACCAGTCTGGTCTAGATGGAGGTGGACTGAGCCCTTGGGCCAGCCTGCCTCTGGACACTGTCCAAGGCAAGGACACTGACCCACAGGTCTGATACCTGGGTTCAGGTATCACTCACTCTTTGAGGAATTTGGTCAAACTGGTGGCCCAGACTGGTGGTTCCTTGGTCAAAGGAATCTCTAGAGAAAGTTACAGAGTAAAAACCCAGGATTTCTCATTTGGACGCATGTAGGGAGAGCACCTCAGGTCCCTGGCCAACGTCACAAAAGCCAAATACAGCAATCCAGGCTCCCGGTCTGTCTTCCAGGTCTCCTCCTCGTCCTCTCTCTGGTTGGGGTATTCACTCCCTCATTCTTCAGTCCCCAGTCTCTTCTTTCTCCATCCTCTCTCGACCCATAGCTGGGGGACTCACTCAGTGTCCTGCCTTCAACCAGGAATACGTCCCACCTCTAGCAACCTGATTTGCATTTCTCTCAGCAGAATCAACCAGCTCTTCCTTGATGATTCCAGCAAGCCCAGTCCCTTGGCTGTAGTTTCTCCAGATAGTAGGTAGGGAGAGTGGAAATCTCATTTATCCATTTTCTGCTAAACCTTTTCGTTTATCTTTACTCCCAGCTCCTAAAACTCAACTGACTATACACACTGTCTTACTCACAAAAAGTACAAAAAGTACTCCACCTTCACTGGACCTGCTTCTGCTATGGGCGCCAGCATCATTCTCTTTTGGCCAGACCTGAAACCTTAGAGCTGATGTTCTGCACCTGTGCCCAGGGCGAAGCCTCAGACTCATGGATGACCTAATAGAGGGCTGTAAAACTCCTTGAAATTGTATACACTCACAAAACTAAAGACCACATATTGGGACTGAGAGGAAATATTTGCAACACATATGTCACACAGAGGACTTCTATCCAGAATATATAAAGAATCCTTGCAACTCAACTCAATTTAAAAATGGGCAGAAGATTTAACAGGCACTTTACGAAAGATTTATGAGTGATCAATAGGCACATGAAAAGATGCTCAACTTTATCAGTCATCAGAGAAATGCAAATTAAAACCACAAGGAGATACCACTATGTATTCACTAGAACAGCTAAAATTTTAGACTGGTAGTACCAAGTGTTGACAAGGATATAGAGAAACTGGATTTCTCATACAAGGCTGATGGAATTGTAAAATGGTACAAGCCATTAAGAAGACAGTTTGGTAACTTCTTAAAAAGTTTCACATATACCTACCTTATGACCCAGCCATTCAATTTCTACATATTTATCCAAGAGAAATGAAAGCCCACGTTCACGCAGAGACTTTGCTTCGGAATGTTTATAGCAGCCTTATTTGTAATGGCAAAAGCTGGAAACAACCCACATGTTTATCATCAACTACTGAAAGGATAAAAATGGGGTGGTATATCCATGCAGTGGAGTATTGTTCAGCAATAAAAGGAGCAAACTACTGATGCCTGCAGCCACAGGGATGAATCTCAAAATCGTCATGCTGAGTAAAACAAAGACCAAAAAATGTGCATACTGTGTGATTCTACTGGTATAAAATTCTAGAAAATGCAAAGTCATCTATATAGTGACAGAAAGCAGATCGGTGGTTGCCTGGGGGTCAGAAGTAAGGGAGAAAGTGGATTTTGAGGGGGCCCACGAAACCTTTCGGGAAAGATGGAAATATTCAGTATTTTAATTGCAATGACAGCTTCCCAGGTAAAGGCATATGTCATAACTCTCCACAGTTGACGCTTCAGACGTGTACAGCTTGTGTTAAATTAAACCTTAGTAGAGCTGTAAGAAAATATGAGTGCTGGATGCCAGTGACTCTTCTGTGTCTAGATTAAGAAATTGCCTTCCACGTGCTATGAAAGCTTGGTTAGAACTCTGACCTTGATTTCACTGTGTAAGATGGGCATCTCAGTGGTCCCCAGAGCCAGTGTTGGAGTCCCATAATGAGAGAACCAGAAGCGCCCTTGAAATGATGAAAAGCCTGACACCCAAAGAGGGAAGTGACTTGCCCAAGGTCACCCTACAACTTTGTGGCAAAGTCAGGCTTTGAGCTCAGGCACCCCGATTCGGTCACTGGTCTACAAGCCCTGGGAGGACACCATGGGGCCAGGAGGTCAGCTGTGGTCACCAGCTAAGGGGTCACACAGCCAGAGCCCAACACATGCCAGGCACAGAGAGCCCCGCAGCGAATGAAACGCGCTGTATGGGTGTGAACTCTGTGCCCTGCAGCCTGGCGGCGGTGAGCAGGAAGGGCCGTGGCCTTGGACCCGAGCATTCAGACCGTCTGTGGGGAAGGACAGAGCTTGTGGGTTCTTGTTTTAAATTTCTAACTTCTTGCAAACCAATACTTTCATAAAACATAATCCAATTAAATTACTAGAAAAATGAACCAAAAAATGAACATATAAAATACAAGCTCAAACTTTTATTATTAGATTCAACCCACATAAAATCACTCGTTAAATTGCTGTGAAGGTTTCTAAGCATTTACTCTCCATTTCTGTACTTATCTCTTCATGGACCAGGAACCAGCAGTGGTCCGTGTTCCACCCTTTGAGAAGTATTTCCCTAAAAGATCCAAACTTTAATTACCAAGAAGTCAGGGGCCCCTGGCTTTCTAAAGTCTAGGAGGATCACATTAAAACACGGGTTAGATTGAAATGTGACACATGAGTCATCATTTGAATTGAGACTGTACAGACTGATATATTATTCATTGTCTTGAGCAATAAAAACTCACAAAATGCCTAAGTGCCCTCAGGCCCCGGAATAGCTTAATTGGGCAGCAGTGCTCTGTGATGTCAAGCACCTGTTTAATTCTGAGTTCTGCAGTTTTACATCAGAACAGGCCCAGGAAGAGGCATTTTCCATCTTCGGTCCCTGGCTCCTGTCTCTGCTTGAGTGCGTGAAGGGGCCACCCCTCCCCATGGAGTATCCTTCCAAGGCGCTGAGCCCAGATCACCCAGGGGTTCAGAGGCTGTGTGAGCAGCTGCCGGCACAGACGAGGAGAGGAGAGGAAGCCTCGTCTGGAGTTGGGAGAGCGGAGCCAGATCCCTGTCACCCACACCAAGGGGGCAGGCCAGGCCTGGGCTCCCCTGTCCTGAGTTGGCCTTGACAGCCGTGGAGGGTCAGATCCAGAATCACCCTGGCCGAGGCTCAGGGGTTAGGCCCCAGGAACAGGAGCACCTACGCCCCAGGTTCCTGGCCTGTGAAATGGGGGTTTGTCACATGGACTGCCTAGGCCAACGCCGGGCCGTGATGATGCAGATGAAGTGATGCAAAGCCAGGCCCGGGTAACGCTCAGGAGAACCCAATGCCCGTACCAGCTGAAGCTGAGTGACAAGACCTCAGGTTGGGGTGGGCCTTAGTGAGTTCTCACTCCTCTCCCCACCCCTCTCTGGCCTGGACTTGAGTCCCCTTGAAGTTCTCTGTATCAACCCCCAAGCTGTTCGGCTTGAATGCCACAATTGACAGGGAACTCACCACCCAAGGGCAGGCCTTCTCAGCTCCGCACAGCTTTGACCCGGAGAACACAGTCCCAGGCTGAGCTGCATTGGCCTCCCCGTGGCTCTCACCCCAGCACTGGCTGCAGCTCCTGGGGGCCAGCCCGACTGCCGTGTGCACCCTTGAAGACCAGCCTTCTGGCCTCAGTGAGCCTTGGCTTCTGCAAGCTGCACATCCCAGCTCCCTGTCACACGTCCTGTTTATACCTTTACAATCGGCACCATCCTGTCAGAACACACCCCCAGGTGAGGTGCCTCCCCAGGTAAGACCCACCCCGCCCTGCTGTCACGGGGTCTCTTTGTAGAGCCTAAGGTGGGCCTTACTCCTGACCTTTTAGAACTGCAGAATGTGTACAGCCTGTCTCAGTGCCCCCAGCTGCCTTGCTTTTCTCTTCTTGACACCACGAAGACCCCTCCCTGAGTCCCGGGGCCTCTTGGTCCTTCTCTTCCTCCTACGGACCCCCATTCAGCAGGAGCCCTCCTCATTTGGGGAGCACACTGAAGACTAAAGCCTTAAGCTCCCACCTTCCCAGCTCTTCCCTTTCATCCTGAGCGATTCAGCCCCAAAGCCCTGATGTGACGTGGAGTGCTGCTGTGTCCTCAGTTCAGGGACAGGAGGGCCGCAGGGTCTCAGGGCTGCGTGGGGACAGCGGGGAGGGCGTCCATGGGACAGGCAGCCGGGCGAGGGGCGTGGGAGCCCATGCGGCGGGTAGGGAGGGTGGTCAGAGCCTGGGTGGGGCAACAGCGTGTCCTTGTGGCAGGGCGGGCGACTCGGGAAGTCAGGGTCCAAGCCAGCTGGCCCTGGCGAGGGGGCCTGGCATCGAGGAACAGTCTGCAAAATGGCTGGACCAAAATCTTCGAAAGTATCAAGGCCATCACTTGTCTTTTTCCCTTTTTTCTGGTTAAAATTCTGAATTTTAATGAAACACACTTGTTTTTTTTTAATTATGGGTTTACTTATGAGTTCTCTATGATCACTATTGCTTTCTGCCGTCTTATTCACACCTAATTATAAGTCCAATACCCGGGGAAAAAAAAGTACCAAGGCCGTGATAATCAAAGAAAAACAAAGGAATTGCCCCAGACTGAAGAAGACCAAAGAGAAGTGACAACTCGGGGCAGCGTGTCATTCTGAATGGATCCTTTTGTTATGAAAGGAGTCATTGGGCCAATTGGTCAGACCTCAGCGGGTCCGAGGACTATGATGATGGTGGTGTATCAGTGTTAGCCCCCTAGTTATAAAGGAGAGTGTCCTTGTTTGTAGAAACACACACTGATAGAAAATCAGGTCAGCAACTTACTCTCAAATGACCAGGAAGGAAAAGGTTTTATTATATAACTGTAATTCCTAATTTTCTGTAAGTTTATAATTGCTTGAAATTTGTTTTTTTAAGAAAAGAGGATTTCGGAGCTGGCACTGAATTAGAGATTACCTGATCCTCAGCTCTATTTATGAGACAAGAACAAAGTTGCAGAAAGGTTAAAGTGACTTGACCAAAGTTACACAGCTAGTAGGTATTGGTTCTGGGACCCAAACCCTCCTTTCAAGTCTTATGGTTGGATCTAGTCTAAGTCCCTCATTTTACAGGTTAAGAAATTGTGGTCCAGGGTCACAGAGAGATTCACCCCAAAATGAGCTGAACAAATTTCAGGTGTCAAGTTAATTGGGACGAATTTGGAGAGTTTCTTTAATGTCTGAAATTGAACTCTGGGTGC
Organism: Eubalaena glacialis; assembly: GCF_028564815.1. Lineage (NCBI taxonomy): Eukaryota > Metazoa > Chordata > Mammalia > Artiodactyla > Balaenidae > Eubalaena > Eubalaena glacialis. The sequence continues at coordinate 116,251,536 of NC_083724.1, forward strand.
TTTCCTCCTCTGTCCACTTGCACAGAAAGTTCTCCTAGGTGTTGGCCTGAAGCCATTCCTCTCAGAAAGGAAGTCCTCTGCCACTTGCTCGGGGTTTTAAATTTGTTGCCCGGCAAAGCGGTCATAGTGTACATGAGCAACTTTCCCTGCAGGGGCCTCTACGGTTTCTGGGGTTTTCCTCTTAGTCACTGACAGCCTGGAACCTTGCCCTTCCATGTGCCAGCCATCAGCCAACCAGCTGGCAATTCTGAAGAAGCAGAAAAGCATCCAGAGACCCTCTAAGGAGGGCACAAGCCCGTGGAGAAAGAAGGTGACATGTGTCTGCTAGGGGACAAGGGCAGGAGGCAGAGTGTTATGAGCTGAATTGTGTCCCCCAAAATTCATATGTTGAAGTTCTAACCCCCAGTACATCGGAATGTGACTGTATTTAGAATTAGGGCCTTTAAAGAGGTGATTAAGGTAAAATGGGGTCACTAGGGTGGGCCCTGATCCAATATAACTGGTGTCCATATAAGAAGAGGGGATAAGGACACAGACACACAGAGAGACAACCATGTGAGGACACAGGGAGAAGACGGCCATCTACAAGCCAGGGAGAGAGGCCTCAGGAGAAACCAACCCTGCTGACACCTTGATCTCAGATGTCCAGCCTCCAGAACTGTGAGAAGATAAATTTCTGTTGCTGAAGCCACGCAGTCTGTGGGACTTTGTTACAGCAGCCTAACAGATTAATACAGCAGGGCTGAGGAACGCCGGAAAATAGACTTTCCTACAGACCACAGGCTCTTTGCACAGATCCCTTCTGCCCACACTGTAATGTCACCTTCCCTCAGGATATCAGGTGACACTCTCCCCATTTGGACCCTAATTGACAAAAGCAGGGAACGGAATGCTCAGTCTGGAGCCAGAAGTCCCAGCACATCCATTCAGGAGCTGTGTGATCTTGGGCAAGTCATTTAACCTTACTGAGCCCCAGTTTCCTTATATGAAAATAGGATTCATAATTTCTGTTTTTAGTCTTTCATAGAATTGCCAAGATCAAGTGTAGAAACTGATGGAAACTATAAACAGATTATAAATGTGAGGATTGCTATTAATGACAGTAATACTATAGTGTTCATAATTTTAAAAATGTATCTACTGAGCTTCTGTTTCAGTTAGAAAATGCAAACATAATCTCCAGAATTTGCAATCCAGGAGGGAATATGGGAGTTACACACATAAAGCTGTGTAAAAGTTGGCCCAGAATGAAATACAGTCCACAAAACAGAAATCAATGTTCAGAGAAAGGAAATCATCATGGTCTGGTGTGAATCACTGCTGTTTATTCCCTCATCAAACATGTCTTGGGAGCCTTTGTGTGCCAGCCTGTTCTACCAGGGGGGTAGAACTGTGAACAAGACAGCATGCCCTCAGAAAGCCTAGGTTCTTGTGCGGGGACAGATACAATAAACAACAGATGTTTCTGAGTATGACAGGTGGAGACAGTGCAGTGAAAGGAAGGAAGGACGGGGGTGAGGGTGGAAAGGCTGCGTCGGTAGAAGGACGGCTGCTTTATGGGGGTGTTTGGGAGGACCTTGCTGACAACTCACACCTGGAGGGAGTGAGGGCCAGAACCATGCTGCTACATGGGAAAAGAGCATAGTAGATGCTATCAGGTGCCTTTACAAGTGTGGATAGGACTTAGGTTTCTGGGGGAAGACTTTGGAGGTGCAGGAGCCCAGCCAACAGGCTTAGTGCGATTGGCCCGGATGGGACTGCGATTCCCAGATACAGCCACCAGGTGGCAGAGTGACTTCAGACAAAAAGTCTACCGAAGAGTCTGGGGAGAAACTTCTTTCTTCCCCCAAATGAGGAGTGCTGGCACAGGTTCGGGATCCCCGGAAGACCAGGGGAGCAGCAGATACAGCTTTGAAGGTTGAGAAGGAAGAAGAGGCTCCTTGCCTGACAGCTGGCTGGAGCTTTCCCGAGCCACTGGATTCCCCGTTCTCCCAACGGCGGCCATCCCCGGATTGGCCCCCACAGGTGGGGCTCTGGGCTCAGAGCAGCCGTAGCTGACATATTCCTGAGGGAGCCTGGCCCCATGGGGCCCCGCTCAGGACTGGGAGCTGGCGAGTGGCTCCCCTCGCTCTGTGGCTGGCTCACTTCGGGGCCTTCTCTTCCCTCTGCCCTAGCGAGCCGGGCATCTCACCCTACAGCTCACCCAGCGCTAGTCCGCCAAGCCTGGGGCGCCTCCTGAGACGAATGGAGGGTGCCTGGGAAGCAGAAGCCCTGGTCTGGCGCAGAGCGGAGCGCCGCCGCCTGAGCCTGCTCACTCGGCCAGCGTGAGACTTGCATCCGCAGAAAAAACACGTTTTTCCCCGCCGTGCCCCCCACACAGCCCGCTTGGTCATACCTCCATTCAAAAGTTTAATGAATGATCTACACACGCCAGGCAGGGTGCTGGGGACCCAGGGGTCTGTGAGACAGACCATTCACAGAGCGGGCTGCAAACTATACTCTGAGGGCTGAATCCAGGCTGCTGCCTGCTTTTGTAAAGTTTTACTGGCGCACAGCCTCGCCCATTTGTGTACCTAGTGTCCGTGGCTGCTTTGTGCTATAAAGCAGGGTTGAGTGGCTGCTACAGAGACCATATGGTCCACGACCCTGAGGCATGTGCTAGCTGGCCCTTTATAGAAAACATTTGCTGACCACCCATCTGGAGGGAGAGACAGGGAAGTGAACAGAGGATCGCGTCACTATAAAGGGAGCTGTGATGGAGGCGGGGCCACGATGGAGGCTGGGCCAGGTGAGAGATGAAGTTGAATGGATGAATGGACTGAGGAATGGATAAAGAAGATGCGGTACGTATATTCAATGGAATGGAATATTACTCAGCCATTAAAAAGAATGAAATAATGCCATTTGCAGCAACATGGATGGACCTGGAGATTATCATACTAAGTGAAATAAGTCAGACAAAGAAAGACAGATATCATATGATATCGCTTACATGTGGAATCTAAAAAAAAAGATACAAATGAACTTATTTACAAAACATAAACAGACTCACAGACTTAGAGAACGAACTTATGGTTACCAGGGGGAAGTGGGGGGGGGGAGGGATAGTTTGGGATTGACATGTACACACTGCTATATTTAAAACAGATAAACAACAAGGACCTACTGTACAGCACAGGGAACGCGGCTCAGTATTCTGTAATCACCTAAGTGGGAAAAGAATTTGAAAAAGAATAGATACATGTATATGTATACCTGAATCACTCTGCTGTCCCACCTGAAACTAATACAACATTGTTAATCAACTATGCTCCAATATAAAATAAAAATTTTAAAAACATAGGGCAAAAAAAAAGAGAGTGCTGTGATGGAGGCAGGGCCGTTATGGAGGTGGGGCAAGTGAGAGATGAATTTGAGTGGGAAGCTGGGTCGGGGAGCGTCCAGGTGGGCCTGCCTTTTAGGATAGTAGCCATGGGGAGCCACTGAAGGGTCTTGAGCAGGAGTGACAAGATCCCATCCCAGGAACTACTGTGTGGAAAGTGGAGGAGGGGACAAGAGCAGAGCCAAGGGGCCCAGTAAGAGACTGTGGTGGCTGCTTAGGAGGGAGAAGAGAGAAGAGAGAGGGAGCTGTGGGGATGGGGAAAGAGTCGATGCTGGCAGGATTTCGAGTGTGAGGGAGGGAGAGGCAGGGTCAGGGCTGAGTCTGTGTCCAGCCTGCATCCCCGAACTCTGGGATTGCACAAGGGTTCACCAAGCCATGCCAGATGCTGCGGTGGATGAGCCACTTGGATCGCCAAGAGAAGCCCCTCCTTCAAAGGTGGGGAAGCGAGGTTGGAGGTTTCGTGGCAACGTTCGGAATGCCGGGCAGGAGCCTCCTGTTGTTAGTTTCTGCTCTGTGCCCCTTTCTGGTTGAGTGCATGGTGCGTGGTATCTTCCAGGACTTTCCTAACGAGTGACATCAGCATGGACCTCTTAGGATGCCCTGTGGGTGGGACCAGGGCTGTGTGAACTCAGGGAGCCTTGAAAACCCAGCACATCCCAGCCCAAGTCCTCTTGCCAAAAGGGAGAGAAAGGCAGAGGCTGAAGCATGTCTCACACTTTTCCCGCAAGGTGCCCAGGGTGGTGCAGAGGAGCTAACAGACCAGCCCTGGGGGCTGGAGACAAAGGGCTCCACAAATATGAGGGGTCGCTGAAGCCTCAGGGTTTTTTTTTTTTTAATTCAGGTGCTTTTTGCATTCTGTTCCATCATATATCTTCTGTGTCTTGAAGTAGAAGAAATTTTTAAATAACTTACTAACAGTGATGCTCTAAGAAGATGCTTCAGGAGCGTGTTCAGGTTTGTTCTGTAGCTGCTGGTATTTCCGTCTCAGCCAGGTGAGGGTCTGGGGCAGGACGATGAGGACATGACTGCAGCCTGGAGAGAGAGGCAGCTTTTTGTGCTGATATCACAGCAAAGGTATAAGGAGGGACAGCAAGGTGATCAGCCCAAAAGCTCCCTGACAGCAGGGACACACTTTTTTACCCCTGAGTCCCTTGAAACCCCTGACACATAGCCTTTACACATTGTGACTATGCCTCAGATCAATAGAGAGGATTAAGATAGAATGCCCTGGGCCATGAAGCAGCTGAAGCACCGCCAGCTGCTCCCTTCTCTCTGTAATTTCTCTAAACCGCAATTTTCCTACCTGCAAGGTGGAAGTAATGACCCCTTCCTGCCTAGCTGTCAGTCCTGCTGCAATGCAGTAATGCAAAGGCAAGCACTTTAAAAAGTACAAGGCATTTTAGATATCCAAAGAGCACCATTATCCCATAGAGAAACACTATAGTAAAACCCTGCCGTGAGGCCATAAGCGGGGCAAGGAGGGGGGAGCTGAGAAATCCAAGCCCCTAAAATGCAAAGCTGGGGTGTGGCAAAATCGATGAATGAATTGGTGAGCCTTGGGTCTGTGGCAATGTATGGCCTGTCCCAGCACAAGCTCTTGTTTGGCGCCACCTGGTGGCAGCTGTCTGCCCTGCCTTAAATATCAAAGATTTTAGGTCCTGGGACTTTTGCGGGGACTTCCAAGACAGATACTGACTCCAGGACTCCCTTAATTGAAGCCACTTTGTTGGCCTTTATGGAGAAAGTTGGGGTGCAGGGACCTATCCTCTACCTCCCCACTTCTGAATCAGGATCACCTGCAGTTTCAGCCCTATCCTCCCAGCCTGCCTATCCATGAGGACGTTTGATGACAAATGTGCTATATCTAAATTCCTGTTACTCTGAGCTTTGGCATCTCGGTTTTTTTCTGTATTAACCTCTTCGGAAGAAACGACTTTCCATTTGATACCTGTGTCTTCCACATGATCTATTTCCCAAAGGATGTAATATGTGTGCATTTGTGTTTGTGTGTGTGCATGCACACATTTGTATGGGGTGGAGGGACAGCTTGGGGGAAGGATGTTTGCCCAGTTATCCTGTCTTCTATCACATTCAGACGGCTCTCAGTCAATCAACTACTTCCACTGAGACTCCCCCCCCACCAAATCCCACCACCATCAGCCAAAATGGACCAGCCTCCCTCCAGGACTGCTTTGAAATTCCCCACCACTGCCACCTTCCCTTACTGTCTACTTATTTCAGAGCACACGCAGAAGGTCCTGAAACTGGGGACTTCCCTGGTGGCGCAGTGGTTAAGAATCCGCCTGCCAATGCAGGGGACACGGGTTCGATCCCTGGTCCAGGAAGATCCCACATGCCGCGGGGCAACTAAGCCTGTGCGCCACTACTACTGAGCCCGTGTGCCACAACTACTGAAGCCCGCGTGCCTAAAGCCCATGCTCTGCAACAAGAGAAGCCACCGCAATGAGAAGCCTGCGCACCGCAATGAAGAGTAGCCCCCGCTCACCGCAACTAGAGAAAGCCTGCGCTCAGCAACGAAGACCCAACGCAGCCAAAACTAATTAATTAATTAAAAACTTAAAAAAAAAAAAAGAAGGTCCTGACACTGGTGGGCTTTGAGCACCATCCAATCTCCCCTTCCTTCTGGGAGGGCAGTGGAAGGATATCCTTTAAAAGCAGTCTGTGCTCAACAAGCGGTAAAGGTCACGCTTCATCGCTGAAGGTCAAAAGGCACAGGAAGCAATCCTGCACATGGGGCTTCTTACTGAGCTCCTTCACGTCTGTCGGCTTTCCTCACAAGACAATGACTTTGTGAGGCAGAAACACCCATGGCTTTAAAACACACGCCTTCACTCACTCACTCATCTTGTTATTGAATCAGAGGGAGTGCTAAGTGTCTTGCTCTGTGCTGGCAAACACGACAGACAGCGCCCCGTTACTGTCTTGAGGCAGCTCAGCGTCTAGTGGGGAGGCAGCGTCCGCGGCAGCATCACAGGTCAACGGATGCAGCAGCAGGAGCGCCAGCCACATCAGAGGTGTTACTGGGGCCACGTGTCCCAGAGGACTGAGGACTGGCTTTCCTGTGATGTGTTTGCCTCGGTACACGAGAGGGGCTGAAGGGGACAGCCGAGGTGATGGATGGACAGCCAAGCGTCTCCTCATCCTGCAGTGGCCCAGAGGCTCCCACCCCATCCTTTTAGGGGGCAAAGCATTGCAGATTGCTTTGTCCCGGGTCAAGTCCCAGACTATCCTCGCTATAAAGCATTCCTCTTTTCCCTCCTTGTGTTTGATGGGAGCCAACAAACCACTTCCAAAAGCAGAATGTTTGCAAAATCTCCACCTTCCAATGTTCCTGCCCAAAGGGACAGTTAATGAGCAGAGCCATCACACATTTGGAGGACAGCCGTGTGGAGCCACTGGGGGGTGAGACACACTGCAGAAAAGGCTGGAGATTGCTGGGGAAAGGGACTCTCTCCTGTCTTGCAGCAGTCAACCTTAATGTGAATCCTGCAAAGGGAGTTGTTTCACATCTTAGGAGAAAACGTATTGGGAGCTACTGGCTGTGAAGAAGCTCATCCTCCTTTTAGTCTAAAGGCTAGGGACCGTCTGATTTAAACCAGAGATCCCTTTTCTAGCTTAGTGATGCCCTAAAGTTGGAACTTTTAAGAAATCCCTTTTTTGGGGAGAGTGAAATCACGGGAATGTTGATAAGGGCAAAGCCCCACAGTGGCTGGAGCGACTCCAGGGAACGTTTTCCTGCTTGTATCCATGGAGCATTGGCTTGAAAAAGCAAAGCTGTCTTGCCACTTTGCAAGAACTGAGCCCAGGAAGCTAGCGACCGAGGCCCACGTGGATCCGTGCCTTCCATCTGCAAGATCTGTGCTTTTCTTTTTCCTCTACATCGGTCATTTTTCAGGCAGAAAACACATTCCTTGGGTGTAGTCTCAAGTTGAAAGTCTTCGAGGGCTTGTTCTGTCCAAATGAATGGAAAAACCAAGTAAAGCCTATCCACTTTGATAATCATTGCACTCTGTGGCAAAAGTAGCCTCAATTCGTTGTTAAAGGGCTCATTTTTCCTGCCTAATCATGAAATTCAGGCAATTACCAGGACAAGGACCAAGTTACACTGCTGAGGAGAATTAGGCGTCTTCTCGATAGTGACACTGTAGGGTAAATTCCATGACAAGAGTGGGGCTGGGAGTTTGCCTTGGTGAACCCAAGAATTAATCATGCTGTTTATTAGACTTGTAAGATGTGTGCTGTAAAATCTCACTTAAAATTCCATACGACCCAATGAAGTAGGACCTACTATTTATCTCCACTTGACAGATGAAGGAAATGAGACATGTAGGGGTTTGGATAATTTGTCCCAGGGCACACAGGACAAGTGGTGGAATTCCCATCCCAGCCACACCACGAGGTTGCTGAGGACCCCCAGGAAAATTCGAGCCCTGTGTAGCCTGCCAGGTTTGTTCCAAACTGCACGTGGCCTCCAACCCTAGGGGCCAAGGCCTCCGGCCCTTGCTTCTTGACCTTGGTCACATGGCCACCCTCTGGCCTGCATGGGGTCTCCTGGAAAGCTTCCTGAGAAAGTGACATTGAAAGTGAGATGGGAGGGAGTTCCCTGGTGGTCTAGTGGTTGGGATTCTGGGCTTTCACTGCTGTGGCCCGGGTTCAATCCCCGGTCAGGGAACTGAGATCCCACAAGCCACGCGGCTTGGCCGAAAGAAAAGAAAAGAAAAAAAAAGGTGAGATGGGAGATGGACCTAGAGATTATCATATTAAGTGAAGTAAGTCAGACAGGGAAAGACAAATATCACATGATATCACTTATATGTGGAATCTAAAAAATAATACAAATGAATCTATATACAAAACAGAAAGAGACTCACAGACAAACTTATGGTTACCAAAGGGGAAGTTGGCGGCGGGGGGGGAGGATAAATTAGGAATATGGGATTAACAGATACACACCACTATAATAAAATAGATAAGCATCAAGGATTTACTGTAGACCTCAGGGAACTATATTCAGTATCTTGTAATAACCTATAGTGGGAAAGAATCTGAAAAAGAATATATATCTATATATATAGAGAGAGAGATTGATATATAACTGAATCACGTTGCTGTACACTTGAAATTAACACAACATTGTAAATCAATTTAAGAAAAGAGAGAGAGAGAAAGAAAGTGAGAGGGGAAGGGATGAGTAGGAGAACAAGACAGAAAGAGCATTCTGGGCAAAGGGAACAGTACGGTCCAAGACCTCAGCAGGAGGGAATGTCGCAAACCCAGGGGTCTGAAGGAGGGTCAGTGGCTGTGGCGCCAGGGCGCAGGGACGCATGCAGGTGAGGCAGCTGCAGAGCTGGGCTGGGCAGGGCACACAGGACCAAGGATGCCCTGGGACAGAGTCTTGCCCTCCTCTTATGGGCCCGGGGAAGCCACTTGTGGGGTTAAACAGCCCGTGATGTGATGGAATTTGCATTTGGGGGCCCCTGTGGGTATAGCAGGGAGGGGCTGGGAGTGGAGCCACGTGGGCGCCTGTGGATCACGTGGGCGCCTGTGGATTAGTCGGGCGCTGTGATGTGGTCCAGGGAGAGGTGATGGCCTGGGAGGGTGGGATGGGAGGAGGTGGGAGGAGCTAGTTCGGAGGCCAAACGCATGGGACTTGATGGTGGGCTGGACAGGGTTGGTGGGGCAAAGGAGGACGATTGACCCTGTGACAATGCGGGTTTGAACTGCCCGGGTCTACTTCTCGGTGGATGTTTTTCAAGAGTAAACGCTACAGCACAACGCAGTCCACGGTTGGTTGAGTGGCGGATACGGAGGATCCTTGGATACCGAGAACCGCATCCCTTGTTGTTCAAGGGTCAACTGTAACCTAGATTTCTGCGGGGAGGAGAAGGCAACCCCTCGAGACAGGGAAGGAGAGTCAGCCGGGCCACCTCTGACTTCTGCAAACAGACGGGATGCACACACACGGGTGCAGGCTCACCTGGCCAGCCTGTGGCCGCTCCTCAGGACAGCCGGGACTTAACAGACTAACCCTTTCCTACCCTGAGTGACCTCCTGGGTGTTTTTTTTTTTTTTTTTTTTTAAGAAATTCACGTTCTTATTTATTGATTGATTTATTGATTGATTGATTGCTGTGTTGGGTCTTCGTTTCTGTGCGAGGGCTTTCTCTAGTTGTGGCAAGCGGGGACCACTCTTCATCGCGTTGCGCGGGCCTCTCATTATCGCGGCCTCTCTTGTTGCGGAGCACAGGCTCCAGACGCGCAGGCTCAGTAATTGTGGCTCACGGGCCCAGCTGCTCCGTGGCATGTGGGATCTTCCCAGACCAGGGCTCGAACCTGTGTCCCCTGCATTGGCAAGCAGATTCTCAACCACTGCACCACCAGGGAAGCCCCTCCTGGGTGTTTTAAAGCAAACCCACGCACCGGAAAGGCGCAGGCCACTGCTGATGTCGCCACTGACCGCTTCCATCCGAGGCTCGCAGTCAACCTCTGCGACCTCTACAGTCTCCTTTCCCCCACCCTTACCCCTCCCCCTCCACCACAACCGTGTGCCCAACAGGAAATAATACCTGCAAAATACAGGCAGACGCAGGGAGCAGAAAAGCTGACATGTTTGGAGAATTCTGGACTCATCAAATTCTGTTGCAATCTATCTAAAATCCCATCACCCCCTGGTTGTCTCAGCCTTGAAAGACCAAGAATATGCAGAACCCGTGCTGGGAGATTGGCTCCCCCTGTAGCGATAGGAAAGTCATACCCCATGTAACAAATACGTCCATGTTCTGACCTCTTTTAATCCCCATCCCTGTTCAGTTACTTATCCTCATTATTATCCACTCATTATCCTCATTTACAGATGAGGAGACTAAGGTCCAAATGATCCCCCGACACTGCCTCCTGCAGATGTCTTGGTTCTTCTCTCCAACCCCTCACCAGCGGGGCCTCTGCATCCTTCCGGCAACTGCCCTGATGCCAGCTGCCTGCCTGGTACTGTGGGTGGAGGGTCCCCCTGTATTCCTGGCCTTTCTCTGATCAGCGGGAGCTGCCTCACTCTGTGCCCCTCCCGCTTACCCTCAGGAAGGAGATCTGGGTTCAGGAACCTTCCCAGACTGGCTTGGCCCTTGGCCGTGAACTTCCCTACTTCCCTCACTATGCCAGGGCCAGAGGGATGGGGCCAGCAGGGAGGAGGGTGTGAGATGACCACTGGGCCTCACAGGGCACCTCTGTGGCACAGAGCAGGCCCTACTGACCCTCCCTCCTGGGGGTCTGGCTCCTGCTTCCGTGGGTGCCAACCCCCAACCCCTCCAAGGCCTGGGCTCTCTGCTCTCCCAGCTGGGGGAGAGTGAGACCCGCAGCCCCTCGCTCGGAGAGCAATGCGAGTGTGTCAGAGAGACCCTGAGTCCTTGGCCGGTTGTCAACACCCTGCTCACTACAGAAAGTCTTGGCAAGGGAGTGGGTGTCTGAAACACCGCACAGGAGGCAGGCCCAGTGTGACACCGGCTCCCTGGGCCAGGCCTTCTGCTGCCCTCAGGGAGGGCGGAGAGAAAGATTTTCAGAGGGGAGAGCATGTTGATAAGAGGTAGATTCATAATCACGAAAGGTTCCAGGCTGGAGGTATCCTTAAGATTATTTAGTCCAATATTCATATTTTATAGATGAGGAAACCAAGACCAACAGAGAGAAAAAAATTCATTGAATTTGGGGGGAGGAAGCTGATGTTGGATAGTCACGTTCTCACAAACCCAATGCTGTGAACCCCCACCTCCGACCCTTGCACGCATGTGCCTCTGCAGGGACCGTCCAGAAGGCCGCGTGTTTGGTCTATCCATCTAGACTGGACCCGAGAGAAGCCATCAATCCCCACCGTCCCAAACCTCCCAGCCATTCAATCTTTCTGGAGAAGTCCCGAGGGTCCTACCAAGTCCCGTCTTACCCCCAGACCAGAAGATTCTTACGAGATACGCTCAAGTTCAAGACCATCCTACAGACTTTGGACTATTTGGGTGGGGTCTCCAAACTTCGCTCAGACTAACCTCAACATGTACCTGCAGTTTCAAGAAGAACGTGAGGACAGCTGCTCAGGGTCAGCCTCTGGCCCCTCCGACTCACAGGTTCAGGTCCCCGGGCGGCCCTGCTCGTTCTCAGCTCTGCAGACCAACCCTGTTGGCTCTGCCTGCCTAGCCACTCTCTTCCCTCCTTCCCCAGCTTTTTGCTGCTATTCATTTTTTTTAGTGTCATCTGAGATGTCACTCCCTTCCTCTGGAGTCATCCCCCAGAACTAGTCGGGTGCATGTCCTCCAAGCCCCCATAACTATACACACCTCGAAGGTGGCTCCCGGTGCCTCGGTTACTGCCTGAGGACTTGCTTGTGTTCGCTCCCAGACCGTCTCCTTCAGAGCCATCATCCTTTCTCCAGCAGCCCCTGGTGGGCACCAGTAGACACGCGGGTGAAGGAACGCGCAAGTGAGTGCGTGAATGCATGAGATAGTGCAAGCTAAGGCACAGAGATGGGGACTTGGAGTAAGAGGAGCTTCTCTGGGGTCCAGCCAGGCAGGGGAAGAGGCGGGTTCCCCTCACCGGCTGGAATTTCACGCTGCGGCCTTTCACTGGTGGCCAAACCAAGGAGAAGAGCCTCGTCTCCTAGTGGTTAATCACAAGCAACAGCTCCCAAAACGCTGGCAAAGAACCAAAACTAAAACCCGGAGAACTAAAAACCTGCCAAGTCCCCTAGCATACCACGGTGGAAATAGATGTTGATCCTTCCTCTATAGCTTGGCCATTTTCAAGGAGAAAAGAGAGCCCAGACATCGGTCTTAGGAGCATGTATTCATCCCCAGGAGGGCTTTGGGGCTCAACAAAGACACAAGGTCCTCCATGAGTGGACCCCAGAACGGGTGAGAGGGCTCAGGTCTGGGGACTCCTGACCCTGCTGCCTCCGGAGGGTTTTGGGATTCCTGGGATTCCAACGGCCTAAACACAGGAGGATGATCAGTCCTGGAACGGGGACCGTGGGGCTCTGGGAGTGAGCCTTGCTGTGCCCAAATGTGTTGATGTTATGGGCTGGAATAGATCAGAAACTCACAACGATGCAGCGGGTGCTGTGCATTAAATAAGATTCAAGTAGGACTTCCCTGGTGGTACAGTGGTTAAGAATCTGCCTGCCAATGCAGGGGACATGGGTTCGAGCCCTGGTCTGGGAAGATCCCACATGCCGCGGAGCAACTAAGCCCGCGCGCCAAAACTGCTGAGCCTGCGCTCTAGAGCCCAAGAGCCGCAACTACTGAAGCCCATGCACTTAGAGCCCGTGCTCCTCAACAAGAGAAGCCACCGCAACGAGAAGCCCGTGCACCACAACAAAGAGTAGCCCCTGCTCGCCACAGCTAGAGAAAACCCGCGCGCGGCAACGAAGACCCAACGCAGCCAAAAGTAAAAATACAAATAAATAAATTAATTAATTAATTAAAAAAAAAAAAAGATTCAAGTAAACCGCATGAAATCTCCGAAGACGCTCACAGGGAGTACACAAACCCATCGTCATGCAGCATTTCCCTCTGCCACTAGGTGGCAGGTGTCCTTGGTTTGCTGTGACTGCCTGGGAGACTGCCGGTTACCAGGGAGGGAGGATGCTGGTTCAGAGGGTAGCTCAGGCCTCAGGCTGCCTGGGCTATGAGTCTAGAAGCTCCCTGAGCTGGGGAAGCCTCTGTGGCTACCCCTGAGCCGCCCCTGCTGCACCAGGATCTTTGTCTCCAGCAGATGCGATATTTACGTTCCTTTCCTGGTTCTCCTGCCCTGACCTTCACTCGAAGCTGGGCTTTCAGTCTGACATGTGTCCCCGAGTCCCCCAGACCCCAGGGGAAAGAAGTAGTCTCTTCCTCTGAAGCAGACAATGTTCCCCTGTCTCTTTTAGGTCACTTTTCCCAAATCTTACAGAAATCTCCAATCTGACCCTCTTTCCTCCTTTCCCTGTCCCTTGCCCCTTGCGTGGCTGCCTGACCCTGTCTATTCTTGGCATGAGCTGGCCTCTCCCTGGGTCCAGAGTCAGCCCTCCCTTTCCCAACAGATCCTGTTGTCAGCATCAGACGTTTCCCAAAGGGTCCCACAGAATGCTCTGTGTTCAGGCGGGTTTGGGAAACTCCCCTGGCTGCATCTCCACCTTGGGGATTACAACGCGTGTTAGCACAGGAGAGGTCTGGAGAGTCCTGCAGAAAAGGCTACTGCTGGACTTGGAGGACTCAGCCTTCCCTAGACTTTCGCGACCCTGGAAGGCCTTTCTCCGTGTAACACTCGTGAATACCCCACAATTGGCAGAGGCCGCCCTCCGACACCTGTGCACAGAGATGGTGGCCGGCGGGCACAGGGGCTGCTCTTTCTTTCCGGCTCTCCCAGCCCAGTCCCCAGCTCCCCTTCACAAGCCCCTGGCCTTGATGTTGCCCTTGGTTACTTCTTCATATTTCTGGCCCTGATAACTAACACCATGTAAGTATGTGGGGCTTTCTGGAGGGCCCAGAGTTCAAGCCTGAGCCTGCAGTTCCGAATGAGAAGTTGAAAGTTGATTTAAGCAGTGCCCAATAATTATGAGACCCACTTAAAATGTGTGTGGATTGAGCGAATGAATGAATGATGGAAGAACAAATGAATTCCCTGAATGAATGATGAGCTGGAATCTGGGACTTCCTTCTGATTTATTTCTGTGTATAAGTGGAGACCACGACATTCTTCCTTCAGATCCGTGTGTGTGTGTGTGTGTGTGTGTGTGCAAAAGTCTCTCCTGGTCCAAGGGAGGAACTGTTCCAGGCATCTCTGTGCTGGACACCCACACCGCGGTGGCATATTTTAGCAGGTGTCCTGTTCCCTCCAAAGCCCTTGGTCTCTTTGTGCTTTTTCATTTGCCTGCTCACGTCCAGGAGAAGGCCTCCCTGGGACCCTTGGCCACTGAATGTGCCGTTTGCATGTCCTAAGTCTTCCCTGCAATAGGGAGGCTGTGCTCAGGACAGCAGGTGCTGGAGTGCTGTGGAGAGCAAGTCTTGTACCCTACACGCAGGACACAGGGCCGCTGAATTGCCTGGGGGCGAGCCGCGGGCAGAATCAGGATGCAAACCTCTGGCTCCTTCAAGGTAGAGCTTCATTTGGTTCCAAGCCCAGCTTCCTGGCAGAACTACAGGGACGCTGTTAAAACCACTGAGGCCCAGGCCCCAGGCGAGAGAGGAGCAGAGAAAGGGCCGCCCCGGGGCCCACAGGCACCCGTGCCTGGATCCTCACGGCCCACACGGGCAAAGGCGAGAGGCGAAGCGCGTCTCAGTCCTGGCAGGACGGCTCGGGAGCGTCCAGAGCACAAGGGGCGGCAGCCTGGGAGCCGCTGCTGTCCCCTGTCACAGTCGTGCGGCCCTTGTGTCCCCTCTTTGTCCTTTCTGGTGTGGGGCGTGCAGCTCACAGGGAGCTGGTACCGTGGCTCGCTCTTCTTTTTGCTGTCGCCGTAGGAGATACGCCGTCTGACCAGCAGAGGCTCGTCCTACGAGCCAGGTCTTGACCTTGTCTCACGTGTGTGCTGGACGGGCGTCTGACTCTACAGTAGAGGTGAAGCCCAGATGCTTCATTTTCAATTGCGGTTTTTCTTTTTATTATTTTGAAACAATTATCGATTTATAGAACGGTGTCCTGCACCCAGTCCTGTGTCCCCTGCACCCAGTTTCCCCAATGAGAAGACCACGTACAACTGCAGGACAACATCAAAGCCAAGACATTGGTACAACCTGCCAAACTTCAGGTTTCACCAGTTTTACACACGCTTGTGTGTGCGTGTGTGTAGTTCTGTGCAATTTTATCTCATGTGTAGATTTGCGTGATCACCACCACGGTTCTGATCAAGATACAGAACCATCCCGTGACCACGCGGCCCCTTCATGCTGCCCCTTGACAGCCTCACCACCACCCCCATTCCCACCCCTGGCAACCCCAATCTATTCTCCACCTCTATAATTGGGATAGCTCAAGGATGGTGTATAAATGGAATCAGACCGTCGGTAGCCCTTGGGGATTGGCTTCTCTATTCAGCATCATTCCCTGGAGATCCTACCAAGTCGTTGCCTGTGTGGATGATAATTCATTGTTTTAGGCACTGACTAGTGTCCCACGGTGTGGACGTGCCATGGTTTGCTTAATCATCCACCCATTAAGGGACAGCTGAGTTGTTTCCAGTTTGGGGCTATTATATGTAAAGCTTCTATGCATAGTCTCGTACAGGTTTTCATGTGAACATGTTTTCATTTCTCTGGGATTAATGTCCAAGTGTGTGATTGCTGGGTCGTTGGTAGTTGAGCGTTCAGTTCTGTAAGAAACAACTGCCAAATTCCTTCCCAGAGTGGCTGCCTGACGTCGTGTTTTACCTTCGTCTGACTCTGCTGTGTGTCCGGGGCTGAGAATCGCTGCTCTGGAAGCCAGACTGAGGCTCCCCACAAGCGGCAGGAGCGTCAGCCAATGGGTTGAGGTCTTCCCCTCCGTCTCCTCAAGGATAATTCCTGGGGTATCTTCCTGAGTCATGCCCCAAGGACCAAAGCTAGCTGTTTCCTCCGCCTTCCTAATGACTTACGTGGGGTCCCCTCAGATATGAGCTGAAGAAGACGTGTCCGCACTGGCATCACACGGGCTTCAGTTAGTGCTGGGAAACGGGTCTAAGTACAGCTGGCTGGGGAGTCTGGCTGAGCTGGCGGCTGGGACAACTGTCTCTTTGACCTCTGCCACTCCTCTCTTGGGGGTTTGGAGTTTTTCTAGAGAATGGCGCCCTGAGTCCCACCCTGGAGCTCCCGCAGAGAACCAAAGTCAAGGCAGTTTCTCTCCCGAGGGGATGTGACTTCTGTGGGCTCCCTTGCATGCTCTGGGTACATCCACCACGTCTGTCCCGGCCGGGGTAGCGGGGGCAGACAGGGCAGTGATTGCACCGGGAGGTCGGCAGGGCTTCCTCCGACCCACTTCCGGAAGGCAGGTAAAAAGCATCTGGGTCATGGACTCCAAGGTGCTTCTCAAGCCCCCCCGCCCAAGATAGAGCTCTTGGCCCTGCTTAGGGCTGGGGTCAGGGTTAGGGCTAGGGTCAGGGTCAGGGTCAGGGTTAGGGTAGGACTGCCCACCTCCCACCCTCCGCAAGCTGTCGGGCAACTGCTGCGTGCGTGGCCCTTGCCTGGGGCTCAGGTGCACTGTCCGAAGGATAGCACCCACAGCTCAGAGGCTGCGTCTGCCCAAGAAAACCAAGATGGCAGCATCTCACTCTCCTCTCCTCCCAAAGCCCCCAAACTTCCCCACACAAACCCCATGGCCGCCCTGGTCCCAAGCTCACTCCCTCTCCTCCAGAGAGCCCCCCAATCCTTCTCGGGGCATCACTGCCCCTCCACGCACACACCCCACCAGCCAGGGGCTATCCAAAGGACAAACCAAAAAAAAAAAAAGAGAAACAAAAGCAAACAAAAGAATTCCCCTGACCCCCCAATACACACACACACAAAAGAGCAGGCTTGTGGGAAGAGGAAGCTGCACCAGCACCTACCCCTGGGGGTGGCGGGGGCCAGGCTCCCCCCATTGTTCTCTCCCCAGGCCTGTGATGACAATCCCAGCCCGGACAGGTTGCAGCCCCCCTGCCCTGCAGCCAGCACCCCCCTCCTTCCCACCTCGGCCCCTGAGAAAGACGCCTCGAAGCAGCTGTCCTAGGCGCAGAAGTGGTTCCCACAGAAGAAGGAAGTAAGGGCTCACACGGGGCTGGGCTTTCCCCTGAGGAAGCAGCGGTGGCTTTTCAGTGACAGACTCCTGCAAGGATGAGGGACAGGGCAGGCCAGGGCCCCAGGGGACCAGGCCAGGAGAGGAGCCGACTCGGAGGAAAGGAGGGCATTGTGAGCCCTTGTTTACGGGCGGCGCGGCCCTGACCTTGCTGCTTGTCAACAGGCCCTCGGGCCCCTCCCCTCCCGCCAGCCTCACGCATTTTTGTGGAATCAGCCCATTCATAATTTTATTTGGGGGTGGTTGTTTTTTTGCGGCCTCCAGCCCCTCCCCCAACTGGCTCACTTTCAGCATTGTAACCCGGATAGAAAGGCAAGATATCCTTCCCCTTTCCTGGAGCCGGCTTCCTACCCTGGCCTTGCAGGCTCCCGATTCTGTTAACCCTTAGAACAGCCGGAGAACGAGGCTCTCCAACAATGACCCCCCCACAAACACACACACACAGGATGGTATTTGCTGGGGACAGAAACCCAGGGTTCCCAGGAAGGGCTTGGGAGAAAAGCAGTTTGGGATCACAGATTTAGCTGCTGGGACGTGGGGAAGGGCTACAGAGCAAGAGGATGGAGCGATGGGAACGGGGCCGTCCTGAAAAGGGCCGACATCTCACCAGCCACAGGACACATTTTCAAAGGAACAGTGACAAAGCAGGGGGTGTGCAGGAGGGGCTGCAAGCTGACGAAGGCCAGGACGTAGTGCCTAGAGCGGGGCAGTTAAGCGGAGGTGGGAGATCCGGCCTGGAGAGGACCAGGGAGCCATGCTGCGGGTTCCCTGGCTTATCGGGACATCATGGGGCAGAGGGGGAGGTTTATGCGGAGCAACTTAAAGGGCAGAACTTGGACCAGGATGGAAGCTACTGGAGGCCTAGTTCATGTCAATCAAGGAGGCTCCCCATGTTGGAGGTGGGGTGTGCAGCCCTGGGAAAGCCATGAACCTCTCTCTAGAAGCAGAGCCTGGGCATGGGGATGCCAGAAGGTGCCCAGGTACCACGGAGACCAGGTGTCATGGGACCGGAAGCTGAGGCTCAGGGCTGCACAGAGATCCCAGGCAGAGCCAGGACCAGAACCCAGGGCTCTGGACTCCGGGAGTCTGAGCTGAGGCTGGTTGCTTCTGCCGGGGTGAAGCCTTCAGCCGAAAGGTGGTCCCATGGTAGCTTCAAGCTCCTTCTACACCGAGATCAAAACTTGGAGGACGTTTGGCTTCACCCTCTCTGCTTGGTCTTCCTTCCTAGCACCCTGCATAGTTAGACCCATCTCTTCCCTGATCTGGTCCCTAGCATCTCACACCTTCTCTCCTTGATCCCCGGCTCCAGCTCAGGAAATCAGGGGCCGCCCAGGCTCCCAGCCAGCTTGTTCCCCGCTCTGGAACCACCTCCCTCTTAATTTGCCCCTCCCACCTGCCGCCCCCATACCCTGTGCCTCCGTGAGGCCCCCATCTAACTTTGTACCAGCTCACTTGCCCCCAGGGAACCTGCCCTGATGGGTCCTAAGGGCTCTGAGGGGTTCCTGCCTCTGCGGCAGTGTATTATTTGCCCCACCCCCAGAGTTATCATATCCCAGAGCTTCTGGCTTTTAGGTCTCTACTCTGTAGTTGAAGATCTCACTTCCATTCATGTGTCCGGGGGCCAGGACAGGTGTATAACTTGTCGACTCGTGGGGTGGGTGGCCTGAAGCCCACCATGGTCATGCATGGCCTTTTGGCTAGGGTCTCAGTCAGGCCTGCGTGTAAGGGTAATGATATTTGTGACAGTAACAGAAGTGGGCTGAATGGAGGTCAGGTCCACTCTGGGGATTTGCACAGTGCTTTGAGAGAAGTGGCCTAGCTGGGAGTGGGAGGGATGTACAGGGTTGGGACATTTAGTGACTACTGATGCCCAGAAAGTCTGCTAATCCTGACCCACCGAGGCCACACAAAGGGTAGGGGAAGCAACAGCCTTCCTAGGAAGGCTAAGATCCCTGACGGGGAACCAGCCTCTACCCCTAAACTCCCTTGTACATGTGATGCATGTTTATGCCTGTGTGCATGTGTATGCTTGCACGCGTGTTTGTCTGTGTGCATGTGTATGCTTGCACGCGTGTTTGTCTGTGTGCATGTGTATGCTTGCACACGTGTTTGTCTGTGTGTATGTGTATGCTTGCACGCGTGTTTGTGTGTGTGCATGTGTATGCTTGCACGCGTGTTTGTCTGTGTGTATGTGTATGCTTGCACGCGTGTTTGTCTGTGTGTATGTGTATGAACGCGTGTGTGTGTGCGTGCACGCATGCGTGTGTGTGCTTGTATGTGTCCTCATGCACTGCAAGTGGCCGAGCGCCCCGGATGAGGTGAGGAAAGGACTTGGGCCCAGCGGGAGTGTGGAAGCTGCAATTCGGGGCACCAGGTTCTTTGCCACCAAGTGGCCCCAGCACAGCAGGCACCCAGTTTTACCCAGGAGCGGGTGGGGACACCCACTTCTCCCCACTGCCCACCCGCTCTTCAAAGGCTTCCTTTCGGCTCCTTGTGGGTCTGTTTCCTCTTCTCCAAGAGGCCCCTGCTTTAGAGTGACAGGGGCCAAAAGGATTTGAGAGAGGGGGTGTCTTCTGCCCAGGATCAACACAAGGGTTCCTGAGAAGCCCTTATACCCGGCACACTGATCTGGAGCCAAAAGACACACTCCCGCGAGTTTCTTTGTGTGTTTCTCACAGTGGCACCAGATGTGAAGTGCAAACCATCCCCATCCTGCAGCCCGGTTGCGAGCACTGGCCATGGGCACGGGAGCCAGAGGGACCAGGGCTGGGATCCTGGCTCAGCCAGTTAACAACTTGGAACTTAAGGCAAAGTCTCTGACCCCCAATTTCCTGAGATGTAGAATGGGGCTCTCAGCGCCTGCTGGGAAACCTTTGCGGTGATGGAGGAGGTAAAGGACATCAAACATGAAGCACAGTTAGAGTCGGTGTGGCAGCCCTTCCCCTCCCTCCCCTACCGCCTGGGGTCACAGAGAGCAGAGCTGGGGCTTAGACTAAGGAGCATGTGTCTCCACCCACCCTCTGTCTGTCTCTAGAAATCTCTTTGCTCAGCTGTCCCACCTCAAGGCTGCCTCTTGGCCAACACTGCACAGTCTGGGAATGAGACAAAGTTGAGTAACCAACACCTTTTGCCCACTTTCCACTTCCAGTTGCCCCCAAACTAGCAAAATCCCGGATCAGAACTAAAAAGGCAGAGGCAGGGTCACCTGGACCCTTCTCAGAACCCTTGGTGGCCAAGGTCCCCCAACCTCACAGAGCTTCACCTCCCCGGGGGTCTACAGACAGCAACTCAGAGGCCACGAATGGTCCCCCGACCCTGCTTCTCACCCTCTCTGTCCCCTGACATCCGCCTCACATGCATTCATTCCCACGACACTTACACGTCCATCCCCTACTTCCTGAGCCCCGGCCCACGGTGGAGAGCAAGCCCCGCACCCACCTGGGCCTCCCAGAGTTGACGGCTCACGCCCACTCCTCTCCCCCAGCTACAAGCATCTGAGAAAAACATGAAGAACAAGAAAGGCCAAGTGCCCACAATCTGCCCCGTGCCGAGCCCAGAGCCTCCCTGTCATTCCCTAAACACGTCTCCACTCCTGGACTCAGAAGGCAGCTGAGTCAGGATCTAAACCCCCTCCCAGCCGAGGCAGGGCCCCTCCTAACAGGAGATGGGAGAGAACTGGACCGCACGCCGGGAGGCAGGTCACCGAGACCCAGAAAAGAAAGTCGTGATGTCCCTCGGCAGACCTATTTCCCATGCTTGAGGCAGGCGTGTGACAAAGACTCTCCTGACCAGACTTTACACAGGTTCCTCTGAGCCCTCTTTTCCACTTGGCCTCAACCTTGGGCTTCTGTCTGTTCTTTCAGAGTCTACTTTTAGCAAGAGCCTGGCCAAGTCAGTTTAGAGAGAATCCTCCACCCTCGGGACCCAATCACCCTCAACATCCTATCAAATTCCTCAGCCCCCATGACCCCCCCAGGTGATATGCCATCACCCAGGCCTGCCTTCAGTGAGAATCACCCTGTTAGATCATTTTAGCAAGAATCCTGCTACCCTTGATGTCTCCTCTTAGTAATTTCCATCCACTGACCCATCCCACCAAACTGCTCCTCGGCTAGAAATCCCCACTTGTCCTTGTTGTCTTCGGGGTTAAGCCCCATCTCTCTCCCCTATTGCAACAGCCTTGACGCCTATTACGATAGTCTTGAAGTCTTAATATTCTTTCCTTTAACAGGTAATATTAAAAGCAAGCAATCAAACACATATCTGTTCTGTTCGGGTGACTCTGTTGAGTACAAGTGTTTGTTTCTGAGCTTTACCAGCTGCCCGGCTGCCCAACTTCTGAGGAACAATTGTGAGGATTATCAGCAATACACAGAGTCGGGGCCTGGGGGAAGATTCCAGGCTGTTGGATTTCTCTTTCAGGGACTAGAATTTAGAGACAAGAACAGACGTCTTAGCAGCTCCAGGCATCAGCCCTGGCGCTGAGCCCCCGGCAGAGTGGGACCCTCACTCCGTTGGAGGCTAGCAAAGCTGACGCCTCTTTATTGAGGATCTGACTCAGAAATGGAGCCTGGGCTCACAGCCACCCTCATCCTCTGACGGTCTCCCATCTCTGGCAGGGGCGCTGTCCAAGGGCCTTTGCGGTACCTTTGGAGCTCTGGTTGCCTCTCGCCCGGGGATGAGCAGGGCTGGTCTTGCCCCCTCTAAACAGAGACTCCCCTCCACGGCCGCATCCAAGAGGAAGATTTGACTCAGCACTGTGTGCTGTTTGCACTCAGCACTTGGGAGCTAGAAGAGACCCTAAATACAGGCAGACCTCGGAGACACTGCGGGTTCGGTTCCAGACCATGGCAATAAAGCGAATATCGCAATAAAGCCAGTCACAAAATTTTTTAGTTTCCCAGTGCATATACAAATTATGTTTATACTGCACTGTGGTCTATTAGGTGTGCAATAGCATTATCTAGAAAAACAATGTCATACCTTAATTTTAAAATACTTTATTGCTAAAAAAAAAAAATGCTAACCATCATCTGAGTCTTCAGAGAGTCATAATCTTTTTGCAGTCTTAACATCAAATATCATTGGTCACTGATCACCATCACAGATATAATAATAATGAAAAAGTTTGAAGTATTGTGAGAATTACTAAAATGTGACAGAGACACCAAGTGAGCAAAATGGTGCTGATAGACTTGCTCGACACAAGGTTGCCACAAACCTTCAGTTTGTAAAAAAAAAAAAAAAAAAAAAGAAACAAGCAGTATCTGTGAAGAAAGTGAGGTCCACCTGTATGCGGCCCACTCCCTCCTTTGACAGTTGGGAGCTGAAGCTTTAGGTAAAGCCCCCCACCTAAGGCCAACCAGCCAAGACGTGGGCAGAGCCGGGTTAGAATCTAGCACTGGAGTCTTTCCAATGAGCGGTATCCCACACGATCGTCTCTGAAAACTCAGAAATGGATTTCACAGTTATTTTTCACCTTGGCAGTTGGGAGAAAACTACCCTCTAAAGTTTTCTTTGTGGGAGGAGGAAAAAATAAGAACCTACAATTCAGCAGGGAGTACAATTTTAAAAATAAGCCTCCCGGGCAGTGCATTTAATGCCCGCCCCATGGGGATGCTGGGCCCATAACTCAGGAGCACAATGGCTTTTCTTGTTGTGAATGAGTGTGAAGAGCCAGCAGAGGAAACAGGAAGCCCCCAATGCAGTCTGAATGGACCTGTGAACAGGCATAATAAAAGTTGTCCTGGATTTCCGTTACTACCAGGTGTTTCCGCCGGGACTTCTATTCATTCAGGCTGGGGATGGCCGAGGTGCCAAATCTTCCCGGTGACCCCGGCCCCCTGCTCCACTGCCCTGACCTCACGCGTCCACGAGGGGCCACCCGGGCCTGGGCTCCTGGGACTGGGTGATGGGCGAGTTTTCACCCCCAGGACCCAAACTCTGTGGCACTGGTTTTAGAGTAAAGGAGAGGGGTGGGAGAGAGGAGGGGGTCCCCAGATTACAGCAACACCCCCCAATGTTTGAAAAGAGAAGCTCATGAGAGGGAACCCAAGGGCACATGGAGACAGGTGGTCACGAGCTACAGGTAACAGACACAGCGAGGGACTCGGGCCAGGAGCCAGGAGGTCCCACAGCAGGGAGGATTGGGGTTAGAGGCTGAGAAGGACACCCATCAGCAAGGGCGGTGGAGACACCTCCACACAAGGCACAGGCACGTGGGAACAGCCGGAGGCAGGCGCCTGCAGGCCACTCACTTGCCCTGTGACCTCGAGCCTGTCTCTCCCTCCCAAGCCTGCCCCTTGGCTCCCAAATGAGAAGGTTGGATGGAACACGCTGCCCATCTGGTGCTGCCTTCTGTGATCTGAAGTCAGACTGTAAGACAGGAACGCCTCTAACCAAAAGGAAAAGGAGACTGCGGTCTCAGATGCCCACATGACCAGGCGGGGCACAGACGTGTGACGTCGGCGTGGTGTAAGAGTGGACAGTGGGGGCAGGAGTGTTCCAACAGGATGCAGGCTACAGAACACACGCCTGCCCCCTGCCCAGGGAGGACCCCACCCAGGGCAGCCCTCCTGGCACCAGATGCTGGGGAAGCTGCTGAGATGGCAAGGCTGCCCTTTAACCATCTTAGTCGACCACATTCATAGAGATGCTGCCACAGCAAGGAGGGCTTTTGTCGTTCTGAAATGGGGACGGGGGATTTATTCTCTTGAGGTAGAAATACATCATAAATGACACAGTTGATGGTTTACAACACACACCATGACAAGAATGGATGGACCAGCCGCGGCCCTGATCCTGCACAGGGAATCAGTCACTCCTCCCCGATCACAAGTAGGAAGGTCCATCTCCTCCAGGAAGCCTGCCGTGACTGCTCAACCCCGGGGGGAAGCTGCCTGGAACCCACGGATAGCTGACCCCATGGGCACCAGAACATATAAGCCGGGATCATTTCTCTTTGGCAACATCACTGTGGCAAGAGGAAGACCCTCCAGCTGGAAACCCTGAGTCCTACCACTTCTAGCCTCTTGGTTCCATCTGCAGGACAGGTTGGTGAGCCACGCAGTAAACATGGGCTAGGAACCAACTGGGAACAGAGCAGCCCTCTGGTTGCCAGTGTTTGGAGAGCAAGTTGTGACTGTGGACAGTCCAGGTGTCTGACTGGTATCTTTATTAGTCACCTAAGGCCTTCAGTAATCAGTCATTAGAGTTATGCATCCATCACGGCATCCACGATAATGAACCACTTTGGTTCCCCCAGGTGATGATGGTATGGCAATGGTGATGTTGGTGATACATAAATAAGCAGCTTCAGAGTGAATACAGAGCTCTATGCTTCTTGTACCATATGTCTTATTTGGGCCCTAGTAACTATATGATGTAAGAAGGGTGTGTATTATTCTGCAGGGAAGAACACTGAGGCTCATAGAAGCATGTGGGTCGTATGTGCATCAAAGTTCTCACAACTAGTAAGTGGCAGAGATGATCTTTTCTTTCCCCAGCCAAGAAATGCAGGTCTGCAAAGCGCTGTCTACCATGGCAGCATCAACCCAGGAGATGCTAAGTGGGCCGAATATCGTTGTCCACACTGGGGAAATCTGCTGGGCTCTGAAACACCCCTGGGACTGGATGATTTTAGCTTTTCTTAAAGCAAACATGGGAACCCTGGTCCTCCTCCACCTCCTTGGGAGGCTGAGTGCGCCCAGGGCCTCTGCCAGACCTCGAAGGATGGTCACGCTGCCCTCCCTTCTCCATCCTTCAGCCTGCACACACGTGCTGGGCACGGGACCACCGGGCACAGAGCACACAAGAAGTGTGGTAGGAAAAGAGCGCCAAGCTGGAGGTCAAAGTCCGCAGCAGATCGCAAGGCAGCCACATACCAGCTGTGTGGTCCTGGGTCGGCACCTTCCGCTCTGGCACTAGTTCCCTCATCCATAAAGGAGGGAATTACGCTGGATATTCTCTTGCATTCTTCCAGTTTTATCATTGAGGGAGTCTACAATGGCTCCAGTGCTCTTTGGGCTCCACTTGCACCTTCCAGAAGCCCACCCAGTGGAGGCTGCTAAGATGACATCCTCTTACTTGGAAGAAGAAAAATGTGAGAGCAGGAAGCCGGTGCTGCTCCAGTGGAGAAGCTTTCTCCAGGCTGTTCTTGCTGTCCAAATCTCAGCCACCCCCAGGTCAAGCCTCTGGTGTGAAACAGCCTCTGCCTGGCCTCCCCCTCCCCTACCGTCCCCACATCCCTGCTTGCCCCAGCTCCCCCTCCTACTCCCAAGGCACTGCCTGCCTCACCCTTTCTACTGCCAAACCACATCACCTGTGGTTTTGCAATTTCTAATCTGAGCTCTGACTCTCACTTTCCAGAAAGCTCCACAGGCACAAACTGGGATAACCCCGCCTTTCACCCCTCCCAGGCTCCCCTAGGCTTGGAACTTACCTTGTGCTGGCTGTGGATTTCTTTCCAATGCTCATGCTTTTTGGAAAGGTGTGGCGTGGAAGGTGGGGAGAGCTGGCAGGTTGGGGTCACCAGGGGTTCATGCAGATGTTGTAATTTTGCACCTGGGTTTCTGACTTGGATGTAGTTGCTGCCAGGGCTGAGGTGGCTGAACCAGCAACAAAACAACCAACCCCGGGGCTGAAAATTCAGTTATGGAATCCAACTGGAGGGAGGATTGGAATATGGTAAGCAGGAAAATCACTGCTTTCATGCCATGGGGGCAGGGGGAAGGAGTAGACAGACAGAAGAAGCACAACATCTCAGTCAGTTTGGGCTGCTATAACAGATTACCATGGACTTGGTGGCTTAAATAACAAATTAGTTTTTCACTGTTCTAGAGGCTGGGAAGTCCAAGGTCAAGGTGCCAGCAGATCTCCCATCTGGTGAGAAACTGCTTCCTTGTTTTCAGATGGCCGTCCTCTTGTT
This sequence comes from Eubalaena glacialis, assembly GCF_028564815.1. Taxonomy (NCBI): domain Eukaryota; kingdom Metazoa; phylum Chordata; class Mammalia; order Artiodactyla; family Balaenidae; genus Eubalaena; species Eubalaena glacialis. The sequence goes on from NC_083724.1 coordinate 116,277,622, forward strand.
GTGTCCTCACATGACAGAGAGCAGAGAGAGAGGAAGCAAGCTCTCTCCTGTCTCTTCTTATAAGGGCACTAATCCCATCATGAAGGCTCCACCCTCACGACCTAATCACCTCCCAAAGGTCCCACCTCCTGATACCATCCCACTGGGGGTTAGGATTTCAATATATGAATTTGGGGTGGGCATGAAGAAGCAAATAACTCATTACAATGGTAGAGCTGAGAAAGAGTTCTGGCCTGGCTCCTGCCAGGGCAGACAACAGAGTCAGTAGAAAAAGACCCACAGCATCTCTCTCTTTCTCTCTCTCTCCCTCCACCCTGTTCATATTCTCCATAACAGCTATCAAGTTATCACCACCTGAAAAGATCTTGTTTATTATTCTTTCACTGTTTCACTTTCTGCGTCGTCTCCTCGAGAGCTTGCCCTTGTTTATTATGTCTGCCACTGTGTTCCTAGAGCCTAGACGGGTACCAGTTGGCACTCAAATGATTTGAGTGATTTCTTCATTAGGAATAAACCCTTGTTATTGTGGACAAAGAATGTCGCCTGCCATATCAGTAAATAAAGGATGTTGTGGCTGTCAAGCCATCAGCCGCTGTGCGCCCCGAGGGGATTCAGGATGGAGAGAAAACAGGATACTGGCCCTAAATAGTTAGGGTGCATATCAGAGGAGTGATATCAATGAGCCCAGACTCTTGTATTTTCCCGTACCTAGAAAAGCGCTAGATTCATTAACTTGAGATGTCTGGTTTTTCTTTAATTAGCAGTAATCTTTTGATGTTCAACTACCGGGATTTTTTTGGCAAAAACTCCTATATATGCCGGCTTCCCCCTTACCTTTTTGGAACAGTCCCTCAGAGCTGTCTGAGAGGCTGTCTCCTGGGCTTGAGTCCTCAGTATGTCCACCGGATAAAACATCATTCTCAACTTCTAGGTTGTGCGTTTTTTTTCAGTTGATGTTGTCATTATCCCCAAGTTACAGTTAACGGAAATAGAGGCTCAGAGAAGTTGTTATGTGTCCATGACACACAGCCAGTAACAGGCAAAACCCCATCCCAGGTCTTGGGATCCCTAGTTGAAGAACCATCTCCTGCATCTTGTGACTTGCTTCATTGTGCCTGAAGGCAGTGACAAGCCCAAATCCATGTCTTCTCCTCCTGGAAGCTTTCTCAGCTCTCCCGAGCCCCAAAGAGTCAAGGAGGTTTGCAGCACCCTTGTGGCTTAGTCTGTACCACGAAGCCCTGCAGTTTAGTTAGGGGTTCACCATCTCGTTTTCTTCTCTACTTTGGCATCCAGTTCAATCAATATTTGTTGAGGTCAATGCACACAGGTAGGGTGCTGGATAGATTCCACCCAGCTGAGCCCAGCTGTGGTTGGTCACTGACCCTCCCTGAAAGTCAGCACCTGGTCCCCAGCACCATGATCCCGGATAGGCTCAGGGCCTGTGGACAATTGAACCCCATCTCCTGTTCCTTCTATCGGGGCCCCTCCTGCCCAGCAGATTCCTCACACAGGGGGTCCTGGGCTGGTCCACCTTGGGCCTGTTTCCCTTGACAACAAAGCTCCCACTTTTCTGCAGGCCTGAGGCAGAGTCAATGCCTGCTCTAAGGGAGGTGCACAGAGACTTCCTTTCTCCAGGTTGCTCTCTCTCCAGGGAGTAGAGGCTGGAGATTGGTGGCTGAGGTCCCGTCAGGGCCCTGACTTTCGCATGCCACGCCTGGGAGCGGAACTGGGTGAAAGTTCCCAGCTGAGCGGATGCCCCCTTCCTCCCCCAGCCTCTCCCTGCAGCCTGTTCCGTATCCCTGGGCACCGGATGCACCCAGACTGTCTACCTGCTGCTCCTCACGGGTATTCCTCCAGAACTCTGTTCTCCTGTGACTGGGCCTGCGTCCTTCCTCACCTCCACCTCCTCTCCTCCACTCAGCCGGACAGTGTGAACCCACTCAGGTCACACAAAAGCCACAGGTACTGATACACATCGAGTCAGGGCTGGGCTCCCGTCTGAGGGTCTGTCTCATCCTCTATCAACCAAGGCTGAGTGGCTCCATGGGAACAGCTATCAGGCCTGGGCTCTCACCCGGCTCCCCACGGACAACGGCCAGTGGCTGAAATTCTGTGAGCCCCAATTTGGCCAACTGTCACATAGAAATAGCCATCTGTATCTCAGTCTGTTGTTTCGAGAACTAGTGGGGAAATGCCTGGCTCAAGTGGGCTATCTAGTGCAGAGTCTTCTGGGACTTCCCTGGCGGTCCTGTGGTTAAGACTCCGTGCTTCCACTGCAGGGGGCATGCGTTTGATCCCTGGTCAGGGGACTAAGATCCCACATGCTGGGTGTCGCGGCCAAAAAAAAAACAAAAAGAGTGCAGTCTTCTTCTGGAAATGGAAATAGTAATTCCTACCTTGTGAGGCGGGGTGAAGATTACATGGGAAGATGCATACACAGGAGGGTCTCGATAAACGACAGCTACCGTCATCAGTAAAGACAGCAAATGGTAGCTGTTGTCATCAATCAATTCAGTGGTCTTTCTTGAGGGCCCCCCCTCACAAACACCCAAGGGCATGACACTATTCTCTGGGCTTCCCGCCCTCAAGCAGGTGGGGAAGGGGAACTCACAGAACTTCGGCACCTTGAACTTGTCAACACAGTGCCCCTCACGGGGAGGTGGGGTTTAGGAGAAAGAGCCTTGACTTTGGAGTCTGATGGTTCTGGTTTGAAATCCGTCTTTCACCACTCAAGCGGTGTAACCTTGGGCAAGTTACTTAATCCTGCCTACCCCCACTTCATTTCCCCATTTGCAAAGCAGGGTCATAAGGAAAGTTTTCACAAAAGAGCCATCATGTGAATTAGGCCTGGAAGGGCGAGTAAGATTGCGAGAAATGGAGAGGAGGAGAGAGGCCGGGGTGGAGGAGGGCTGGAGGAATGAGGAGGGGGAGACGGGGGTGGGACAGCAGCCTCGCTGGTCAGAGGGCAGGGGACCCAGATCACAGAGGTCTTGACCAGCAGCGGGGCAGGACTCTTCTTCTGCAGCGGAAGGGGACCACAGAAGGCTCGAGGGACAAGGAGGTGCCTGCCTCGATCCTCTTGGCCTGTGTTGGAAGTGACTTAATGACACTGCCAGCACCTGCGCCGGGGGGGTCCGTTCTCGGCAGCCAGAGCAGGGAGCCCGGGGTTGTTTCATGCTCCTTCACGCCTCTCTACAGGTGTGCTGGTGTAGCTTGGACGTGAACTTGGCTGCTGGGATTTTTTCCTCATTACTCCTCTCACATTGTCAATGCCAAGGAAAGCAGAGGAAGGCAGGCGCAGTCACTGAAAGTGTGTCCCTGAGAATGTGCAGGCATGGTTATGGGGAGGGAGCAAGTAGACCCCTTAGTCAGGGGAGAAACACATGATCTGGTCATTCTGAGACTTGGGTGCTGAGGGCCACAGGGCAGGAGAAGGCCGGACTAGAGGTCTGGCTGAGCCAGAAGGCCAGGGGGCTTCCTTGGGTCAAGACCAGGCTGGGCCTAAGACCGTGCAATCGGCCACCCTGTGTGCTAGAAAGAGCCCTAGACATGGGATCCAGCGATCCAGACCTCAGCTTCTCTCCTGCTCCCTCGGCTGATTAGCTGTGGAATCAGGGGGCAAAATGACGCCTGCACGAGCTTCGACCTGCTGCTGCATAGAGTAACAGTACAGCCTCTCAGGAAAAGCACGTGAACGCAGCCAGGCGCCTCCATCGGGGCCACTGGTTTCACACACCTGACCTGAACACCATGGAAGAGACCACAGGCCAGAAGGAAAACTAGGATCCAAGGTGTGCGGTCGGCAGAGCAAGGAGGATGGCACAGGCACGGGGTGCAGGCGCCCCCAGCCCCAAGCCCCATAAGGAAAGAAACCTCCACATCACAGAGCTGGCTGCGGTCGACGAGGAGCCCGAAGCTGTGATCCAGCAAATAACCTGGTGTTTTGGGGGTGGGGGGTGGGGATGGACAGAGAGGCCACGTGCTTATTATTCCATATAATTCAAGGCAGCTGATTTCTCCACCGTGGAGACATGTGGACCATCGTGGGCCATGCCAACCTCACCTCCTTTGAGAATGGAGGCAGCATAGATTTTCTTTTACTCCCAAGGACTTAGATTAACGGGAACACAGATTTCAGTCTGAGCTCACCGCCGCTGAACGGTGGTATCTAATGTGAGTTCGAAATGACCAGTTGTAATGAATACAGGCAAACGAAATAAACACTCATCCCTGGCATCACTGGATACAGTGTGGTGTGTAAGTGGATTCAGCTTTGAGGAGATCTGATGGGGCCGGCCCTAGGCTTGGAGTCAAAGGATCTGGTTGAACCCTGACTACAGGACTCACTGGGTCCATGGTTCTGGGTAAGGTACTTAGCCCCATGGGCATTCTTTTTCTCACTTTTAAAATGGGACAGTGGGATGCTATGAACGTAGGGAGGTTGTCTACAGTTGAATGGGATATGGCGCTTCATGCAAGGCAAAGTGCTGTAGAAATAGGGAGTGTTGAGCTCTTTGAGTTTCTCAGGTTGATTTCCTTGGCCTGAAGACTGTCTTGCTCAAAGCTGTTATCGTTGGTCTTGTCCCCCCACTGCCCTCCCGCTCTCCCTGGTCACAGGGAAGAGGAGCTACCAGGAGTGAAGCACGGCAGCAGGTCAGGGGCTTCTCCTGGCCCAGACCAGGCCCTGTTTGTGGACAGGATTACAGGGAGCATCCAGGGAGCCAGAACCCCTCCCTCCCACTTGTGGGCAGAAAGCAGTCTCTCTGGGACGGAGTCAGGGAGATGCAGTGGGGAGCAGGACACACGTGGAAAGCCAGGGTTCTCACTCCAGCCCTGTCGTTCACCTGTTCTGCGGCCTTGGGCAAGTCACACCCTCTCTCTGAGCCTCTGTTTTTGGCCTGGAATAATCTCTAAGATCCTTGCCAGCTCTGATCGCTGACCTTCAAAAACTCCAAATGTAACCACTTTGCTCTTAGAGCTCAGAGTTTAATGCTACAGCAAGAAAAATAATTGATTAGTTTTTGCCTGCCCCTCTGTCCCACTAAATAATTCCAAGACTCCCCGTCACCCAAGGCTACCTTCTCTGTCCCTCCTGACACTGGAATGTCCAACCTAGGCCCTGGCACTGCTCCACGCACCCCTCTGACCTCCAGAGCTGTCTGACCAGCTCTCTCTTCCCAAACAATGAGATTTAGGCACGGGAGAAAGCCCTGGGGTACTCCGATGGCTCCAGATCTCCCTCCCAGGCTATGTCCACACCGACAGGGGCTCCCGATGCAGTGTCCCCACTCCCAATGCACCCCAACTTTTTGTTTAACCCAAAGAATTGAGTCACATGGTGGATACTTCCTTTCAGAAAGAAGTTGGTGGATAAACGAAAGATTCAGGGTCAGCAAGGCCTTCCAGGGCCCTCCGGGTCAGACACCTGGGCGATCACCAGTCAGCCTGGTCAGAGACACTGAGTCATTCTCCGTGTTAGTTTGATGACGCCCAGGGCAGGTTAACTAGCTGGACATGTGTTGACTAAGGGCTGATGGGGAAGGTCCCTCGGCAATAGAGCAGTTTTTGGGGGGGAGGCGGGCAGAGGATGGTTCTCACTGCACTCAGGTAATTGCCAAGGGGCTGAGCCCAACGCTCAGATACTTTATAAAACAACCAGTTTTGCTGTGCCTTCTGTAATCCGAAGGCAATGTCATCTGTGCAGCCGTCAGAAGAAACAGAGCGAAGTAGTCTGAACACATCGTTAGGATGGCCCTTTACAGATGGACAAGCGAAGACCCGGCTTCAAGCCCTGGCTTGGACGCGCTCACTCCCATGAGTGACAGGACAGGAGTAGGACACCAGTCATGCCGGCAAAGACAGGGGGCCACCTGTCCTGGTGCAGTGCCCAGGGAGGCCTTCTGGGGGCACCCAGGGAGCTAGACACATGGCTCCTGGCCAGCCGCCTATAAATAGCGTTGGGTCTGTATGTGCACACGCCCGGCGGCCGTGTACGGGGCGGCGTGCACAAGCCCAGGGCGCAGTGAATGGGGATTGTTGAGCAGGAGATGGCTTGTATTCATGGGCATTGCTTGGGTTGGCGCCAGCCTCTTTTCTCCAAGCAATCCCATTTTGGCTATTGTGCCGATTATGGCTGATCGTTATCTTGGTTGTTTATCCAGTTGCTGTATAGATTGACTTTCTGAATCTCAGGGTTGGGCTGTTTCCATAACAGGAAGCTGCTTGCTGTCTTACTGTTTAAGAAACTCCAGTCTACACAATAGAATCCCAACAAAACCCTAAACACTCCATTTGCCGGGGGGAACCTCATTGAATCCAGCTCTTATTGTTTCTGTTATAGGCTGAATCCTGTATTTACAGTCAGAGGGCTGTGTGTGTGTGTGTGTGTGTGTGTGTGTGTGCGTGCACACGCATGCATGGGATATTAAGCCTGACTTTTCACTTTCCAAGTTCTCCACCTGAACCTCAGCATAGAGGAAGGTGCCAAGATTCCCCAGATGTAAACCTACTGGAGTTGGAGGAGGGGGGGACGAGCAGGGCCCTGTCCCTGGAGAGTTTCCTCCTGGTTCTCCTGGGGTCTTGCGTTCAGAAGGAAGTTGGCGTTTGTGTTTTCATACCGAGGCACAAACAGTAGAACAAACACTCAAGTCAACATTGACCCAGGCGCCAAGACCCCTATGGAGGAAATAGAAGATCAAAGGGAGGCACTCAACTCTGTTTCTGTCTGTCACTATTATTTATTATCTTCTGAGGTGGTTCCCAGGCCCAGAGGAGTTTTCAAGAACCCCTCGAGGCACCTGATTAAATATCACGGATTCATCTTTGATTTTATCAAGTCTCCCCTCCCGTCCTCAGCAGCCAAGGAGCTTAGAGATGGAGTCTGAGATCTCCAGGGAGAGCTGCCTCCTTCATGACCGGAGAATCACGTGTTTAGAGATTGGCTGGGAGCTCCTGGAGGGCACAGGCCTCCTCAGCCAAGTTCTTGGCGGGGGAAGTGCCACCTTGAACTTGTAAGGACCCTATGAGCTTGCCGACCCTTGGGATGTAATTCTAGATGGTGTACAACCCTGGGTCCCTTGGGGTAGGGTCTCCTGGTTTTCTTTAAACCTTGAAAATGTAAACACAGATGAGTTTAGGCATCGTGCCTGGCGTAACCAGTGAAGCCAGTGAAACGACTTGTCAGGTCATCGCCAGTGGTTAAGGGAGCGCATGCACAGTGGTCCTTTCTTCCGCAGAGCATAAGCGCTTTCCTTAATATCGTCCATCCTCATCCTGGGAAGGGGCAGGTGGACCCTGGATTCGGACGTTAAAGCACAGGCTGCAGAGGCTCCGGTAGGTCCCTCAGGGCACGGAGGCCATCTGCATTAGGCAGACACGGCTGGGGACCCTTTCTTGGCTTCATGGTGCAACTGGTCTCCCCAGGAGTCTGGCAGAAACTTGAGAGAGAGAGACATGGGGTGGTGGGTCCCAGAGGGGGCTGGCAGGTACTGCAGACGTCATCGAGTTAATCCATTTCTTCACTTAACAGGAGACGGGAGAATGAAGATGAGAAAGTCAAGCAAATGTGCCTGGGGTCAAGCTACTGGTTAATGGCAGAGCATCGGGGGAGGCTGCCTGTTCCCGCAGCCCCCAGGGAGGGGGCTCCTCAAAGCCCAGGTGAGAAGGAAGTGGCAGCCATGCCACCCAGAAAGCCCAGGCACCAGGGACTGTGGACACGGGGATTCGTCTCAAACGGCTGTGCCCAGGTTATCCTAGATCACTACCCACATTATCACCTGCAAACGTCTTTAGAAGTTCAGGTTTCCTGGGGGTCGGGGGGAATGAGCCTGTAGACAGAGCCCCCAAGGGAACCATTGCCCTCTGAGCTGTCGTAAAAGCTATTTAGCAGTAGAGGGCGCTGTTTACCTAAAATCCAAGCGTGAGCCTTGGACAAGAGAAAGAATTCTGATGCCCCAAGAGTGGTCATCTAGCTGCCTCTCCTATCTCCTCCAAACCACGTCTAAACCAGCCCGATAGAGGCTCATGTCATAAGTTCACAAAGAGCTCCCTGTCTTACTCAGAGACTCAGTAGCCGTCCTCCTTGTCCAGAAGCCCTTAAACCAACCTGCACCCATTGTGTTACATTTCCTCTTGTTCTGTTCCACTGACTTTGAACCTCATGTCCATATTGCTTCAGAATGAATTGCTTCCCCGAAATGCCTTCCCTCTATTATTCTTGTTTGCCCAGCATTTGCTACCATGGTAACGTCCCTGCAGTGGGACACAGGGTAGGGTTGAGACAGCACAAATTGGGCCTAATATGAATACTGCAGATTAAATTTAACATTGAGAATTCGGGATACAGCTAGATCTTATAAACGGTAAATAAAGAGTGTTTGATTATCTATTGGGCTTACAGGTTAGGAGTCTGGTTCCTATAAATCATAGGCGGAAATCAGTATCACTGTTAGAAAAATGCCTTCAAGACACTTGAAACACTGAAAATGACTGGATGTCCCTAGTGTTATTCTCAAAATTTTAGTCTCATTTGTGGATAATGTTGACTTTATTTGTTTTGAGATTTGGCCTTGGTCTGTATGTGGTGGGAGGTTTACCCTGAAACCAACAAAGGTTAAGTCTCGAGGCCCCTCATGGCTAGCCAAGCGCCCTAGCAACCTCTATTCAAACAGTACACGTGTTTGTGAAATTTGCAAATGTAAACTATTTTAATCACAAATTGGTTAAGACTGTTGTTTGTTTCCACTCTGACTTTCCCTCCATCATACTTGCCATCATAACACACACACGCGCGCGCGTGCACTTTAGTCACTTCTGTGTAATTAAACATTGTCAACCGTCTTGGTGTTGAAATGACTTCCAGGAACACCCCAATGACCCACCAGTGCCACAAGATGAAGGTGCAAGGCCACAAGTCGTGCATCAGTGGGAACATGTCTTAGGGCTCCCAGCACTGGAAGTATGTCCCAAGCAGAGGATAAACAAATATACAGAGCCAGAAGCTTGTCTGGATTATTTTCCTGGTTTCCTGATATTCCTGTTTTTCATCTTTTAAAAATCTGCTACTTGGGCAAAACTATGGAGAAAATAAAAAGATCAGTGGTCACCAGAGGTTGGGGGTGGGGGAGGATTGAGTAGGTGAAGCACAGAGGATTTCTAGGGCAGCGAAACCACTTTATGATACTCTGATGGTGGAGACATATCCCTGGACATTTATCCAAGCCCATAGAGTTTACAACACAGAGGCTGAACCCTACGGTAAACTAAGGTGATTATGAGGTGTTGATGCAAGGTCATCGACTGTAACCAAAGCACCACTGCGGTGGAGGATGTTAATGATGGGGCCACGCATGTGGGGGGCAGGGAATCTCTGTACCACCTTCTCTAGTTTGCTGTGAATCTAGAACGGCACCAAAAAGTAGTCTTATAAAAATATGCAAATCGTTGTAATTCATTTACTCATTCCAAATAAGTATTCACTTAGGAGCCTCGTTATTCATGTGCAGTCTGAGAGTCTGTTTTTTAAGAAGTCCTCGGAAAACCTGGGTCTGCCCTGTTTGCACATCATAAATCCTTGCAGCTGTATTAGCTCATACTTATAACCATGTCACTTTTCCATGTGGATTATAAATATCTTGATGAAGAAAAAGTATCTACTATTTCCTGTATTCAGTACATAAAGTTAAACTGTTCATTGGCTGGAGTTGATAGAAGCCTCTCATGATCCCCTTTGGCTGTTATCTGTAGGAATTGTGTTACTGGCTCATTGAGTAGCTTGTAGAGAATTCTGTCCTGAGATCTCTGGTCACTTGGAGGTGTCTTGAGCTAAAACAGGGGGTCACAGGAAGCAAATAATTATCCATGTTAATAGAAGGGAACAGCAAAGAGACTTTAGAACTGCGTTCCTGCTAGAGTGAACAAGATGATGGTCATCCCGTTCCGATGCCCCCACTGCTATTAATGACTCTGAGAGTCATTACCTCACAGACTGAGAGACATTACCTCTTTTTGTTTCTAGAAGTTTCCAAGTCCACTCCTTCTGGAAGGCAAAATTAGTGAACGTTATATCTCGTTTTCTCCAAGATCCTGCTTGCCTAGCATAAAAGAAATGGGGTTGTATCAACAACATAGATTCATGACGGTGAATCTTTCTTCACAGAAAAGCCACAATTCCTATTCTCCCAGGGCAGATACAGAAGAGTGGAAGATAAACTGAGGATGCGGCTTGTCTGGTAATCCTTGCAGGGACGGTCCCTGAAAGAGATGCCTGTCATATCAGCACCTGCCAGCAGAGGGCGAGGCGTCCCAGCTGGTGGGAACAGAGTTGGCTGCCCTGCCCGGGTTCTTTCCTTGATCCACCCGGACTTCCAGGCCGGCTCTGCCGACTTCCCCATCTGCACCCACAGCGCTGAGGAGGGGGCTCCACCACAGGAGGCTGCAAAGAGCTCTGGGCCCGAATGTCTGACTCAGGCTGTTCTGGGGGCCTCAGACTTGGGGCATCCCTGTGCCCTGGGGAGCCACCTCCAGCCTGCCCGTCTCCTAGAGGATTCTGGAAAAGATGCTCCAGAGAAACTCTAGGGAATGAGAAAGATCCAAAGGAACCCCCCCCCATTCCCAATCCTGTCTGAACTTCCCAACGACCTCCCTGCAGCATTCTGCACCCCACAAGGGATCTTATGTAGAGGTGCCAGATAAAATACAGGACACTCAATTCAATTTGAATTTCAGATAAACAAAGAATAATTCTTTATCTGAATTTCAAATTGAGTTGGGTGTCCTTTCTTTTTATTTGCTAAAGCTGTACCACACCAGCTCTCCTGAGATGCCTAGAATATTCTAGCCCAGTGCAGACCAAAAGCAAGCTTCCTTCTCCCTTCCCCCAGCCCCTTCATCCCGAAAAACTCTGGATAGGATCTGCTTTATTAGGCCTGCTCTAATCTAAACCACTCACTTCACACACTTTCATTTCCTCAGCCTTATTTGGTCCTGTCAAGAAAACAGGCAGGGGACTTCCCTGGTGGTCCAGTGGTTAAGACTGCGCCTTCCAACGCAGGGAGTGTGGGTTCGATTCCCTGGTCAGGGAACTAAGATCCCACATGCCTCGTGACCAAAAAACCAAAACATAACACAGAAGCAATATTGTAACAAATTCAATAAAGACTTTAAAAAATGGTCCACGTCAAAAAAAAAAAAAAAGAAGGAAAACAGGCAGGCCTGCACCTACAGAGAAGGAAACAGAGATGCGGAGATTCTGACTGTGCAGGACCTTGGCCTTGAAGGAGAGACTTGGAGAGGCTGCCTGTACCTGCAGATATCACAGCTGGAAAGGGGGTTGCTCAGAGTCTCCTGCCCCTTCCTCCCAAGCACCGAGAACCAAGATCCCCCCAAAAGCGCACGGCCATGTGCCATGTAACCCACCACGGGCTCTGGGACAAGCCTGAAGGACCCGACTGTGCCAGCAGGACACCTGGGCCAGCCTCGGCCTCGGCCTCAGTGGCAGCCACGCCTTCCCGTGCAGCCGCTACAGTGTGGAGGATGCTGATAACAGGAACAATGAGGCAGAGGAAGAGTGGCAGCGGTGGGACAATGAGACGGCTGCGGGACTCTCCCAAGCCGGGCGGGATGGAGGAAGGATCTGCAGGTCCCAGGGGCCAGGCCGGAGACTGCCGCGTGGTGGGGCTCTGAGGGGGGAGCCCGGGGCCCTGGGAAGGAGCTGCGGGGGCAGCCTCGGCATTGCTCCAACCAACCCCCCCCCCCCCGCAAGAGACCCCTCTCTCTCTGTGGGCAGGGCAGGGGCAGACAGGGAATCATGACCCCAGGGAGGGACCTCCCAGCCTTCCCCGGGCCACGGAGCAAGCATCACACAGCTGGAGCAAGGAGTGAGTGGCTCCCGGGATGACCTCAGCTCTGACCCCCGGAGGCCCGTGACCTCTGACTCACTCTTCTGCTCTCTAGCCTGTCCCATGCCCAGCAGGAGGGCTCTTCAACACCCCCAGGCGTGCAGAGCGTCTGGGCGCACACGCAGGACACCCCAGCGGGCCTGCCAATCCCGCAGGTAGATAAGCCGTCGGGGCAGCAGATAGACAGAGACCTTGCGGCTTGGCCAAACGTGAGGCCAAGTTGTCTCGGTGGCTGAGTGCCTGCAGATGCTGACCAAGTCACCCCGAGGGGAAGTGCCTCTGCTCTTAGCCAGGAGTGGCTGCTGAGACATCCCAGGTGCCATCGTCGCTTCGTGTATGGCTCATGGCACGTGGTAGGTATGGAGCAAAGTGCGTAGACTGTATGATCAAATCTCCCCAGGCCAGAACTGGAGACCCCAGGAGGAACGGCCCAGGGGATCAATGATGTGCCTTGAGGATATTTGTCTCTTTCCTAAATCCAGACTGAGTCTGCGTCTTTTTATTCATTGCTTAGTCCAGCCTTATACTGAAAAGGACTTACAGCAACCTACAAGATGCAGACAACGTAACAGGATAAAACAAAATAAAGAAGAAAGTTGAGGGGAAAAGAAAACAAGGGAAGAGAGGTTAAGTAGAGCCAGGAGAGAGGGTGACGTCCCTCGCGGGTGAGGGGTGCAGCCACCACCAGGAGGGAGAAACACCATCGATCACAGGTTGTTTGGGAGGAGCAAAAAAACAACAAACAAAAACACCAAAATGTTACTTCTGATACTAAAACCAAAGACCAAGCCTCGTCCAAAATCCTCCTGGAAAGAACTCAGGCAGGACACTGGAACCTTCTTGGGCTCCAGGACCCTGCTTCTCAGAGCTCCTCCCAGGGTCAGGCAGGCGCCAGTCATGAAAGGCCCTACAAGGAGGCCACTGAGACAGGGCCCGTGCACCCTGCCATCGGCTGTTTCAGCTGAATTTTAAGGCAAAATTCTAAGGGGCAGATGCTAGAGGATGGAGAGAAGTGACATATGGCACCGCCCCCAGGTAGCCTTCTGCTGGCCGGTTTGTCTCCGTTGAACTCTGGCTAGAGATGGGGTAGCTCGGAGAAGGTGTTTCTCCTGGGGCCACACCCGGGAGGGCCCCTGTGTGAGTTCCTGCTTCACCGCAGGCCTCTCTGCTAAGCCGTGGGCCTGGGTGAGGCTGCCGTCCTCTTGCGAATGATGAGACATTCGGGAGGCCCCTCCCCCCCTCCACCCCGGAGGCTAGAAAGGCCAAGGCCCCAGGTCAGATTGGGCCTGGCTTGACGCAAGGTCTGTCTGGTCAAGAGCAGGTGACAGGGCTTTTACCCACCCTAGCCCACCTCCCTAACACTTCCCCTCGCCAACATCTACACTTGTCGGTGAAACTCATTTCGCCTTAGACACATCATCTGTGCTGGGGAAGGGCAGCATCCTTGCTGGCAGGAGACGGGGCCCCTCCTCGAGGGTTACCCCCCGCCAACCGCCCGGCCTAGGAACAGCATGGACGGCAGTGATCAGAGAGGTGTGGGTCACCCCCCAGCACAGCCTTGGGGACGAGTCATGGATCCTAAACACAGCGCTGCCCCCAGTTTAGCAGGATTCCGGCACGTTCTCCAGGTTGGGGCCAGAATACCTTTGCACTGGCCCCCGCTGGTCCAGCGGAGCCGGCTGCCTCTCCACGGGTCAGCTAGGTCCATCCCTGGCGGTTCCTTCATCCACAGAATCGAGCACAGGACCCCGGAGCTCCCTGTTAGGGACTGTTTTGTCAGCACTCGGCATGCAATCAACAAAGGTGACACCAATTACTTGTGTCACAGCTCCTGGAGAAGATAGAGATGTATGAAATCAACGTGGGAGCCATCCATCAAGGCCTGAGGGGGGCCAGGGGTCTGTCACGGTGACAGGGGGTTGAGGGGAGCCAGGGTCTCTCAGGACAGCTGGTTGGCAAAGTGCATTCCATCATCAGAGCTGACGCCTCGGCACGGGGGCTTAGCCAGGGTGACCGACAGACCAGGCCAAAATGCCCACCCTCCCCCATGTGCCTGGGTCTGGTCAAGCTGGACCCTCCCTGCTTCATAAACCTCTGGGCTTTCAACCGTTCTGTCCCCTCCCCTGGAATCTCCCCAGCCCAGCTCCCAACTGCTCCCGTCAAAGCCCCACTCTTTTGTCAAAGTGCTGACCGAATGTGTTCTCTTTTGTGTAACCTTCCCCAGTTTACTCCCTTCCAGTGGAAATGTGCTTTCTCTCCTCTGGCTGAACTCAGGAGCTTCTGTACCCCCTCAGACAAATCATTTCCAACCTGTCCCAAGAATAACTCATTTATTAAATACTCGTGATGGCACGTCCACAGTTATCACACCGTTTAATTCTCATAGCCACTTAGACAGGTGGGCATTAGGTCCATTTTGGTAGATGATAAACTGAGGCTCAGAGATATTAGTAACTTGCCCAGACCACACAGTTGGTAAGCAGAGCGTGGCAGGTGGGCAAACTGTGGGTACAAAGGAAGGCGTGACAGAGGGGTCTGCCGGCGGAGCCTTCGGGCTCTACCGACGTGCCCCTGGGGACCCTGCGCTAGATGGAGCCCTCCCTCAGGACACAGGGAGGCTGAGATGGTCCACACTGGGAAGTCCCAACAGCCGCAAGGAGGATGCTGGTCTTGCAGAAGAAACTGCCCGGGCTGGGGGAGGCCAGCACATGTCTGCTGGCTGTGGAGCCCCACCTCCTTTTTGGCTGCTGGGGCCCGGCTTCCAGTGCCCCCTGCAGAGTCAACGTGGGACGTCACTCTAAGCCTAGGGAATTCGAGTCTTTCTTGCAAAACGTGGTGCCCAGGGGAGAGCTGCTCACAGTGAGAATGGTTTGCACCAAACCCCAAGATATTCTAGGGAAGAGACTTTATCCACGGCGACGGGCTGTCTTGGCCTAATAGCCATCCGTCCCCTCGGGCTCTCAGAACCCTGCTCCCGGCCATCACACCCTGAGCTTCTCTCCACGAGAGGCCTTTTACCAGAGGATTTCTCAGTCCTGTTCATCTATCCGTATCAGTTTCCTCATCCATCAAATGGGTACAGCAGACCTTACGTTGCTTCTTCACTGGGTCGTTCTGCAGGCCTAAGGAAACCAGGCTGTGCTTGGTGAAATGTGCCCCTCACGTGTGAAGGGTGGTCTGGTGGATTCCTACTGTCTACTTTGAGGGATTGCGGGGGGACGGGGACAGAACTCCAAGCCGTGGAGAGGTGTATGTCTTAGCCAAGGTAAAAAACGGCTGAGGCCGGCCGCTCGCAGGCCCTAGCCTAGGACCACTCAAGAGGTTTTGCAGAATGACCGTTACGTGGCCCTGGCTCTCAGATGGGAAGTTCGGGGAGGTGGCTCAGTCCAGCCTCAGAGCTGGAAGGGACTCTCAGAATGCTGCAGGTGAGGACATAGGCCCAGAGGAGGGAAGGGGCTGTTCTAAAGTCACCCAGCTCAGCTCACGACGAAAGAACCAAGACAGGAGCCCCTTCCCCACGCTGCCCGAGTGTCCCTGTCCCCATCAGGGGGGCCTTCCAGGAGGCAACAAGTAACCAGCACAGAGTTCCTCCTCTGTTTTCAGTGTACGCGTCCTGCATCCAAGAGACCGTTTCACTGTGGCAGTTCGTGATCCACTCAACCCACACGCCCGTCGAAGAACTCACGGAGGGCAGCACGTGGCAGGAAGCTGAGGCCAAATGGGGGCAACACGGCCCATGCCGGAGGCATTCCTGGACCCTCTACCATGTGGTCACACAGCCCCGCACTGCCCCGTGTCACAGGCCGTCAGGCTGCTGGCCCGGCTTCTCTCTGCCTGATTTTCCTCATTCCAGCTCTTGATACCACGGGTGACTCCCAAATTATAAAACACATCCAACGCACCCAAATCTTCGAGCTTGCCCCAGCTCCCTGCAGGGGACACCAGGGGTTGGAGAGTGCAGCCATCAGCGCTTTTCTTATTTAAAGTGACCCTGTTGTATTAATTAATTAAGCCTCTGTGGCTTTTGAGAGAGAGAGGTCAGAGAGTTATTCCTACTTAGAGCTGGGGGTGGGGGAAGGTAGGCCATCTCCACCCCATCCATTAAAAGGAAACGTGGATGCAGAAACATGGGGTCCCAAGGAAGGGATGCCCATCCCTCCACGCTCCTGAATAGAACCCGGATGGTAAATCCGAAAGGTTCCACACTCCTATCCTTCCCAGCCCACAGGCTGCAAGGGAGGGGCTTCAGAGGTGCAGCAGGACATATCGGAAAGGGAACGAAAACAAACAAACAAAAAACAGCCTAGAAGATGCGGATCGGCTCAGGGAGCAGTGTAATGGGAAGATTTCAGCGTGATATATGGTGCCGGGGATGTTATTAATGGTTTGCTGATTTTTACCTTTAAAACCTTTGGGCAGATTATTTATTATGTCCTTGGCATGCCTATGATCTATGGAGGGGCGCTGATCTGCGAGCACGGCCCCCCATGTCCCCGCTCCCCTACAGCTTCTAATTAGGCTGTGAAGCTGCCCTCCCCGAGGGGCAGCCCCGCCTCTGAGGCTCTCCAGCTGCGGAGCCAACTCAGGCTTACAAATCAGGAAACGGCAGTTTCCAGGCCTGACTCTGCATTGACTTGCTGTGTGACCTTGGGCCAGGGCAGGATGTCTCTGGACCTCTGCGCTATTATCTCTCAAGTGACAAGGAGCTATAAATGGCAGAGCCAAGATGGAGCGGGTATATGGTCATCATGGTCCGAAAGTCTCTTGCTTCTAGGACACAGAGAATGGGAAAACAGCAGTGCTCTTTCAGTGGTTCACTGTCACCAGTCCCAGAAGCCGAGAGTCTCTGGGTAAGATGGGAAGTCAGCCTTTCTCATTCCGGCTCATCTGCTGTGGCTCCACGGGGAGGGGATGTCTGGACCCTGCAAGGACCTCCAAGAATGACCCTCCGATGCCCCAGGTCCTCCTGCAGCTGCTGGCTAGGGACACAGCCAGGACTTGAAGCCGATTGCAGCAAGAAAAGCCGCCTTGACTGCCGGAGTACAGGGCCTCAGGTAGAAACACCGGACTAGAGAAGACCACACCCCTCGTGCTGGCCTGGACCGCCCCCCCCGGAACCCAGGGGTCCTGGTAGTCCCGGCTTCTCTCTGCCTCGTCCAGCGGCTCCCCAGCCCGACAGCAGCCCTCCCCCTCTTAGATTCTCCGTTACCCCTCCCTGTGTTTTGGGGACCTGGTGGGGCTTTGAGCCAGGGCCAACCTGAGGCCTGGTCCTCCTTGAGCACAGGAAGACACCTGCCCTCACACTGGCCAAAGCTCCAGCCTATGTCTTTGGAAGTTCCTCAGGTGGTCCCAAGATTCCCACTCCCACCCTCCTCCATTCTGAAAAAACTCTTCTACCTTCCAGAAGAGGTGTCTCTCGGGTCATCAGGGCCCCCTTCTCAACTAGGCAGCATTTCTGCGACTCTCAGTTTCCTTCCTGCCCTACATCTACTGCCCACAGACACCCCCCAACAGACCACATGACTCCTTGTGGTTTCTTCTAATTGCTGTCACCCCCATGCTACAGCCCCTGACCCCCAGCCTCAGCTCATGACAAACTTACCCCATCTTGGCTCCCGTCCTTTCTGCCTGGAAAATACCCAGACCACCACCGCCCCCAGTCAAAATAGCTCATGAAAACTGGCCTTTCCACTGCTATGGTTGCTGTTGGGACCACTTCCGCGGCATCTCCCAATTTTCTCAGCCACCGTCTGGGTTTCCTGCTGTCGCTCCACCCCTGGGCACACAGAGCAGGAACACGGCTCTGTTATTTCACTTGTCCATCAGGAGGGCAGCACTGCTGACTGGTGAGCCCCAGGGAGGGGCCACAGCAGGTCTAGGGAGTGGGACACATGGGGGCAGCACTTTCATCTCTGCATCCTTAGCAGCTGGCACGGAGCATGGCACGGAGCCTGGCACGGAGCAGCTGCTCATCATAGGTTGGATAAAAGAACTAACAAATGTCAATGGTCCTGGTGTGTAGTGTGCCCTGAAATGCAGGTTCAGGTAATGCGGGGAAACCGTATCACAATGAGCCTTTGCTGTTGTGACATGTGATTGCAGTGAATCCATCCGTACAAGTCATTGTCTCCATCTGTAAGAGCAGCTTCATAGTAGGGGTGAAGAGCCCTGGACCCAGGAGGGAATAGACTCAGTTTTTCCTGTGGATGTTTTCTCTCCTCACCCTTGTCCCTTAAATTCAGAAGTTTTTGTGGGTCTGATCCTGATATGTATTTGGGAGGGTCAGGTGTGCTTGGAAGGCTGAGATCAAAGAGGGGAAGAGAGATCATTGCTCCTTGATGTCAGAACAAAAGACCTGCAAAGCATTCCATTTATCTCTGGGTCCCCAACATTTTCTGGAGCTGCCTGCCCTGTCGGGGCCTGTCTCTCAAGGGCAAGGAAGAGCTCACCAAGCTGAAGCAGAACAAAATAAGATGTAGGGCTCAGCCTTTTCCAAGAAAAATGAGTCACTTCCAACTCTCACCCATCCCACCTTTTATCCATTGCACCCAGCGGGCATCTGATCCTAAGGTCTGTCTTTTCCCGGAACTGCTGTGATGATGAAGCTTCAAGAGGTCACCCAGTTCATCCCTTTGCCTTGAGGCAGGTGATCCCAAGCCAGCCTGGAATGTTAGAAGGCCATATCATTCCTTCTCGGATATGATGGGAGAGTCATAACTCAGAAGTGGGATGCTCATCTACACCTGGCCCTATGCCTCTGGGGAAGCTGCTATGCTCCCAAACTTCAGTCTGGTCGGCTGTAAAGTGAAGCAATAGTAATACCCGTGGCCTCTGGGGTAGAACCACCCATCCTTGTGAGGGACTGGTCACAAGGTGTGACCAGTGTGTGCTGGGCCCTGCACACCACATCACAGGTGCTGCCAATCGTTGTGATGGACAAAAACATTCCATGCTTTTCCCAGGCTGCCCACAGTTGGAAAACCACAAGTTCCTTGTTCTTTATCAGCAACAGGCCAGTGGGGCTGTCAGGGATGCCGCCGAGGAGGACGGGCCCTGGGGTGGGGAGGCGCTGGCCAGGACGAGGTGTGAACCTGGAAGGTTCAGCCCCACAGGCCAAGGGCAGGACGGTGAGGTGGCCAGAGAGGCAGCCCAGTGGAGCTCAGCCTCCCCAGCCAGCCTCGGGCAATGGGGGTCCAAGGGCAGGAAGCAGGGCTTGAAGCCCAGCCCAAGGGGTACAAGGTAAGAGGTCTCTCCGGGCCTGGGGCTCAGGCCCTGGCTGCGTGGAAGAGGGAACCCAGGCCCGGGAGAGTCAGGTCTGGGTTCAAATCACGGCTTCGGCATCTACCAGCCAAGCATCCTTGGGAGACTTACCTCTGAACCCGTTTCTTGAGCCAGGAAGCTGTGATAGGTGACCATGTACATAAAAGCAACTTCCTGATACACATGAGGGGTGCAATAAGGGATCGCAGGTTTTCGCTGGGAGTCCTCAGACCAAAGTAGGAGCAAAGAAAGAGCAAGAGAGGGTGAGGTCCTCCGGGGAGACGAAGGAGAGAAGACCAACGGGCTGAGAATGAGGAGACCCTGGCGTTTTGGGGGGAAAGTGCAGGCCGAGGACGCGGAGCCAGAGCCAGCTGACGGGGGGCATGAGGAGGAGGTGTGTCACTGAGGCAGGGGGCATCATTAGGACCGTGGGTCACCACCATCTTGAGAGATGATGACCAAGCCAGGCCCCAGTGTTTGGAAAACTCACAACCAGCAGTGATTTTAGGGTCTGGGGTGGGGTGGGGGACGGTGAGCTGATATGGGAGGGGGGTTACATGAAAGGGGAGCAAGGAAGGCAGAAGAGGTGAGGGCAGGGCATTCTCCCGACCTGTGGGACCTTCGACTGGTCTCCTCATCAACAAACTGGGTGCCTTGGGCTATGACTGTCCACCCCCCAGCCGGGTCTAAACATTTAACCCAAGAGGACAAGCATGGGGATCTGTAAATGACACTAGGAAAGAAGACACAGGTGGGGTCTGGAGGCGTCCCCAGAGGGGGTGTGTGGAGGCAACGGGAAGGCAGAGAGCTGGCCCAGGGGAGGGGCATCACGAGGCAGCCGCCCTCCCGCTGTGTGTGTGTGTGTGTCTGGGATGTGTGTGTGTGTGTGTGTGTGTGTGTCTGGGGTGTGTGTGTGTGTCTGTGGGGGGTGTGTGTGTCTGGGGGTATGTGTGTGTGTCTGGGGTGTGTGTGTGTGTCTGGGTCTGTGTGTGTGTCTTGGGTGTGTGTGTGTGTCTGTGGGGGGTGTGTGTGTCTGGGGTGTGTGTGTGTGTCTGTGGTGTGTGTGTGTGTCTGGTGTGTGTGTGTGTCTGGGGGTGTGTGTGTGTCTGGTGTGTGTGTGTGTGTCTGGGTGTGTGTGTGTGTGTCTGGTGTGTGTGTGTGTGTCTGGGTGTGTGTGTGTGTGTCTGGTGTGTGTGTGTGTCTGGGTGTGTGTGTGTGTGTCTGGGATGTGTGTGTGTGTGTCTGGCGGGCGTGTGTGTGGGGGGGGGTGTGTGTGTGTGCGCGCGCGTGCGTCCGTGTATGTGTGTGTCTGGGAGGACCCCCGGTCCTGGTGGGACGGTCCGGCCATAGAATGCAGGCAACTTTTGGGGGAGGACCGTGTGTGCGTGGGCCTCGAGGGGCTTGTTGAAACGCGCATTCCTGGACCCCCTCAGACACATGGAATCAGAATTTCCTGGGTGGATCTGTCCATTTTAATGATGCTCGCTAGGTGGTTTACATGTTCACTCAAGTGAAGGAAGCCTCCACCCCGGCCTTTGATTTATGTGGAAGTCTCTCAGGACACGTCCCCTTCCCAGCTGTACTCGTATTAAGGACTGTGCAGACAAAGGACAGGTTACTTCTCCCCTGGCCACCTTAGAAGGGCCCTCCTGGAGACAGCACCTGGGTCGCCGGGTCAGACTCAGAGGCGGGGAGCTGTGGGGGCAAGCAGGGGAGGGGTGCAGGGGTCTGGGTGACAAGGTTGGCTGCTCCTTGCGTTCCTCGGCAAGGCCTCGCTCAGCTCGGGGACAGGAGAATATGAAGTGAGCTCCAGAGAAAGACCTGGGGTCTGCTCTCAGCGTAGCCACTTATCCAGCTTCATGGTTTAGGCAATTCACTTATTCAAGATGGGTGTCCTCTCACCTGGAAAAAGGAAGCTGGGCTAAATCAGTGACGGGCCACCTGGACTGAACGCTACGTACATCTGGGAGCTGGACAAAGCAGCTGTGCTGGAGCCCGATTCCGGGCCAATAAATTCAGAATCTCTGACATGGGACCTGGACACGAGGCTTTAGTTCCCAGCCACTGAAAAACGGTTCCTTTGATCTGAAATCTCTGATCCCCAGCAGAAGGACAGAGGAGGGGGGAGAAGAGCTTGGTTTCTATTCACTCACTTCCGTCTCCCACTTACTTCAAGGTGAGACTCCACTGGCTAAAAATGCTTGCATTACCACTGATACTAAAAGTACTTTGGCAACTCTTTGAGTTGCAGATGCACCAAGTTTTGATTCGGGGATGGGCTACAGGAAGCCCAACATTTTCAAGAGGTGCTACATTTCAGAGGCCTGTGCAATGCTGTGCGGTATGGTTGCTGTAGAGAAGAGGGGTGCGGAGGAGATGCCGAAATTCCCACCTTGGCTGATGGCCCTGAAATACTTTATCTCCAAGTCAGAAGAAGACACAATTTTCCATTAACAGCAAGTTGTTTAATATAAAAGCAGAAATATGGGGTTGGCCGAAAAGTTCGTTCGGGTTTTTCCATAACATCGAACAAACTTTTTGGCCAACCCGGTGTCTGGGGGCTTCAAGAAGATGAGTTTGTAACTAAAAGGAGAATTCTGTGGATAGAAAAGTTTTGAGTTCAACTCTTAGCTTTAAAAAACCAGATTATCTCAAGCTCCCAATGTCTGTACGTAATTAGAACATTACTAAGGACGTAATGCAATTGGTTGAACAAAAAATCCCATCTAATCTACTTTCCTAAGTCTTAACTCTTTTGCAGTAAATTCATTCAACAAAGCTTTGATCACCTTTAGTTAAATGATTTATTTAGGGAACCCAAATCAAAATGAAAAAAATATGATACAGTGGAAAAGGATGTGGACTTCAGAGTCTGAAATATCTGAGATTAAATCCTGGCTTTGCCCCTAACTAACTGCGTGAACTTGGACAAGTTTACGTAAGACTCCTCCGCCTCGGTTACTTCATTTTTGAAATGAGGATAACTGTCGACTTGCTTACTTCACAGACACGTTGAGAAGACTAAATGAGATCATTTATGTTCATGTGGTACCTGATACATCATAGGCATTGAAAACTTAGCAGTTCTAATTAAAATATTGATATTTTCCCAATACACATGTAATGAAGTTTCATATGTTATCTCATCTACTTCTCAACAATGCAGTGAGCAAAATATTACTTGGTCCATTTCACAGAGGTTGCAAGTGAGGTGCCATCATTGGAACTTGAGCCTGGTCATCCAACTCCAAGTCCCACACTCTTTCCATTGCCTTCTCTTGACCAGAGGTGGACATGCCATTTTAGTGAAGTGCTGGGTCAGTAGGTGCCAGTGGTGGCTGTCTCTGTCATTTGGGGAGACAGCAGATTATGAAACAAAGAGGTTGGAACATCTCTTAGGAAATGACTGAGGACCTCAAGTCACAGAAGAGGTGCACAGTGGATGCTCCATGTCAACTAACAATAATAAGTTCTAGACAATCCTGCATATCACCATATCTAATCCAAGCTCGCAATGCAATCTGTTTCACTAGGGGCTTCTGGCTAAGACACCAGTTCATACGTACATATGTGTGTGTGTATATATACATTGTATTAGTTTCTGGTGTACAGCAAAGTGATCCAGTTATACAGATACATATATATATTCTTTTTCATATATACTTTCAATGTAAAAACTTTAAAGACTCACCTCCACAAGAAATTTTAAAAACATGTCAAATTTTATTAAGAACATCTCCAGCATTCAGAAACAGAGCAGAACAGGGACTTCCCTGGTGGCGCAGTGGTTAAGAATCCGCCTGCCAATGCAGGGGACACGGGTTCGAGCCCTGGTCCGGGAAGATCCCACATGCCGCGGAGCAACTGGGCCCGTGAGCCACAACTACTGAGTCTGCGTGCTCTAGAGCCCACGAGCCACAACTACTGAGCCCACGTGCCACAACCACTGAAGCCCACGCGCCTAGAGCCCGTGCTCCACAACAAGAGAAGCCACCGCAATAAGAAGCCTGCGCACCGCAAAGAAGAGTAGCCCTCCCCCCCAACGCAATTAGAGAAAGCCCGCACGCAGCAACAAAGACCCAACGCAGCCATAAATAAATAAACAAATTTAAAAAAAAAAAGAAAAGAAACAGAGCAGAACAGATGACTTTGGGCATGAGGACACAGCCTACACCCAACATTTGCTTTATTTTCTGTTACTAACGTATTTATTTTCTTTATTTCTTACATGAACATTTACATTTAAACAACCAGTGAACAATACTTGTTCTTGTAGCACAGACCTCCATTTTAATAATTCTGAATACACAAAGTGGTCCTGTATGCTGGTGAGAACCCTTGAAGGAAATTCTGCCCTATCAAGGACCCCCCAATCCAGACAGCCCTAGTCCAAGGCTTGCTGGAGAAGCCTGCCGAGAAAGGGCATTTTTTCAATCTCAAAAATGATAAACAGAAGGTTTTTTAAAAATTGTAAAGGACACATGTAAATCAATTCGTTTAAAAAAAGCTAGAATTCCAGCTGAAAATGGGTAAAAGGCATACACGTATAATTTATATGCAAATGGCTTTAAAAAAAAAACTAGAAAACTCTTTAATCTCATTAGCAATCAAATATAGCTAAAATAGTTCCACATTAAAATGAGGTACTATTTTTGCCAGTAAAATTAGCAAAAGATTTCTCATTTTTAATGACTCTACCAAACACAGTTGAGAATGTGGCGGACCAGGTGATGTAACTTAGTACAACTTAGTAGACCTTTAGAAAAACAATTTGACAGAAGATATCAAGAGCCTTAAAAAAGTCGATATCTTTAGACCCAGTAATTCCATGCCTGGGAAACTATCCTAATGAAATCATCTGCTGTTCAGGGGAAAAAAAAAGAAAAAAAATATATATATATACACACACATATATATATATATATGGAAAAAATAATGGAAACCATCCAAATGGTCAACAAAAGGGAGATGGTGAAAAAGTACTTTATAGTCTCATATTATTTGGGCATTAAAAACATTATTCAGGTATTAAAAATAGGTTTATGAAGATTTTGAGATTAATGGGGGAAATTCTCATATTATGTTTAAAAAAGTAGTTTAAAAGGATGAGCACAAGTATCAAATAATTAGAAAAATGATGGGAAAGAAATACATCCAACTGCTACCACGAGTCATCCCTGAGGGGTGGGATGATGAGTGACTACTTTTCCTTCTTTCTGCTTTTTTGCATTTTCCAATTTTTTTCATTCCAAAAAAAAAAAAGAATTAAGGAAAGACACTTGGACTTTGGGGCTGAGAACAAACTTTGTCCAGTGATCCTGAATTTATCCTCTTCTCCCAAATTTTCACATCTGCAGAGTCACCAAATATAGTCAAGACTAGAAAAAAGCACTTCAAAGTCGAGAGACGTCAGTGCCCCGGAGAGGCCAAGGAGACAAATAACTGGAGATCAATAGGCAAAGAACGAGGGAAACACTCACTAGCAAAAAACAAACACACAAACAAAACCTCTCCTGGACCGTTGCCAGGCAGTTCCATCCTCCTGGGTCCAGCAGGCAAATGCTGGGGCAGCTGACCTCCCGTAATGGGGAAGATCTGAGATGGCCCTCTTTCACGCGATGGGTGCACAGGCCGATGGGGCCTTGGAAACCCCAGAATTTAGAACTGGGGCAGTGTGGGGTGGCCATGTCCTTGGCAAGTCCTTGATCTTTGTCCATGTCCCTTATGCATCTCCAGTAGGCTGAGCTCCAGACTCAGGACTGTCTTGCAGCTGGATCCTTAGAAATCTAAGTCGTCTTGGCCAAAGCCATCTGTCCTGTCCATGGGGAGGTTTTTAAGCATCACTTCTGTGGAAGCGAGACTTTTCACTACCTTCTCAGCTTCTAAGTCAGAGCCTCCCTCTTCCCCCTGCTCTGGAGCCGGGCCTCCCTCTGTCCCCTGCTCTGGAGCCGGGCCTCCCTCTGTCCCCTGCGCTGGAGCCGGGCCTCCCTCTGTCCCCTGCTCTGGAGCCGGGCCTCCCTCTGTCCCCTGCTCTGGAGCCGGGCCTCCCTCTGTCCCCTGCGCTGGAGCCGGGCCTCCCTCTGTCCCCTGCTCTGGAGCCGGGCCTCCCTCTGTCCCCTGCGCTGGAGCCGGGCCTCCCTCTGTCCCCTGCTCTGGAGCCGGGCCTCCCTCTGTCCCCTGCTCTGGAGCCGGGCCTTCCTCTGTCCCCTTCGCTGGAGCTGGGCCTCCCTCTGTCCCCTGCTCTGAAGCCGGGCCTCCCTCTTCCCCCTGCTCTGGAGTCAGACCTTCATCTGTTCCTCGCTCTGGCGTCCTCGAGCCTGAGGGGGCCCCTTCTTGCTCAGAAGGGGAGCTTTCTGGACATGTGCCTGTGACTTTTGTCTCTGGATCAGGGACGCCCTTGGCCTCGTCTTCAATGCTCCTCGTGTGTCTGTCTGAAGGCTCATCTTCGGAGCTTTTCTGAGAGAGCTGAGAGCAGTTTCCCAGAGATGATGTGCTGGAGGACGAGAGGCCTGACTTCAGGCCTGAGCTCTGGTGGGGGGAGTCTGCACCTGGGGCCAGGGACGGCGTGGGCCTGCCCTCCTGATCTGGGCTGCTGTTTCTAGAAGCCTCGCGCGACTGGCGGTGTCCGGGGCCAAGCTGAGGGCCCGCTTCTCTCTTACACTGATTTCCTCCTCCTGACTCTGGCTGTTGCTCCCCTTCAGCTCCCTGGGCCTCTGCACTTTCGGCACCAGCATTCTGTCCTCCTGGACTTGGGTCACCTCCTCCCGGGGCTTCACCTGCCCCAGTGTCCTCAGCCCCGGATCCCACCTCTGGGTCTCCTTCCTCCCTGCCCACACTCTGCTCCCCCGGCCCCACCCCGTCCGGGTAGCTGCCTACAAAGGGGTCTGTTTTCCTTTCTCTCTTCCCAGCAGTTGCCCCCTCCTCTGCCCCCCGGGGGGCTTCATCTCTGCTGAGGGTCTCGTCCCCCTCCTCCTCCCGGGGGCTCTGGCCTGATCCCAGCTCAGGGCCTCCGTCAGCTCCCCGGACAGGGTCCGTCCCCGAGGGGGCCCTCTCAAGGGGCTCCATCCCCCTCTTCGCAGGGGCCGCCTCTGCTGTCTCCCCGTCCGCACATCTTCCTTTCTTCTTCTGCAGAATTTGCTGCAGGTCAAAGGCCTCTCTGACGGGCGCACTGGCTGCCCGCACTGCGTCCCTCGGGGATGCAGGGACCACTTTCTTCCTCACGCAGGTCTCGCAGGGACAGAACTCCTCCTCCTCAGCCTCCTCCCCCGGCCGGGTCCCCAGGGCTCCTCTGAAGGTTGGCACGTCCTCCAGGGAGAAGGAGGGGGGCCCCCAGCCCCGCGTGTGCTCGGGGAAAGCTGAGAGGACACTCAGGTCCCAGAGGTGCGGCCTGTACTTCTTGGTCTGCAGGGGCGTCTCCCAGCGGAGGGCTTCCCTGGGTGGCCCCGGCGCCGTGCCCCCCGCCCGGCTCTGCACCTTGCGGAGCTCCTTCTCGATGTTGTCCTGGAGCCTCCGGCCCACGTCCTGCTGCAGCTCGACCACCATCTGGTCCAGCAGGTCGTTGCTCTCCAGGCCCCAGCGGGCTTGGAGCTCAGCCGTGGCAGTGGCGAGGTGGGCCATGAAGGCCTTCTCCATCTTCTTCAGCAACTTGGACACCCAGAGGGGGTCAGGGTCCAGAGGCCTTCTGTGGGCTGTGGAAGTGCCCCTCTCCCCCGCCCCCTGGGTGAGCTTGGCCTGGGTTTGCCCACAGCTTGTCTCAGCTGCTGTGGACAACTTCTCCAAAGAAGGCTCAGCGTTGGGGCCACTTTGACTCCCGCTGGCGTCTGGGTCGCTCTCCCTGAGGCTCCTAGGGCGCTCTGTCGGGCTCTCTGTCTTCCCTGGAGGGCTCAGCGCGGCCGATGTGGGGTCTCCCTCCTCTTCCTGCAGGCTCTTGTCTTCCCTGGCGCCCGCCCCGTCCTGAGAGCCCGCCCCTGACAATTCTCGTCCTGTGGTTCCTTCCTCTTCCGGAAACCCTTTAACACCCTCTTCTTGCAGTTCTGCTCTTTCTTTTTCCTCTTTTATTTCCTCTAATTGTACCCCCTCTTCTTGCATCATGTTTTTAACACCTTGGTCCAGGTCACTGCCCAACATCTGTTCCCCGCTGTTTCTTTCTGCCCTGTCCTCGCTGGAGGCACCACCAGCCTCGGAACCACTTGGCTGTTGGTTTCCCGCATCCTCTGGGTTGCCTGAGGTTCTGGAATCAGGCCTCTGGCAGGGGATGCTTGAGGGCAGCTCCATCCTCTCAGGGACCAGGGCGCAGTCCACGGTGCAGGGCCCGTGGCCCTCGCCTGAGCCTCCGGAACCACTGCCGACATCCACACCAGAGGAGGATGTCGGCGTGAAGTCCTCAGTTGCAGCGTGGGACCCAAGGGCCGGCAGGGCCTGGCCCCAGCCTAGCTCCTGGAGGCCCGAGTCCAGCTCTCTGTGCCCATGGCCACTCCCCGGCCACAGGGCCTGGAAGGTGCTCAGGAGCTCCTGGTACCGAGGAGAGTCTGTGAACCTCACTTTGCCAGCGGGAGACCCAAGGACATCGTCAAAGAAGTGGAGCCTGGCAAGACAGGTGATGAGGGCCTGGGCCGAGCGGCCGAGCCTCCTGCCCACTGAGCTGGACACTTCGGGCACACTGCTGGGCCGGCCTGGCCTGGATCCCATCAGCGCCTTCATGATGTGTACGGAGGAAGAGACCCTGCTGGGAAGCTCGCACTGGCCCATCGCACAGTCCACAGCCGCTCCTTTGCCTTCACCAACCTCCGCTGGGGCTTCTGAAACCCCACTGCAAGGCAGGCCCTCTCCTGACTTGGGACCAGCACTGCCAGTCACTGGGAGGGCTGCATCTGGTTCTGCTTTCTCACTGGCCGCCCCTTCCAGGGGCAGTTGTCTGGCCTGCGCTGACCCTTCCAGGCCATCTGGGGGATATTTGTCAACAGGGTCCTCCTTGGCACCTTCCGGGCTGTGCCCAGCCACATCTTCGCCCTCGTCCACTATCTCGTATCTCACGGGCTCCTCCGGGATGTTGCTCAGCCACGCACGGACCACGGCTTCTGGGGAGACTCGGGGCAGGGTGCCCAGCGTCATGCAGCCACCTTCCTCTTGCTCCTCCAGGCCGTCTCCTCCACCCGAGACCTTCTCCTGGAACGTTCTCCCGAGCTTGGGACCGCGGTGGGAGCCGCCCCTTCTCACGGCTCTGACTGCGCTCCCCACGGGCCCTCCCGGAGAGCCAGGGGGCCGAGGGCGCCACACGTCCAGCTTTCCCTCCCCTGCCTCAGCCCCGCCCGGCTCCCCATCAGCACTGTGGTTGCCCTCGCTGTGGCTGAGGGTGCACAAAGGATGCTTCTTGCCCGAGGGCCGTGGCTTGCGAGGCATGGGACAGTACCTGCTGCACACCAAGCAGGGCTCAGAGAAGGACCCCTGGCCGTCCCAAGACGGGGAGGCTGGCAGCGACTGTGTCTTCCCACCGGGGGACCCGAGGGCCGGGGATGCGTCCAGCTGTGACCAGCAGCTGTCCCTGTGCGCTCCCGGCCTCCCTCCCTCGGGCCACCCGACTGGCAGGACCAAGGGCCAGGAAGGCTTGGGACTGTCACCCCCTGCCTTTTCAGCCAGGCCATCAGCTTGGGAGTTGAAAGAGCCAGATGTGTTTGAAGGTGTGGGAGCTGGTGAACACGCCCTGAGCTCAGGGTCCCCTTCGGTCTCAGCAGCAGGGGAATTTGGGGGGTGGAAATTGGAAACACAGTCAGAATTGCCCACAGGGGTGATGGGAGTGCTGCTAAGCCCTCGCGTGTCCCGGGAATGAAGAGAGGCAGAGAAGGATGGCCCCGGGTCCCGCGAGGCCTGGCTCCTGGGGCTGCGTGGGCTTTCAGAAGGGCCAGGCGCTGGGCTGTCTGGGCGGGCCCTGCCTCTGCTGGGAGGTCCCGGCACTGGCCTGGACACAGGCAAGCCGAGTGGGCACTGGGTGTCCTTTGGGGTGTGGTGCTGCCTGGGGCGGCCCCTCTGGGACCCTCGGCTGAGGACAGAAACGCTGGGTAAGGACAGGGCGCTGGCTCTGCTCTCCTGCTTTCTGCTCCCGCCTGGGGCTGAGGTACAGGCAGACGGCGGAGAGTGGCCTCCTGCATCCTCCCCAGAGCCAGCCCGGCCGCCCCGAGCCAAAGGCAGCCTCACCCCAGACCCACTCCTGGCCTGGGGGTACCCGGCGCCCTGTCCACTCTCCCCTGCCCGTGGGCCCTCTTTCCTTACAGACGAGCGGCTCACAGCGGGGGAAGCGGGGCCTCCCCCCTGGGTGGCCCCCCAGGAAGTCACGGCCCTGCTCTTCTTGCTGGGGTGGGCCTGGTGCAGCTCACGCCTTTCACTGGACTCCTCATGAGACCCGCCACTTGCCGAGGAGTCAGGAAAAGCGTCTGCCGGGCCTCGGGTCCCGGGTTTCAGGCAGCCAGGGTGCTCCCTGCGGCCCGGCATTGCTCCCTCGCCTGTGCCCTCACCAGCCCCCGAGGCCAGATGTGGGCCACAGCTGCCCACACCATCCTCCAGGGACCTGGAACAGCAGGAAGAGTTGGTCTCAGAACCTTCAGGGGGTCTGTCACTGGAGGAAGGGCTGGCACTGTCCTTGCTCCTTCTTTTCCTGCTGGTGACCCCTTGGCTCCTGGGGGTCCTGGAGTGGGACTTCTGGGTCAGCCCAGACCTCCTCTGAGAGGCTGTCTGCTCTCCCTGGGGGGCATAAAGGGGGTTCATCCAGATCTCATATCTAGACCCCGGCTGCCACCGGCCTCGGTCAAAGGCTCCCACACCTCCTGCCTCGCAGGGCCCCAGTCCCTGTGCCCCAGGCTCTGAGGGGTCCCTAGGGGGGCCCCTCCACACACAGCCTAGGGGATCTGCCTCCCCCAGGACGGGGCCCTCCCCACTGGCCGCTGTGAGACTGCTGGCCCTCCCGACCCTCCTGGACCACAGGAGCAGGTCCTCCCCCAGTAGGTGGAAGCGGACTTTCATCTCCACGGACAAGCTGCCGTCCTCGTTCACGCGCACATTCTTCTCAATGTCTTCACCAGCTACCAACGGGCTGAGCTGGGCAGGTGTGTCCTGAGGGTGCCTGTCAGGAGCAGGGCACATGCAGGCACGATGCAGAGGCACCGAAGGGTCACTGAGCCCAGACCTCTCCGACAGCAAGGAAAACTGCCGTGGCCTGCTGCCTGGCCTGGACCGCGCATGGATCACGCTCTGCTTGGCTTTTGGCCCCCAGCTCCCTGGTGCACGACGACAAGCAAGAGAAAAGAAGGAAAGATAGTGAGCTGCCGGGGAGAGCTTCGGGACAGAAGAGTCAAGGCCAGTCACGAGCCTTCCACGGTCTGTATACCCCTGCCACCTCTAAAACCAGCCGTAAGGACAGAAGCCATTCTAGAACGAATATTCACGGAGCTGCCAGGGTGTGAACCAGCAGAGCCCAGCGAGATGAACCTGGAGTCCGAATTCAATCTCAACCCTGCCACTTCCTAGCTGTGTAGTCTTTGGCAGAGCCTCTTTCCTGAGCTGTAAAATAAGAGTAATGGTATCTAACGGATAGGTTTGTTTTGAGGATGCAAGGCAGTGCATGTAAAGCTTCCTGCAAAGTTGCTGGCACAAAGTAGGTTCTCGACAGGCAGTAGAGTTGACTGCAGAGCATCAGTGCCCAGAGCTAAATCCTAGCTCTGCTCGCACCCACCCACGGCACAGGAAGCAAAAATCAATAAGCTGCTGCGGACGCACCTGATTGTAACTGTAAAATGCTGTGCAATTATTAGTGATGATTTATCATCTTAACACTCATCAAGCTTTGGGGTTGATAAATGGGTTGCAAGGAAGGACCTGGACACACGATAGCAGGTCCTGGTAGCTAAGCCTGCCCCTCAGCCATGCAAAAGAGAAGAAGAGGGGGTCACTGGGGCTAGAAAGACATGATCCCGAGAGATAATGTAGCCCTTGGTACTTTCTCATTTCATCTCCTGAGCTAATGCTTGGCAAGAGGGAGGGGCTGGCAGAGGCTGAGCCTATGGCTGGCAGAAGAGCAGACCTCCTGAGTCCATCTGGGCAGGAGAAGGTTTTGCCCCTCCTGCTCCTCCATAAGCACCAAATGAGACTGGGGGCTCCTCCAGAGGAGGGGCTGTGGCTGATGGGCCTTTGTACAGCCAACACCCAGCATGAGGCAATCACTGAAACCATTGTTGTCTTTCTCTTAATAGCTTTTCACAAAGGATATTGTTTTGTTTACTCGCCAAAATTTGCCCATTGTCATTCCAATAATTTTTCTTTTTGGGTTTTTGTTGTTGTTGTTGTTTTTTAATAATGAAGGCTACCTCTGGCACCTGGATGGATGTATGTTTGGCTGTATAGATTGATGGATGGATAGATGATCAATGGTTATCCTTTGTTTTGGTCTGTTTGGTCCTCACTGTTGCCTAAGAAAGTCATGACTCTTGAAAGATGCAAAGGGCCCATATCCATGGTCCACTGCCTCCATAATGTCATGCCCACTGTGGTTCTTAACAAAGTTTATTTTAGATCCTAGAAGCTTAAAGTTCAAGATCTCTTAATCCCTGTTTAAATACCAGACTCCCATCTCTCTTATCCCAGCCAAGTGTTCAACCTAGTTAAGGCTGATGGTGATGAGAAGGAGGAAGAGGCAAGAGAGACCCCCAAACAAATGGGATGCCCAAGACCTGGAGCCAAAGGCAGGTTTTTTTAGTTATCTAGAAAGGATATCTGCCCAGCCCTACCAAACCACCATCCAGTGCAAATAAGACTGGGGATCCTGCGGAACAAACTCACCATTTTTGCTCCTTGAAGTCTGCCCAGATAAAGGTTCACTTCCATTTATTCTGACATCTTCCATTGCCAGAGGTCTGAAGGGCTCGTGACCGGCACATACCAGCACCGAGGGGCTGTGTAGCAGACCCTTCAGAGAGTCCACCTGGGGAAGCAGAGTCTAGAGTCAGGAGGCGTGGTCTGCAGGACCCACTTCTGTCCAGCGAGACATGGGTAGAGGGAGAATCCACTGTTGCTGGTCCCTTTCCTGATATTTGCACATCTCACCCCAGATTTCTGATCCAAGGGAAGGATCCCATTCACTCCTCATTACACCTCCATGACTGGCTGGGGGCAGAGGTCCTCCCACCATGATCTTCTTCTCTACCTACATCCCTCCCTCCACCTGGTACGAGGCCTGTGGTTTAGAGGTTATTCTGGATACTCAGGTGGAAAAGACTTCAAGAAGACTTTGACTTGCTTCCCTGCCCACACTTCCTCCCTCCGGAATGTGTATTTTTTAGAGCAACCATAACAGAAGGTCCAGGGCTCCCATATGGAGACTTGATTCACTATCTCATACTTTTTCCAGGCAGAGTCCTCTCTTGGGTCTGATCTGTGCTTTCCAGTCTAATCTGAGCCCAGGGCCTCTGCTTCTGCCCCTAGTGGAGCAGAGAAGGACAAGGCACAGATGGCCTTTCTCTCCCTCCTCCAATGGTTCTCTAGGTTCCTGCCCAGACACTTGGGTCATCCTCCCCCCACCTACCCCAACCCCCCACCATCATGACATCCCGGGCTGGGTCATGTAGGCAACATCCGTGCTGGATTGCATTCCAGGAAGCAGGTCCCTGCTTTTAGAAAAATCTCACCTGGCCCCAAGGATCCTGCCTATCTGATGATTTGCACAATTTATAACATTACATCATAATTAGCGATGTTGGGGGATTTCGTTCCATCTTTAAAGTACAGAATCTGTTCTTTTTCTTTTTCTCCAATTAGAAGGGTATGCTTATTAACAAGGAAATGAAAGAAAAGGCTCTTAAGATAGAGGGTATAAAGGTGGGATCGTGACTGAGCTGGAAGAGAATGGTACAGCACTGATGCGACTTTGGGGAGCAGGGGAATATATCTCGATGGTAGGAGGGATGGTTCCATTGTTAGGTGGGG
Organism: Eubalaena glacialis; assembly: GCF_028564815.1. NCBI lineage: Eukaryota > Metazoa > Chordata > Mammalia > Artiodactyla > Balaenidae > Eubalaena > Eubalaena glacialis. The sequence continues at coordinate 116,310,747 of NC_083724.1, forward strand.
ACACGCTGCTGTAGCTGCTGTTATACATTTAAGTATTGGTAGCATGGTGTATACAGGTGTCAGTAGCTATAGGACTAGACTGTGAGAGTTTATGTGGATTAGATCAGTCAACCTCCATCCTCCAGCCTGCCCATCTTGGGTTACATTCATGTTCAGCAAAACCCAGAAGGGCAAAAATTACATTCATTAGCCTTCTTGCCAGTTAGGCCGGATGCTGATCGGGTTCCATCAGGTAGGTCAAGCCTGGGAAGGCAAGCGAAGTAGACACTGTCTCTTCTTGCTTCTGGCTGTTGTGTGGCTACAAAGCAAGCCTGTGGGCATCGGGAGGAGACGGTGCTCAGGTAGCAGTGGCTGGTGTCCCTGGGCATCAAGATGCAGCTGGGGCAGGTTGCTGACCCAGCTTTATAAGCTTCGGTTCCAGTACAGGGGAGTCCTCCTGAGCTCAGTCACAGCGGCTCGGAGCGGAGTTCGCAGCTTTCTGCAGGACGCTGGGAGCCAATCCTGCGCACCCAACTTGGAGTTCACTCCCGCAGCTTGCCAAAGATTTGAAAGTCCCCCCAATGCCCTGCGTGAAATTGCTTTCTGCTTAAAGCACTTGGAGTCTTTTCTGTTTCCTACACTGAACTCTCACCAAAATAGGTTAAGAGGATTGGGTAAGAAAACAATCAAAGTGTGCACGGAACAGGTACTAAGCACTTGCTAAATGGTAGCTGCAAATATGAAGAACAATTGCTCGTTTGATTAACTGACTGAATGTCTCCACTCTATTCACCTTTAATTAGTAGCAGGGCAATCAGTCCCTCTTTTAAAGGAATAACTTCCCAGTTCCACCTAAGTGTTTTGAGCTGAGGTCCAGAGAACCTTTTAAGGAAATGTCATACCCGACAGCCTACCTTGTGCCCACCGGTTGTGTACACTTGCTTCACGGGGAAGCGCAGCAGATCCGAGGCTTTGCTGAGAAAGGCCGTCAGGTTCCTGGTGTTTCTGTGGCTGAGCACCACTGCCTGCTGGTATCGAGGGTCGCCGTTCTTAACCAGCGTTACCCTCCTCGGGGCTCTGAGACTTTTGCAGGAAGAAGCTGTTCCAGGTGCCTCGCAGCAGCCTTCAAAATCCCGTGACTGCTGAGAAGGGCTTCTCGCCCGTGGCCGGCCCGGCCCGCTGGGGGTCTTGGGGGGCTTCTTATCGGAGCAGAGGTAGCAGCCACCATCTTGCAGCTGCTCCAGGGTGCTGAGGCCGTGCAGACCCCGGGGCGTGGTGACGGAGCGCACCCCAAAGGAGAGCGGCACGCGCTGAGAGAGCTCATCCATCAGGGCCCCGAAGCTCCTGAAGGCGCGTCGGTCAACGGCCAGGCGAACCCCAGCAAACTGGGGATCCCCTCGCTTGAGGAAAGTTATCTTCTTGGCTGGCATGACCTGGGAGACAGAGGGGGTCCGGGCCACAGAAGGCAGGAGGCACTCGCGGTGTCCGGGGGCCTGGGCATCCCTCGGGGTGCTGTTCATGGTGTGGAGGACCAGGCAGCTGAAATGGATCAAAGGAAGAGGAAAGTCAGAGAGCGGGTCTGTGCATTTCCTCCCCCTCGTTACAGAGGTGCTCCCTGCCCACCCCAAATCTGCTCCTCTCAACCTTGTAGAGGCAGGTTAATCCATTTTGATGAGTAGAAGGAAGGCCAAAGATTTGGCATGGGAAGATCTGAATTCAAATCCCATCCCTCACCCCCCCCACTTATTGACTGTGTGACCCAGGAGGCTGATGACATAGTCTGTGTTTTGGTAACATGCAGCCATATTGATCTGCGCAGTGGTCATAAGGATTCAATGAATTTACGCGTACAGAGCAAGCATCAATACACCTTTATTCCTCTCCTTTCTCTTGCTGTTTCTCTTACCCTCTTCTACCACCTTGAACTCCTTTGAATAGTATAGAGTTTATCTCCTTAGGAGGTGGGTGAATAAGCGGACATAAGAATACCGAACAAGTGGTCCGGAGACCCAGGAGCCCTGCCCTCTCTCTCAGAGCAAAGTGTCATGTGTGAACATGAGGGAGTCCAGGCTCTCTGCACTCACATCCTCCAGCAGCCAGGTGGGAGGGCCGGAGCAGAGTCCCTCGTCCCAAACCCTTAGGGTGGAGTGCAGACAAGGAGACTCGTAACTCAAAGAGGATGCTGCCACTTGATGCCGTGCTTTTTTCTCCATTATACAGGGAGGTTTGCTTTAATAGAGCAAGGATGCTCCCCCTGCATCCCTCCAAAGTCTTTGGAAGATGAACCGTACGGGTGAGTACCACAGCCTGCTGCCACCAGCGTGGGAGATAAGGCTGCAGGCCAGCTGTGCGGGGTCAAGGCCATTCGTCCAACTGTTCGCTTCTATTCCCGCCATGGTGGAGCCCCATTGCCTCATCTGGGACTCTTGCAAAAGCCAGCTGCAGGCTATTCCTGCCCAGGTCACCACATGGCGCTCTGTTCTGTGCACCGGCCAGCCAAGTTGTCCCGAAACCCTCTTCTCTCGGGACATTTCCAGTGCACCAAGCCCCTCGGGTGGTTTGCAGTGTCCTCAGAAAAAGCCCAGGCCTTTACTGCACGATTCAAGGCCCTCTCCGCCCTGAGTCCCTGCTCCTGCCTTTTCCTGCAGGAATCCTCCACTCTGCCTGACTAGGAGGCTCTGCCTGCAGGGCGGCCGCATTCTCTGCGCCCTGCCTCGGCTGTCCTCCTTTGTGGAGGCTTCTCCAGCCCCCCAGTCCGGGGCAAGCCCCATTTTCAGCACGGCTCCCCAATGTTTCCCACACCCTATACCCTTCCTGGCCAACTACCCCAAGGCGTGGGGCACAGAACCTGTACCCCCCGGGGCACCCAGCCCCTTGCTTGACACAGAGCAGGGGCCCAAGAAATGCCGCTGACTGATGACACCCGTGCTTCACAGAGCCGCCCAGCAGAGCCCAGGCCTGCCAAGCAGCTGCCACGCACGCAGTCAGGATCAGATGAGGGGTCTCCCCTGATTACACGGGGTTCAGACTTAGCAGGGCCCTCGTTGCTGTGCACACTGCAGGTGACCGCGGTCTCCCTGGCCGCAGCCATCTCCCCCGCTCACAGCCCAGCCAGTGCCCACATCTCCTTTTTTACCTTTACTCACCATTTATCCCCATTCGTCTTCGGGGAAAGAACTCTGCTCTCATTTTTAAAATCTTGGTGCACAAGAGGGCTTATAACCTTCTCTCATCTCTGCACAAACTTTATAATTAGCTTCCTCAGCCTCGTGCCTCCCAGCGAATCCCTCTAAGCTGCTTTCTTAGCCCCCCAGCACCGGTGCACATCCCCGCAGCTGCACTCTTCCTCCGGCGTGCCTTCCCCGAGGGCTCCCTTTCTTCCCACTTGATTTGCAGTTTCACTTTTGACCATGAGCATCCTTCTTGGCCCTAACTGAGGGACTGAGAGGAGAAGGAAGGTCACAGTGTCCCCTGGAGTCACCACCATGTCCCCCAGCATCACTATGTCCCCAATGTCACCGTGTCCCCCCGTGTCACCATATCCCAGCATCACTGTGTCCTCCAATGTCTCTGTGACTCCCAGATGTCACCATGTCCCCCAGTGTCACCGTGTTCTTTGTTGTCACTATGTCCTTATAGTTCCACAAGCATAATGGTGCCCCCAACATCACCATGTCCCCAGTGTGACCATGTCCCTCAGTGTCACCATGTTCCTAGCATCACTCTGCTTCCCAGTGTCATGGTGTCTCTCAATATCACCATGTCCTTTATTGTCATCATGTCCCCCATCATCACCATATCCCCCAATGTCACCATGTCTTCCAGTGTCACCATATTTCCCATAATCACCATGTCCCCAACATTACCATACCCCCCTAGCATCACTGCATCCCTCAATGTTACTGTGTCCTTCAGTGTCAGCGTGTCCCCCAGCGTCACTGTGTCTCCCAGCATCGCCGTGTCCCCCAGCGTCTCTGCTGTCTCCCAGGACGGCTGCTCCTCACAGCCCACTTCTGAACAGGCAGGCCCTCCCCAGGGCCCTCCCGGCAGCAGCTCTGCAGGGAGGGGAGAGACAGTGAAGGCAAAGCCCGTCTGGGCTCCCCCAGGACCCTGGCCAAAGCGTCTCATGGCAACGACGCGTTCAGTACCCTCAAGTGCTGACGGCCCCTTTCCTCTGACGTTCCTTAGCAAATAACTTCTTTCTGAACTGAAATTCTCAATCTCCAAGTGGATTTTTGAAATAAAAAGAGAAATGTGACCCAAGGGATCTTAAGTCCAAAAGATCAGGCTGAGAGCAGCCGGGCTCCAGCCCGAAGGCTCCTTCCCAGTGTGAGACCAAGCACACGACCCCAGAGAAGTGAGGGTAGCCACGGACCACCCCCTGCTGCTAACGCACCTGCACTCAGGTGACAGACAAGATTCCGCATGTCGCTTCAGGTGGCTCGCTGACGCGCGCACACACACACACACACACACACACACACTTATGCAGAGACACAGACACACACATACACATGTACAGACACGCATACACACACGCACACACTTGCTCACTTGCATATACACAGATATACACACACGTGCACACACACAGACAAATTAGAAGGCACTTAGGACCCAGGAGAAGGAGCTGAAGCGGGAGGGTAGCCTGCTGTGTGGACTGTGCAAGGGGAGGGCACACAGGGCTCCACGCGTCACGCGCCTTCTCACAGGAAGATGAGGACACCACTTGACCTCCAGCCTCATCAGCAGAAACAAACAGGCTCTGCTTCATCTGCCACCTCCTCCTGCAGCCACAGGGAAGGGAGAAGAAAATCGATTTTCTTTTTTCAAAGAGGCTTAATGAACTTTTGATCCTTTCACCTTCAAAATGACCTGGCTCCCAGACCAGGGTATTCATTCATTTAACCACTCCTTCATTCACGCATTCACGTACCCAACAAAGATTTCTGAGCTTCTATTGTGTGCCAGGCTCTATGCTGGGTCCTGGAAATACAAAGATGACTGAGCCATAGCACGCATCTTCAAAAACGTCATATTCTAGTGTGGCAAGTAGGTACATTATTAAAATGCAGCATAAAACATGTTCTGAGATGATAGAGATAGAGATATATATACACAGGGTGTGACTGAAAGCAGGTTCAGGGGTATGCAAATCAGGGAAGACTTCCTGAAGGAGGTGACATGCAGCCTCCTGAGCAGAGACCTAAAGGACACCTTAGGGTTTACCAGAGAAGGAGGAAGTTAGGACCGGCGTGGCAAATAGATACTGCCGTGGTGCCAACTCTGACCTGCGGGGTGGGCTGGAAGGACGGGTGGAGGAGGTGCTGAGGCTTCCCTTGTGCCGCGTCATACGGCAGAGCTGCCACAGCGTCAGGACAGAGAAGGGCCACACGGTGCCTGACCTTCCCATCCTTGCTCTGCTCCTGGCATTCGAGGTGAGGGCGTATGTGCAAAAGTGTGGTGGAAAAAGAAAGCTTGGGTATTCTGGAAGGGCCTTCGACTGATGCACACCATGCATCTGACAGGCTCTGTTAAGGGGGCTGATGAATGCCCCTCGAGGATGGCACAGCACAGACAGTAAGATCAGCTTTGACCCCAGGAACTGCAATGGCAGAGCCCAGAACCCTTCCCTACTGAAGTCTGAGATGCTGGCAAAAGCAAACTCAGGGGGTTCCTACCTTAGATCCAAGAACAGGTAAGTAAGGAACAGGGGGATGGTAACTGAGTCTGGCAAAAACAGAGGAGAAGTAAGAAGCAGGAGTCACTGCAGGCTAAGTTTACCTGGACTGCCCCAGTTGCAGCACTGAAGGGCCCAGTGCTGGGACCCTACCCTCCCCTCCACCTCCCATCCCCTGGTAAGTTCCCAGGATCAGGTGGGCCTCTTCCTGGCTCTGGCCCTGCTGGCAGCGAGGCCGGGATAAGCTTGTTGCCTCGTGGAGCTGGATAAAGACGTCACCACTAAGAATGGGAAACCAAGTCCTAAGGACCTGGCTGCACCCCTGGAAGTACTAAGGCCTGAAACCAGCACCCAAACTGGAAAACTGGACTCTTCGGATACACGAGCTGACAATTCTCAACTTAGCTTAATGGATTTGACTTGGAGTTTCTGTCACCGGAAACAGAAAGGGACACGGATCCCCCAAGGCACAATGCCAGTGAGTGCCCTGTCTTTCCCAGATTCACTTAGGGAGGCCCCTGGGGGCGGGACGGTGGAGCTCTGAGGCCCCTCCCAGATCCTCTCACCTTGTCCCTGGGGATGGGGTCAACTATCCCTTTCTTGCAAGCCCTGATGGCGGAGGGGGGAGTATAACATAGACCCTCAGAGGTGGGACAGAGGGTTACTGCTCAGCTGATATGCAAAGTCACGTATACCGGGTTTTTCCCTCGTTGCATCCCTCCTTTCAAAATCATGAAGTGACAGGGTGACAGAGTGGCATGGACATATATACACTACCAAATGTAAAATAGCTAGTGGAAAGCAGCCGCATAGCACAGGGAGATCAGCTCGGTGCTTTGTGACCACCTAGAGGGGTGGGATAGGGAGGGTGGGAGGGAGGGAGATGCAAGAGGGAAGAGATATGGGAACATATGTATAACTGATTCACTTTGTTATAAAGCAGAAACTAACACACCATTGTAAAGCAATTATACTCCAATAAAGATGTTAAAAAAAAAAAAAAAAATCATGAGGTTTCTCTCCCTAAGCAGGAGTGGGGAGACTTGACCTCTTTCACAAGTGCATGCAGCTCTTCTTTACCACTTGTGAACGAGGTGAGCCACGTGATCAGGAACCCACTTCACAGGAGAGAGAAGACAACCCTTCCCCCATTAACACTCTCTGTGGGGGAAGGGGTGGACAGCAAGAGAAGGTTCTGGAGGAAGTGGGGAGCCTGGCCCTTCCAGGTGCAAGGAAGTGCTGGGGAGAAGGGCAAAGAGAAGCAGGGGGCAGAGCTGGGGGACAGCACATAGGGTCTGCCTCCCAGCTTGGGGTCACGGTGGGGAGACTGGAGGTGGGAAATATCTAGATAAGGCGAGAGACACTCCAGCAGCAGACAGCGTCTGCCCAGCTGCGCCGTGACTAAACTCTAAAGGACACCTCCTTTCGGGACCCACACCCCACTCCCACACGGGGCAGGGCCTCAAGATGTGCTGGGCAGAGCAGATTGCAGGAGGCTCCGATGTCCAGGTTTCCTAAGCCACCTGGGTTCTAATCGGGGGTGGACAGGGCCAGGCAGGAGAGCAGGGTCTGGCTGTCATGTGGTGGTGGGTGATCTCAGTCAGCATACAGACTGGGGGGCGAATCACTAGTGCGAAATGGGTTCCAGCCAAAGCCAGGCCCACAGCACCAAATCCTAGCAATGGTGGGACCAGTTTAGGGCAGCAAAGGATGGGGGAGGGTGCCAGGGGATTTCAGGAGGAAGAAAGCATAGGAGTCATCCCAGCTGTGTGTGGGTAGGGGAGGGAAGTGGAGAAAAACAGATTAAGGGGCAAAAGGAGAAAAAAATAGAATTCTCAGGAAATGCTCGAAAAGGTGGCAGTCCTGGCGGAGGAGTTGGGCAGGATGGGCCTGCAGGCGAGGAAACAGTTTTGTTGGCAGGCCTGCAAGTGGGCTAGGCCAGGGGCTGGGGGCGGAGCAGGCAGCAAGAGTGATGGATTCAGGAAGAGAATAAATAGGGTGAGAGAAGTCTGCAGGCTGGATAGAGGCTGGGCTTTGCAGGAGGAAAACTTCCAGTGGCAAAGACACCAAAGCCGACCTAAGAAGGAGTAAGCAGGAAGGGGTGGGGCGGAGGACGCTGCGGCCGAAACCTTGAAGGTTGACTGATTGATGTTACAAACAAACAGCTGGGAGGAGCAAGGATGGTGTGAACAGCCAATGTCCCTGGAGAAAAACGCTGGCGGCACTTAGCCTCCAGGGAGAACTGCCACCGATCAGAGGCAGCTCAGCCCTGCACAGGGTCTTCCAGTGCCCCAGGCTGGGTGGGATCTATAGCCACTTTCAACACCACCTTTCAGTGACTCGAATTTGCCGTTATTTTATGAGCCAAGAAGAAAGAAAGAAAAAAATGGTGACAGACTAAGACAAAGACATGCTATTAATTGCAAGATTGCATTCTGATTTCAGAGATATTAAAACATGGCGGGGAGAGGGGTGCAGGAAACCTGGGTGTATTAAAGTCAGTGAAATACAACAGGAGTCAAGCGTAGGCTGTACGCAGATCCATGATGAAGACCCAGTACTTATTCAAGGTTGGGTTTGATTGATTTCGAGTGATGACAGCATCAGGGCGCCACTGTGCTGTAACCTGATGGCCAGGTCACGATGACCAGGCCGGTAAGTGTAAGAAAGGAGGAAGTGGGGTGAATTGCCCTTTAAGAAAGGCGACTTGATGGATGGAGACTTCCCAAAGCTGGGGCTGAGGTGGTGAGGGGCAAGGGAAACAGCTCCACACAGCAGAACGCCCTGTGCTTGAGGTTCTGAGTGGTGGATTCAGGAAGAAAATAAACGGAATGTGAGGAAAATTGGGTCTAACAAGAGTAGTACTTTTTCTTTTTGGTTGCATCGGGTCTTTTTTTTTTTTTTTTTTGGTTGGACCGGGTCTTGGTTGTGGCTCATGTGCTCCTTAGTTGCGGCCGGCAGGCTCCTTAGTTGTGGCATGTGAACTCTTAGTTGCGGCATGCACGTGGGATCTAGTTCCCTGACCAGGGATGGAACCTGGGTCCCCTGCATTGGGAGCTCGGAGTCTTGACCACTGTGCCACCAGGGAAGTCCCAAGAGTAGTACTTTTAATTAACAGATGTAAAGCAATCTAGCAGCCAATACTGAGATCTACGATGTGCTAGAAATATGGTTAGACACAGAGAATGAGGCTTAGCGTGGTGAGACGGGCTCATGCCTCACAGAATTTAAAATCCAGGAAAGAAGACAGAAGCTCTGCACCTGAGTCCTCACCCTTTGGCCCGTGAGTTTCCCTGCTGCTTCCAGGAGACCCCAGGCTCATGAGCCCACCTTGGCTCTGCCAGTAACTAACTGATGGCTGTGGGCAAGCTACTTGACTTCTTGGAGTTTCAGTTACTTTAATCCTAAAATGAAGGTGCTAAACAAAAGGGCTGCTGAGGTTACACTAGGAGTTTTGCAGGAAAAGATAGCACATGATGCTGTGTTATAAATGATTACCCTTTAATCTGGATGACCTCTTGAGAAAATATCAAAGGCATTAGTTTTTAAAAATTTCTAGGTAATACCTTACCCTTTCAACATTATGGTCAAACCATGAACAGTGACCCTCTTCTAAAAAATGAGCACATTCCCATATGCACAAAATACCCCCCAGAGATCACAAAGCCCAAGTTATAAACCTTTGATCGAAGTCTGAGGATTTAATGCATAACATGGCAACTGCAGTTAATGACACTGTATTGCATAATTGAAATTTGCTAAGAGAATAGAACTTAAATGCTTGCAACAACGAAACGAAAAGGAACCTTTGATGTAGTCCTTGAAGATGAGGAAACCAAGGAGAGGAAGAACAGTAGCGAGAAAAAACACGGAGCTCTGGGCTGACCAGTATATGCAGATGGTGTGACTTAAAAAGAAAGAGACCGTGTTTGTGAATATAAACCCTCTTGTTCAACCTATAGGTCCTGAGGAAAGTTTTGCCAAAGGTGGTTCTCTTTCTTACTGGAGATAATGGAAAGACACACACGACAACATATTCATGGCAACTCAGGAAAGGAGACTTAACACTGGAAGAACCCTGATATCTGATATTGACACAGGAAGGAAAATCCTTGGAAACTGTCTTTAAAAGAAAGCACCAGCATTAGAGTATCTTCCTGTCCTGCCTCTCCCCCACCCCACACTTGCTAATATTCTCTAGACAGCTTATCAACAAGGGAAGTAGGCTAATGAGATGGCTCAGATTTACAGAGCTTAAGATGCAAAGTGGAATGGGCAAAGTGGGATGACTGAGCTCCTTGAAGGCAAGAAGCGTTCTGGTTGTGGCCCTGCTGTCCCAGGCAATGCTTGGCACATTGTAAGTGCTTGACAAATGTTTGCAGAATAAATGATGCTTGGGAGGCCATGCAGTGGTAAGGGTGGGGTGAGGAGTACAGTCAGCAAAGACTATGATAATAATAAAATGGGGGCAGGATAGCCCAAGGGAAGAAAGCTTTCTTGACCAGCCATGGGTCAGGGCATGGAGGAAACAAATAAATGACCAAGGGAAGTGCAAATCCAACAGCTGCTGTGGGCTGGGAGGGTCTGAGAAGTGACACACAGGACACACACCCTCAGGCTGCCCAGGGCCCTGAGCAGCTGAGAAAGCAACTAAGGGAGCCTGAGGTCCAACAAACAAACAATCGCAGGTGTAAGAGATGGAGTGAAAACCAGTAACATGAAAAAGCCAGTGGGAAGGAACTGGGAAGATGCTGGAGACAAGAAAGAAACTAGATTTCTCTGGGGTGACCCTAAAAGGCAGAACCGGGAGTTAGGAATGGGCAGGACTTTCCTAGGACACAGAGGCTGATCTCAGTTCAACTTGGGAAACAACTTTTAAACAAGTGGAGTGATCCTAAGATGACTGCTCTGTCAGAAAGTGCCTTTGGCTGCAAGTAACAGAAGCCCTCCCACAAAATGACTTAAACCAGGTAGAAGTTAATTTGTCTATCACATAAAAGAAGTCTAGAGATAGACACTCTTGAGCTGGTACAGATTCTCCAAGATGTCAACAATGTTCCTGGCACCTTCTTTATTTCTGCCTTGATTGCCTTACTGCTGACTTCCCTCTTCAAATTTCCTCACAGTCACAAGATGGCTGCTGTGGGCCCTGCAGTTTGACTGGGATCCATTCAGCCTGACACCAGTGGTCTACCTCCTCAGTCTCTGTGTTGAGCAAGACCACCTATAGCTTCACAGTCAGCCCCTGAGCTCCTGCCTGGTTCTGTCCACACCCCATAGAACGCAGGTGGCTCAGGAAAGCTGAGCATCAGAGCCTTCTCCAATCCATCCTCCAAATATACCTTGATGAGGCCCTGCCCTGAGTGGGAGGGCGATGAGGAGTCTAAAAGGAGGTCTCCTTTAGAGCTTATGTATGGGTCTTGGCTGGACTGAAGCCCTCTGCTGTTGGAGTGTCTCTCTCACCTTCTCTAGATATCTCCCCCCACCCCCCTGCCCAGTACTCCTCCACTTGACCCCAAGCTGGGAATGGAGAGTGAAGAGCTGGGAACCAGAGCCCTGTCTTGCTTTTGTCCAGCTCTGTGCCCTTCTTCTCTTTGCTACCTACCCACATTCCAGGCAGGAGGGAGGGGGAAAGGCCGGACACTTACTGAGTTAGTCACTTGGAAAGTTGACCCGAAACTTTCCTCCAACAACTTCTGCCCACATCCCTCGGCAGAACCTGCTTACATGGCCATCGCTACCTGTACAGGGAGTTGGAAGTGGCCGCAGCAGCACCGGACAGCAAAATGAGGGCCGGCAGTGATGACCCCTCTGGGCCGTGGTTGGCATTCAAGTGGAGAAAAGGGAAAGTGGTATAAAATTTGAGGGCCATAAAGGATAGAGAGAAAACTTCAAGACGAATCGTGGAGAACGGAGAGCTTTGCTTTTGCTCTCTGCCGACGTTATTTCCCAGGAGAAGAAATTCCCCTCGACGGGGTAGCAGAGTGACTCAGAGAGCAGAGCTCTGTGCCACCAGGCAGGCAGCCTCCAGCACGGGTGTGGCCACTGCCTCGCTCGACGACGGTGGGCAAATCGCCTTCCACCTCTGGGCTTCAGTTTCCCATCAGTAAAATGACCTCTAAGTTTACTTCCAAACAGTCCATTTTCTTAAAAGAGGAGCTCTCCTGGGCGTGATGGTCTGAAGCCATACAAGGCATGTGGAGGCGGGTGAGCCTTCAGCAAGGTTCTCTCCTGCACGTACAACGGGAAAAGTGACAGGACAATGGCCCCAGAGAGTCGGGAGCTGGCAAGGCCAGTGGCATCTCCGAAAAAGATAAAAATCCTGGAACTTCCCTGGTGGTCCAGCGGTTAAGACTCCATCTGTGCTCCCACTGCAGCGGGCATGGATTTGATCCCTGGTTGGGGAACTAAGAAGATCTCACATGCCGCGCGATGCGACCCAAGAAAAAGAAGGAAAAAAAAAAGATTAATATTCTCCCAGAAATGGCATGTCGTCGATGGAAGTGGCAGTTATCTAATGCCAGTGGGCCAAGCAGGCCACATAGAGGGTCAGAAGAGTCAGATGTTTACCCGACATATGAGAAAATATTAAACATGCCAACAAAAGTCAGGATCCTTGGGATAGAAAAAAAGCCTTTAACAGAAAATGATAGAAGTTGTTTATGATGTAAAACTGGCCAAGATGATAAGCGGAAAAACACTGTAAAAAAAAAAGTCCAAAGCATCTCCAAGTATGATGGAGGCAAAAGAAGTAAAGGACCATGAATACAAGTGCATGGGGGCCATGTCCTATGGCACAGTGAGCCGTTACTTACCGATGGGTCAGTAGCCAGCTTTATACCAAGGGAATCAAAGGTACAGCCCCATCCCTGGCCTCAGGGAGGTTACCATCTAGCTGGGAGGTGAGGATGGGGGGATCCACGTGGCTGGCTTCTGCCCCAGAGCTGCACCCTGGACGTACAGAGGAGTCACCGGGTGTATTAGTCAGCTCGGGTTGCCATGCAAATCCCATAGGCTGAGTGGCTTCAATAACAGAAACTTATATTCTCACAGTTCTTGAGGCTGGAAATCCAAGATCAAAGAGTTAGGAGGTTGGTTTCTCCTGAGGCCTCTCTCCTTGGCTTGTAGACGGCCGTCTTCTCCCTGTGTCTTTACATGGTCTTCCCTCTGTGGTTCTGTGTCTTAATCTCCTCTTCTTATCTGGACACAGTCATATTGGATTAGTGCCCACCTTAATTAATTACCTCATTAAAAGCCCTGTGTCCAAATACAGTCACAGTCTTCAGAATGCACTGGGGGTTAGGGCTTCAGCATGTGAGTATAGCGGGGAGTACACAGTTCAGCCCATACCTCCTGGAAAGCACTTGAAAGTACTGACATCCAGACTCCACCTTCAGAGGTTCGGAGACTTGGGTTTGGCCTGAAGCCCAAACTATTTTTTAGTATTTAAAAATGTTTTCAGTTTCTTTCTTTTTTAAAGCTCCCCAGCTGATTCTCAGCCAGCGTTGAATACCACTGAGCTAAAGTAACAGCCGGACACGATTGGATGCCAACTGCGTGCCAACCCACGTGATGATGTGAAGTCTAAGTACAACAGAGGTTCGTAAGAGGAGTGTCTGGCCGTCACGGCCAGAGGATTTGACAGAGACTTCCCAGTGGGTGGAAGGGATAGGAAGATGTACATTGACAGAGCAGGGCGAGGCCTCCAGCAACTTTGCAAGTGGAGCCTCGCTTGATATAGTGAACACCTGCCTCTCAGGAGGGGTGGCATTGCCTGGTTTGAGGGAGAAGGGGCTGTAAATAAAGCAGCCACCACAATCAGGAGCCATGGTGGGCTTCTGAGCAGGGGCACGATGTTGTAAACATGGTGATCGCCCAAGATCAACCAGCAGGACGGATTAGAGGGCCTGTGGGCAGTAACGCCCAGGCGGGGATATTGTCATGGCAACAGTACCTACACACACACACACACACACACACACCCTATGAGGGGAGGGGCGCTTCCTCAGAACACATAGTGAATATGCAACCACAGCTCAGCAACAGTTCACAAAGCCTAAAGAATTCTTAACTGGACATAAGAAGTCATAGAGTATGTAATCCTTTATGCAGTTCAAAACAGGAATAATGCATCTATGCTGTTACGGGAGAGGACAGAGGTTCTATGTGAGGCAGAGGGCGGGATTAAATATCGGGAGCTCACCGAGGACGGCTCTGGAACACTGACGGTGTTCTGCTCCTCTTTTTTTTTGTTTTTAATTTTGGTTTGCATTTTATTTTTGTATTGAAGTACAGTTGAATGGCAGTGCTGTGTTGGTGGTGTTCTGACTCTTGATCTGCAGGGTGGCTGTGTTGGCTCACTTACCGATGACCTCATCCAGCTCCCTACCCCTGATTTATACGCTTTTTTGTACGTATGTTATATTTCAATAAAAATGAAGTTAAATTTAAAACAAGCTTCATGATATCCCATTAAGAGCTTTACCACACATATGTAACCAATACCCTATGGGTGGGCATTTTCCCACTGAGGTGATTATATACGACACTGCAATAAATGCCCTTGTAAACACAAACATTTTTTAAAAAGAACTCTTAAAGCCCACATGTGTAAAGCTCTTTTCAGCTTACAAAGTGATTATATGTATAAATATTATATAAATATATACATGTAAATTAATATTTATTTATAGAACTATTTTAAAATAATATATAAATATAGTAGCCTTTAAATAATATAAATATATATACATAAGTGTTATCTCACTGCTCCTACAGTGACCTACAAGGAGAGGAGAGGCCAGGAAACCCCACTGAACAGCGGAGAAGTGGTGAGTGGGCAGAGTTCCAGGGTTGGTCGGTCCCTCGGCCCCGGGTCATGGATGTGGGTGCCCTAGGAAGCCTTCCTCGGCCCTCGGGCTGCAGACTCTGCCTTCTCGTCCCCATACGTTGCGGCCTCCATACGCTGATGAGGGCTGGTTGAAAGCAAAAGAGGAGCAGCCCATCCTTGACAAAAGGGAAACCAAGGCCGGCCAGCCCTTAGAGGTTCTGTACCCACCGAAGGGAAGATACTGTGACCGCAAGTGTCTGGTTTCAAAAACAGGAAGGGGGAAACCAGCACAGGGCAGATCTGGAATCGTTCCATGGAAGTGGAATGAATAACTCCAAATCCTGCTTTCTCTGGCACTCACGGTGGCCTCCGTGAGCCGGGCAGCTTGCTTCCTCGAGAATGTTTTTGTCATTTTGTCATCGTGCCTCTCACAGTGGGGGGCGATGGGGGAGGGGCGTGGGAGGGGCCACCAGAGGCCGGGTCCTGCTGAGGAAGGAAAGGGAGAGAAGATGGGGGCAGACCCAGCCCTGGGAGGAGGCCCAGGGGTGCAGGCTGAGGGGCTCTGATTTCACAGTCCTGTCACTGTGTTAGTCAGGGTTCTCTAGAGAAACAGAACCAATGTGATACATACAGATTCACAGAAAGAGATTCATCACGAAGGATTGGAGCACATGATCACGGAGGCTGAGAAGTCCCATGGTCTGCCGTCTGCAAGCTGGAGGCCCAGGAGAAACAGGGAGGTCATCAAACTGAGTCCAAAGGCCTGAGAACAAGTTACAAGTCCTAGTAGAGGCTGAAGGCCCAAGAACCAGGAGCACAGGTGTCCAAGGGCAGGCGAAGACGGCTGTCCCAGCGCAAGCAGAGAGAGAATCTCCTTCCTCTTTTTTATTCTATCCAGGCTCTCGATGGATTGGAAGATTCCTACCCCCATCAATGAAGACTCTCTTCTTTACTCAGTTGACGATTCAAATGCTAATCTCTTCCAGAAACACCCTCACAGACACAGACTCAGAAATAAAATTTTACCCGTTACCTGAGCACCCCTTAGCCTTATCAAGTTGACACACAAAATTCACCATCCCACTCCGGTTCTAACAAGTGACACAAAATAACCTGGGGAAGCCATAGGGTACAAGAACCAAGTCCCCTGATTAAATTTAGGTGCAACTGGCCAGCACTCCACTCATGACCCTTCACTGGGATGGAGGCCGAACCTTCTACTTCAGCCTTTTCTCTTCTGGAAAATGGATGGAAGCAGTTTGTGTGTGATGTCTGGAAGCAGAAGAGGCTGCAAAGAGACAGACCTTGAATCTGGAGCTTGCTGGGCAACCGTCCAACCTTCAAAGCTGCACTGTTTCCTCCCTGCGCAGTGGGGATAACAGTGTTTACCAGGAAGTCTGAGATGATGTTATGAAGCACCTGGCACATAGTAGGACATCAGTAGAGATTAGGTCTCCCTTTCTGTTTAGCTTATTGGTAAACAGCTCTTGGCTACACGATCCAACTTATTGATGTATGTGATTATCTCCAGCCAAGATTCAGGGGAGGGAATGCCCTATCTCATCCCCATTTCCTTTTTCTGCCCTGAACTCCTTCAGCACTTTATCTCTTCCTGTCTCATTCTCATGCTGACTGTATAATTGTCATGTGTGTGCACAGCTTATTTCTCCTGTTATACTAGGAGATGGTTGGGGGTGAGAACTAGGCCATTTATTTTGGGGTCCCCAGTGCATGGCACACTGCAGCACCTGAGGTGCTCAGGAAATGTGTGTTGAGTGCCTGAATGAATAAATGCATGAACGTTCATTGGGCAGAATGGCCTATGATTCTCCACCTAAGGTTGATATAGGGTCAGTGAGGTCAATGTTAGGATTTAAAAGCACTTGAGGGACCTTTGATGGTTCTGACACTATTTGGAGCTGAGAATGACCTTTGAGACTTCTCGGTCCATCCATCAGAGTCATCAGTTTCTACTCACTCCTCCTTGGGCTGAGACTGTGATACATGAGCAGTACCCCAGCCACTGCCCTTGCTTATCTATTATGTTGGACTGGGCCCCCCCGAGAAGCTCAGGGCCTGGAGCCACTGAACCCCGGGTGCCAATCTGAGAGGGAGGGTCAGCATCTGATGTACCTTTCTGTGTCAGTCAGGGTCCCCGTGGGAAACACAGGATGCAGTCAAAGGGTTAATTGAAGGGAGTTTAGGGAAAACACATGGGTAGCGTGTCCAACACTCTGTGTCCACCAAGGGACAGAAATGTGCCTAGGAGACAGTATCAGTGGGAAGCCGATGCTGCCCCTATGTCTGAAGGGGCACAGGGAAGAGATAGAACTGCTGGTCCAGTGAGAGCTGAAGCTACACAGCAGCCACCCAGTGGCCTTGAGTAGAAGAACGCAGACATTGTCAAAGCTATGACCTGACAGGGAAGGGGGAACCAAATATTCCAACCTCTCTCTCCCCTTTCCCTCTGATCTCCTGCTGGTGCCTCTCATTGGCCAAATCCAACCAGAAGCCAGAGGGCCAGGGAGCCTGAGAGGTAATCCATAGAGGTCAAACTCCTAGGTCAAAGGACTAAGAATAGATCAGGAAGGGCAGATGGAGATTTAACAAGCCAAACACCTCAAAGGAGATCAGCTTCCAGCCAAAGGAAACCCTGGGCAGGGTCACCAGTAACATCCTGGTGACTTTGAGTACATTTTGGCTGCATAAATTCTCTCCACAGCCCTTCTACATGCCAGGCACTGCAGTAACTCTGGAGAGTCATAAGCCTGCCCAGAGGAATTCACAGTCCTGGGAAAGAAGCAAAATGACCTCTTTTTTAATCCTTCTTGAGTCTTTTATCAACCTAGTGCAACAGGTAGGGCTCCAGACAGTTGTGACCCGAGTTACCCTGGGAAGTTCTCCAGACCTACATCATGATCTACAGCTACATCAAGATCATATGAACTTCAGTGACCATGAATTCGGGGTGGGTCACTATCTACTGGGCTTTTTCATATTATTGTATATAATCCCCACATAGTCCCATGAGGGATGCAAGAACTAATATCTCTTTCCACCCTCCCCGCATTTTTTCAGATGGGAAAATTGATTGACAGATGAGAGGGGAACCCAGGCTTTACGACCCTAGAAACCCTGCCCTCTCTCTTCACCCATGAACAACGGTGTCTGAGGGCCTGACCAGGCTCCCAAATTCACCCTGTTCCCCAACTAGTCCTGAGGTGGCCTCAGCCTCCTGAGGCAGAGTAGACAGGGCTCAGAGGGTCAGGCTGGACCACACCACAGCTGTCTGAACAGAAAGAGAGGTGATGGGTGCATGGAACAGGGTAGAGTCCTCATGCCACGCAGCACCCGCTGGGAGAGAAGCTTCTCTTGGCTCCTCTCTGACACCACCCCAATCGCTCACCTCCTATGTGAGCTCAACCACGTGTCTACTCCTCTCTTCTGGAAACAGTTCAGAAAACATGCTCTCCCAGGATCCAAGCAGGAGCAGCAACCAGGGCCGGGGGCAAGAGCAGGAAGATGCTCAGCACGTGGACCCCAGAACAAGATGCACCCTACAGGCCAACCTCATCTTCAACTGGCATCTGTGAGGCTTCTGCAAACACATGAGCTGACCCTCTGTGACTGTGACAAACTTAGGAAGGTCAAATCAAAGAGCGTGAAACAGCCAGAGCATAGAAGGTGGGTGTTGGGTCCGGTGTTGCTGCATGGGGAGAACTTGGTTTCCATGACTATCCAGGGCCACCCCCAAAGTCACTGGCACTTCTTGGTTACCACTTGCTGGAGCTGAAGGGGGCTCTGGGTTTGGCAGGGCAGCTGGCAGAAGAGTACCAAGTCCCTGGGCTCTTGCTGGATTTGGACACCATCCAAGAGGCTGTGGGACATCCCAATAGGAATCAAGTGTACAGACATGGTGGCAGTTGCTGTAGTTGAACCCACCAGGTCTGGGGACCCCACCCCACCTGTGGGCAGAGCAAATCCACCTCCGGGCATTATGGCTCTTCCACCTGGTATCAGCCCACCCAACCTCAATGGGGATTCCCCCTCCTAAAGGGAGACTATTAGACATGACCTCTCCAGTCTCCTTGGGACCCTCTTCACCAGGAATTAGGGGCCCACTTCCCTCAGAAATGCAGTACCTGGGGTACTGTTGAGCCTTCTCAGTCACTTTTTTCCTGAAATGCATCTTGTGAAAGTGTGTAGGGTGATTGTGAACTTTTTGTCTCCTCTTTGCAACATTAACATGGGCCAATAATCCATGCACAGAGCAATTGAATTGAGTGGGGGAAACAAGCAAAGGCTTGAGAGTCAGAAGGCTGGGTCTTCATCCTAATACTGCCACGGACCAATCCTTGTCCTTGAGGAAGTCACTTTACCTCTCTGGGGAAGTCAGGGAGAAGATGGAGGCCCCTACTTGGAGCACCCGCTTGGTGCTTTCCAAGTAACCCTTGAGCCTCAGTAGCCATGGCTCCATTACCTCTCCTGTGAGGAGACCCTTCTGGCACCCTGCACCCCACCAAAGCTGATCTCTGGGCCCTCCTCACCTTACACATCTTTCCATCCCCACCCACCCCAGAGACCCAATGTTCTTGTATGAGACCAATTCATTCCTTCATTGGGCAATGACTTATTTAAGACCTACTAAGTTCTGGGCCTTGTCAAGAAGGAAGACTAGGTAACCTCTCAGGACAGAGGAGTTCTTTAAGGGTCTGCTCTCCCAGCAATTGTGAAACTGAGACAGGGAAAACCCTTTGATTTAAGTAGCATAAATAGCATCCCATCTCCTTCGCTCTTCTCTTCCCTTCGCCTCCTGGCACAGAGCTGTTGGTCAAGGAGATGGTTGGTGAGGGTGATGGGGTATTTGTGGAGAAGGTGGAGGATGTGGGAGCTCTTTGTACTGTTCTTGCAACTTTTCAATAGCTTTGAAACTACTTCAAAATAAATCTTACTTACTTACAGAGCACGAATAGTGGAGGCTCGGGGTCGGGTAGAGACCAGTGGGTGGAAGCTTAGGGGTAGTAAGCACGAGAAGACCCTACCCCCCGACCCCTGTCAGGCCACCGCACTGACCTGTGGAAAAAACCATTCCCATTGCAGCGGCCGGCACAGGCTGAGAGAACCAGGCTGGAGGATGGGCTTGGGCTCGTGTCCGGCTTCGCCACTAATTCCGTCATTTATTCAACAGCTCTCTGTGGATGACCCGCCTTCTACCACGTACGGTGTGGAATGCTGTGTGGGTGTGGATGAATTGCTTCCCCTCTCTGGGCCTTGGTTTTCTAAACTCTAAAACAAGTTATTTGGACTCAGTGATGCTTATGGGTCCTTCTAATGCTCACCTTTTCTGAGTCCATAACAAAGGCTCTGGGCCATCTCATGTCTGGACCTTGAAAAGGGGTGCTGGGGGCTTTCAGGGTAGGTTAAGACTTGCTTTATCCAGCATACAGAAGGCAAAGGGAAGAGAAGCAGGTTTGGAGTCAGCCAGACCCCCTCGACGTTCCAGGGCTACCCTTTAGCATCTGTAAACCTTGAACTTGGACTAATGAATGAACCTGTCTGCACCTGGTCACCTCTCCTGTATGAAGTGGTGACATCAACACGTGCCCTCAGGGCAGTGTTGGGGATTCCCTGAGCCCTCCCTGCACCGCTCAATGCTTCCCTCTTCCCCTTCCCCCTCAAATCGCATCTCAGGGCCCTGCCAGCCCCAAGGAGCCTGCTTCGTAATGACCTCTTTGGATGAAAGGCGCTGGGGCAACAGGAAGGACTGTTGTTTTAACTGCTCTGCGTTTCCTCCCTTTGTCTCCAGCATTATAAACAAGCCTATTCCCCAAAGCCACATCTGATAATCCAGCTGCAGGAGGTCAGCGGTCAAGCAATCAGAAATGCTCTTAGCCGGGATTAGGTAATTCAGAGCTGGGCTTGATGCCTGGAGCAGGTTGGAACCAACCCATCCTTGATGACACCAAGGCTGTCTGGGCACAGATGCCCCTTGGGAAGATGCCAGATGCCCAGACAGAGCAGGAGTGACTGGGGCAAGGGTCACAGCCTGTCCACACGGCTCCCTGAGACAGCTCCCAAGCCAGCCCAGCCTCAGGACCTGAGGCCACGACCAAAGGCCCTGCTTGGGGGGGTCCTTTGCAATAGACAAAGCACTTTCACCCATCTCAGCTGATCCTTGCAGCCACCTTGTGAGGGAGATAGACAGGCAGAGCGTTTAGAAGGAAAGAACCTGGGCCCAGAGAAGAGACAGGCCAGCTGAGGGCCCACAGAGCAGGGAAAGAGAGAGCAGGACCCCTGGATCAGGTTTCTGGACCCAGACAGTCGGAGACATCAGCCTCCCAGGCTTGTCACAGAATCTGTTGAGTGACAGGGCCCTCTTGCCCCTGAGTGGAGCGAGCCCACAATCTCCTTCAGTATTTCTCTAATGCACTGAAAGCAAGCCAATTAGGTGATATATTTAAAGAACACTTACTGTGTGTGATGTTATGTGGGGACCAGAAGACTCCTCTGGCATTAAATGGAGGCATTAAATGGAGGAATAAACATATCAATAACAAATATACTCAAAAGAACTCCCCCTTTAGTCAGCCAACCCACTTGATGTGTACTAGTTGCTCTAGTTAATTACAGCTCAGCTGAGCTTTCCGGCAGGGAAAGAGTTAATGGAGCTGTTATTTGTGGTCACTTATCTCCCACATAAGCTCTTATTTCCCTAAATTGGTTGAGACAGGAGAGGAAAGAGAAGGGGGGAAATAGGAAGAGAGAGAGGAAAAATGGATTAGTTTCAAGATCAAAAGATGCTCAGAGATCCAAAAGGAAATACAAGCTCCGGGGGTGGGGGGATTTTCAGGACTCTGTATCCTCTTGATAAGGAACTAGTTCTTGGGATGGCCCCGCCCTCCTGTCTACAGCCCCAGGCCCGGGTCCCCTCTGCAGTGAGAGCAGGCGATGCACTCACTCCTGGAGCTGGTGAGCAGCTTAGACCCCACAGACCCAGACCCGGGAAAAAGCCCTAAATCCATGACAAGAAAGAACAACTAGGAAACACCTGCTTTGTTTCAGGTATGGCTTATGTCGATGACAAGTGTGAATGCAAAAATATTGGCTCAGCTCGCCTGTGCAAAGTAAACACACATTCAAACACATTTCCATTTATCCACAGGCACTTGTGATCCTCACCGAGGCCTAACCTAAGAGTAAAGCAGTGTGGTTAGCCTTGATGATAAAAGTATAAGTGGAGGGATGAAGTAGGAGCTTTCCGTGGATGCTGGGGACTTAAACAGGAATTTGAGACTGTTTCATGTGGAAAAAAAATTGAAGGAAGAACTGCAATAATTCATTGCCTTGATTTTTTTCTCACAAAATTAGATAAAAACTTCTCAAACTGTTCGAGGTTTGAAATTTGGGGGACCAGAGCTGAGGACAAATAAGGGAGTTCGCCAGATAGAGGGATGCAGATAAAACCCACTAGCTGCTCAACAGATTGATGGAGGAACTACACATGGGGAGCTGGGGCCAGGCATTCTCACCTCTGCTCTCTGATGGAGCAGGCACGTGTTATTTCTGCTGAGGCTCTTTGATCACCCTTCGTTCTGGTCCTTGTAGCCCCATTACCAGCAGGAAAGGTGATGCAGCAGAGAGAGAGAGAGGGAGAGAGAGAGAGACATTGACAGGACCTACAGATATTTTGTAATCCAGGATTCATGTAATGCAGCCCTATCCTAGATGTGTCAACCTGTCCCATCTCTTTCCTTTCGCTTCTTGCCAATGTTTTTAATTTATTTAGTAAACCGTGCTATTTGAGCATCTCATTGTGAGCCTACTTCATGACCCCTGGGAAAACTTGGCTGAACACTATTTACACTACCAAAGCACCAAAATATCCCCAGACAACAAATCCAAAAGATGAAGGGCATTTAACTTGGCAAAGACAAAACGAAAAGCATTTCAAGTAGAAGGAATGGCATGGGCAAAGGCCCTGGGGCATTTCCCTCCTTTTAGGGGATGGTATTGGCAGAATGTTGCATGGGATGTATTTATTGTAGGCTTCTAAATGGTTAGGGTTTTTTTGTTTGTCTTTTGGTTCTACTCTATTCTAGTTAAAAAACAAAACAAAAAATAAAGCTACTTTGGAATGATCTGGTCATAGGAAAGAAAGTACTGAAAGTGGAAGGTTCTAGAGTGAAGTTGACGGGGGCCTTGGACAGGTCCAGGATGTAAACCTGCATGACCCAAATGCTTCACTCTGTCCCTTTCGTCTTAACAATGATACTGTTCTGACAGTGAGGCCTCATGTATCTCACATAGTTGGAGAAGGAGCCATTTTACAGAAGTCAACTTCGCAGATAACAAAAGTTTACTTTGTAAAGCACCAAGACTTTTTTTTTCTATGCTGTAAGTCATTCTAAAATTTTTTGGAAGAATTTGTAAGTAGGAAAGAGGTTGTGTCATAATATTAACCTATAAAATAAAATACAACATTTTTCATACAATATGTAGCAGATGCAATGCCACGGCTCACCAAATCCTGTATCATATTCCTTCTTCCTATGTATGACCACACTTTCTGTCCCCTTGCAGGTAGGTGGGCCACGTGACCAGCTCTCACCAATGAAATGTGGACAAACATGACGCGTGTCATCACTATGCTGGGGCAGTGAATATGGAGGCCTCAGGTTGGGACAGAAGAGCCAATTAGAGCAGCTTTGATCCCTGAGTCACCACTTATAAGACAATAGCCCCAGAATGTTGTCCGGATCGACAACAATCCTGTGTAAATAAGAAAGAAACGTCATTGGATTAAACCACTGAGATCTGTTACTGCAGCATAACCTAGCCTATCCATACTAATACATAATGTAAACATGAGAACAACAAAAGTAAAAATACACATTTTAAAAAAATGCATGGAGAAAACACTCCAAAATGTTTATAAATCTGTTTTTAGATTATGGTACTTACAGGTAATTTTAAAAAAATTTTTTTTGTATATTTTCAATATTCTATAACGTAATATATTATTTTAAGTGGAAAAAATAATTTTCTTTTAAAAGCCCCAAAAGTTATTGTTGGAGGCATAGACAGATCGATGAATGGAACAGAATAGAGATCTCAAAATTAGACCCACAGAAATATGTCCAACTGATTTTTGACAAAGATGCAAAATGAGAAAGAATAGCTTTTCAACAAATGTGCTGGAGTAATCGGACATCCGTGGTAAAACAAAATTAATTAACTTCCACTTAAACATCATATCTTATACAAAAATTAACTCAAAATGAATCACAGACTTCAATGTAAAACATAAAACAATAAAACTTTTAGAAAAATATAGGAGAAAATTGTCAGAATCTAAGGCTAGAATAAAGTTCTTACACATATGATCCAGAAAAAGAAAACTGATTAAATTGGACCTTATCAAGATCTAAAACTTTTGTTCTGCAAAAGACCCCATTTAGCAGATGAAAAGACAAGCCGCAGAGTGGGAGAAATACTTACAAACCACATATCCAGCAAAGAAGTAGTATCTAGAATATATAAAGAAATCTCAAGACAAACAGGGCACAAAGGATCCAATTAGAAAATAGGCAAAAGACATGGGCAGACGCTCCATCAAAGAGGAGATATGAATAGCAAATAAGCACATGAAAAGGTATTCAACATCATTAGCCATTGGGAAATGCAAATTAAAATCACAATGAGATATCTTTACCTACCTATCAGAATGGCTAAAATAAAAAATAATGACCCTATCAAATGCTGGTAAGGATGTGGTGGGAATGTAAAATGATTCAGCCACTTCGGAAAACAGTTTGGCAGTTTCTTATAAACTAAACAAGCAACTACCATACGACCCAGCAATTGCACTCTTGCGCATTTATCCCAGAGAAACGAAAACAGGTTCACACAAAAACCTATACACAAGCGTTCATAGCAGCTTTATTCATTAATAGCCAGACTGGAAACAGCCCAGATATTCTTCAGTGAGTGAATGCTTAAATAAACTGTGGTACATCCATACCGTGGAGCGCTACTCAGCAATAAGAAGGAACAAACTATTGATGCACACAGCACATTGTGATGTAAAGTATTACACACTCTATGATGACATTCATATAACAATCTTGAAATGACAAAATCATAGAAATGGAGAAGAGGTGAATGGTTGGTGGGGTTAAGGAGAGAAGAGAGTGTGGCCATAATGGAGTAAAATGAGGGATCCTTGTGGTGATGATAAGTTCTGTGCCTCGACTGCATCAGTGTCAATATCTTGGCTGTGACATTGTACTATAGTTCTATGAGATGCTACCTTTGGGGGAAACTGGGTAAAGGGTACGGGAGAGCTCTCTGTATTATTTCTTACACCTGCGTATAGATCTACAGTTACTTCAAATTAAAGGTTTAATTTTTTTAAAGAACGACAGAGATAAAAATTATTACCATGTGTGGCAGGGTTAAAGATCTATTCTCCCCTTTTTCCTAGTCACTGAAGTCCTATATATTGGAGCTGCAATATATCCAGTTAATAAAACTACATTTCCCAGATTCTTTTTTCAGATGGGAAGGCCCAATGAGTTTTAACCAGAAGTCATTTGGAGGAGCTTCTAGGAAACTTCTTTCAAGGTTGCTAAAACTCTTTTCCCTCACTCCTTTCTCTTTCCAGATTCCAGGAACATGTACAAGATGGCTGGAGCTACAGACACCATTTTGTACCACAATGAAATCCAGGACTAAGGATAAAGGACAGAAGGAGCTTGGGTACCAATGGCTGTATCTAAGACACCATTCCAGCCCAGGACTGCCTCTGAGTTTCTCATTTAAGAAGAACAAAAATAATTGGGAATTAGAGAATGAGGGAGAAGAAGAGAGAATAGTGAATTGTACTGGCTAAGATCCAGAGAGAAAATTTTTGAGAAGCTTCTAGGAAAGTCTGGGGGGAAATGATCAATGAAGATCTGTTGGATGTTTTGCTGTGAAATAACCTCCTTGGGGCCTTTAGGGAAGTTTTAGTAAAGATTTGGCTTTTGAAAAATTATTTTTTAAATATCAGAACAGTGTTTCCCTGAGTGTGACAGCATGCTGAGAGGTGCCACCAGGCAGCCCAAGTGTATCTGGGTTACACCCAAATGGCCTACACGCCCAGGGTGTCCTGAGCTGTACCATACTGATGCTCAGTAATATAAGTGAAAGATAAGAAGAAAGCAGGTGATTTTAGGAGGCACAGGCAGAAGAACATCTGTTCTAGCAAAACTATGATCAACTTTTTAAAAGTACAAAAAGTAATTTTTAAGAGGAAAGTCAGGGAGGTTCTTTTTCTCCTTTTTTTCATGCAGACCTGACCTTCAGTCAAGGTACAATGAAGCTTAGAGCTACACAGGTGCAATCAAATTTTGTTTTTTCTCCCCACTTACTAGTTATGTAATTTTGGGTAAATTAGCCAGTACCCCAAGCCTCAGTTTGCTCATCTGAAAAAGAAAATAAAAATGACCCCTAGTGCTACATGAGAGCATGTATTTGAAAATGCCAGCACACAGTAGGTACTCATGCCAATTCTGTCCCTCTTCTAACCGTTCCTAATCCAACTTCTTCCATAGCATGACCAATCTGCTGCGAGCTACCTGGAAGACTTGAGGATCAGGGATGAGAGACACATTCTTAGCGTCTCAGAAAGGAGGAGAAAGCATTTATACTGATGTCTTGGGGGTGGGGGTGGGGGGCGAAGCACTATCTTCCCATCTGTTTCTCTTGCCAGGTAACAAAGAGTCTGGAAAAGGCTGGAATGTGGTCTCTCCTGCCTGGGAGAGGAAAGCCAATCCTTGCATCAGGAGAGAGAAGATCCTGGTTCAGCCAACAACCTAATGTGGGTGCTGCAAAAACACTCCTTTCTCGCCCAGGGCTTGCTGACTACCTCTCACCTGGGCAGGTGGTGGTATGAGACAAAGCCTCCAGTCCCAGGAGTGTGTTGACAGATCCATGGAAATTCAGAGAATGGAAGCAACTAGAATGGTACAAAAAACTGATTTACAAGACCAGAGGAATAAAACTGGATACACTTGTGTGTCATTCTGGCAAACACGGCCAGGGGTGGGTGGAAGGAGGTGGGGAGGTGGTCAGGGAAAGTAGCAGAATGTTCCAGCATCTGTCAACAAGGGCGTGTGTCGCCAGGGACTGGTTTGGGGTGTGAGGAGGCCCTATTGGGTTCGGAGAGCATCCAGCCCAATTCTGCCCGCTGGGGAAGCGTGGCTGCTCCTGGCTCTCTTCTCCAGGGGGACCAAAGCTCCATTCAAGGACTGGGCAACTGGCGCCATAGAGAGAATGCTCAGGACCGGGGCTGGGTGACCCAGATTCTGTCTCCCTGGGGCGGTGAGGACTCAGGGACCTCACATCTCTGGACTTCTTATTTCTTCTCCAAAAAGTGACAAGGTTGGACAAGGTGGTCCCGAAAGAGTCTGCCCATCTTCAAAGTCTGTGATTCTGCAGGAAGCCAGCCGCTCTCCTGAACTGTAGGGAAGCCTATGGGAGTCCATCCCTGCCTCCCCACTGCCCTTAGAAGGTGCACACGAGGCCACACGGGTCTGATTCACCCCTGCTCTCAACTATGCAGAGAGCTGTGATGACTAAGAGCTGACCAGGTCAAGGTGAGGTTACCACATCCACGAAGAGAGACATGGAACCAGCCCTTTCCCTGTCTAGCTTTTGGCTGGTCCATTCACCTCTCTGGACCTTAGCTTTTTCATCAATAAAACAAAAAACAAGTGCCTGCCTGTTTCACAGGCTTTCCATGAGGATGCCATGAAGCTGGTGATGGTGGGAGCTCTGTGGATGCCAGGGCAGAAGTTCTCACACCTGGCTGTCTGTTAGAATCCACCCAGAGCCCCCTTCAGAGCCCCCTACTGAGCTGGCACTTTTCTAACGTTCCCTGCGGGATTCCAGTGTACAGCCAGGGATAGAAACACTTCTCTCCAACTCTGCATAAATATGGGGGCCATTACTGCCAATAGAGATAAAAATTTCAGTCAAGGAATTATTTAGCTTATACAAAACTAACAACCGGTTTGACCCATTTCTGTACTAATGGCTGTTTATGTTAACATTGTTCTACATAACATTGAGTGACCGGATACAGTGCTTGCTTGGATTTCTATAACACTTCAGATTCTTGTGGAAATGAGGAAATAAACAAATAGAAAAAATAAAATCTTAAATTAATCTCTGTAAAGATCTCCAAACCAGTGGTTTCCAATCAGCAGTCTTCAAGACCAAATATGTCCAAACCACCAGAGGTTTTGGTGGAAGTTACAAATTTTCCAAACTCCACTCCATAGAGTGAGTGCAAACTTCTAAGAGGGGAAAGGGTATGAACCACCGTTCCAGGTGGTTCTGAAGCACTGCCAGGTTGGAGAATCCCTGCTAATGTCTTCCAGGATGGGCACATCCTACCAGGAAAGAGGGCCTCCTGGAAGGAAGAGGCGGTGCGACCTTGAGCCTTCGGGTTCTGCTTACTGGGCCTTTGTGTTTCCAACTGTGAAATGGGACCCCGTAAATGATGGGCTCTGGTGATGCTTGGAGACTTGGCTCACAGGCAGTTTGCTGTCATGTGAGGGAGCATGGCCCCTGTCACAACAGAGCCAGGTGGAGGCCACCAGCGAACTCAGATTCACGCTGTTGCTGGCGTGGCTGGCTCCCCCCTCCCTCCCGCCCCTCATCTCACTCAGAAAGCCTGATTGCATCAGCATCCAGCAGGCCGTCCTGCCCCATCTTCATCCCTTCCCTCAGCAAACACAGACTGAGCCCCAGGCTCGGCACTGGGCCACCACGGAGAACACGACAGAAGCCTCCCCGGCACCTTGGAGCTTAGGGTCTCGTCTGGGAAACAGGCAAGGGCAGGGCTGTGTCAGGAAAAGCAGAAGGTACCATGGGAGCAGCCACCGACGGGCATCAGGCCCAGCAACGTTGCTGAGAGTCTGCCGTGATGGGGACCTCACAGCCTCAGTAACCGTTAGTGGACGGCTCACCCTGCCAGCGTGTCCTCAGGACCCACTGTTGTCATCTCCACTTGATGGTGGTGGAAACGGAGGCTCAGAGGTTTAAATTACCTAGAGGCAGGCGACAGCTGAGGAGTGAAGCTGGGGTTGGAGCCCAGAAGCAAGGACACCAGTGCTGGTTTTCTGAATGGCTAGGTGCTCTCTGTGCTCTGTTAAGACCTTGTCTTTTATTCACGAGCTATCGAAGGATTTTGCATACCTTACCAGGGCCCTTGGGAGGATGGACCCAGAGAAGAGGTGATGCAAGCCTTAGAAACTTCCCGGGAATTCCAGGTCCTCCGTGTGTGGTAGGAAGGGAGGGAAGGATATGAGCTCTGGGTGGGGCGCATCTCCTTGTCCCTCTGGACTCCTCATCCCCTAGGGCAGGGTATAGACGGAAGAAGGCCAGAGCCAGCCCCTCAAACGTCCAGGACCCACGACAGAGCCTCCGTTGCCAGCACCTAAGGGTGGGAGATGTGGACAGAGCCCTGGACTCAGACACAAAGGCTGGAATTCTGAACCCGCTCAGCTACTCCTTAGCTCCCAGCTGATGACTTAACTGTGTGGTGCCTTACATACAAAGCAAGGAGATACTGCTTGCCTCAGAGCGCTACAGTGAACACAGAAGGATGGGTATTGACACTTTGCATCCATTTTTTTCAATTGACAGCTCTCAGCTGTCACCCCCGCCTTAGAGCTTGCTTCAGTGGAAGACAGCCTTGCCCAAGGCCATAGGCCTCGCAAGGCAGCGCGCATCCAATGACACATCCACTCCCAGATCTGAAGGCCTGTCCTCTTGTCCCAAGTTGGGGCTGCAGTCCCACCTTCAGACTCCCTGTGAAAATGAGCTGAGTCTCCATCAAGACTCCATGGCAACCCAGATCGTATGGTAATCCTACGTTTAATTTTCTTAGGAACTGCTTTACTGTTTTCCGTAGCAGCTGCACCATTTTGCGTTTCCACCAACAGCACACAAAGGTTCCAACCGCTCCACATCCTCACAAACACGCTTCGTTTTCTGAGGTTTTTTTGCTAGTAGCCATCCTAATGGCTGTTGGTTCAATATAAGTTCCCAGGCCCCTGCTAGATGTGCTGTGTTTCTTAGGTGTCCCAGGCAGGTCTGACACACAAACAGGTTTGAGAACCACAGCTCTGAAATCCAGTAATCACAGCAACCCGCTCCTGCACGGATCGGATACACACTTCCAAGCTTTCAAAACAAACATCACAAGAAATGGTGGAACAGGCCTGGGACTCTAATGTCCAGAGCCCTGTGTCCTCCGTCTCCTTTGAAGTGGCCTTCAAAGTGGTCTTTGCCAATAAAACGGGAGCTTCGAACCAGCAGAGCAATAAGATCTGTTTGACTTTGCCGTTCTCCAACTCTTGTACTGGGTATGAGACTCAGCTAGGACCTCGTTGGGAGAGATCGTTTCTACTGAGCACAGACAGACACCGCACCCACACAGGGGGATCGGACACAGCCTTCCTCCTTCTTGGCGTCTATCCTCCTCAATCCTGCATGTACCTCCCCTAGGGACCGCCCCCCCGAGGGTCTCCACCACACAGCTTTCCCACCACACGTCATTGAAGCTAGGAGGGGGCTCCAGGCCCAAGGACACCCATCCCGCAGGCCTGAGGGCTCAGGGCAGTGAGGCGGCGCCATCCCCTCCCCTCCCTGCCCTGCTTCCTTTCAGGGCATAGCCATTCCTGAGCCCAGACGGGAGTCTGCTCCTTAGAATAAAAACCCGGTGGGGTCTCCCCTTCCTATAGAGAACTCCTGGATCCGCCACTCTGATGGGTCCACAAAGCTCTTACGGAGAAGGAAGACTGAGATGGGAACCACCCACAGACACGCCTGTCTCAGAGCCAGCAACCCCTATTCCACATACAAGCCTTCTTCACTCTCCCCACCCGCTCTTGCTGACCACACCGCTTCAATTGTGGCAGTTTGAGCATCTCTTGTTTTTTTAAAGACTTTTTTTTTTTTTAATGTGGACCATTTTTAAAGTCTTTATTGAATTTGTTACAATATTGCTTCTGTTTTCTGTTTTGGTTTTTTTTGGCCGCAAGGCATGTGGGATCCTAGCTCCCCGACCAGGGGTCGAACCCGTACTCCCTGCATTGGAAGGCAAAGTCTTAACCACTGGACTGCCAGGGAAGTCCCTTGAGCATTTTTCTTAAGCACTTTGGTGTCTGTCAGGCTCCTGCTCTGGTACTAGGCCTACGCTGGATTCAGGAGGAAGCACCACATGCAATAGTAATGCTGTGATGTTGATTTGTAAATCCCCAGGGTCAAGCACATTGCCTGGGAAAGACCCTGTGGCCGCTGGGTGCACAGACTGTGGTCTTGCCCTGGCCCTCTAGACTGGGAGGACAGAGGGCTGCATCGTTGCCTCTGCCTCCAGAGAGCTCAGTCCCTCTTGTAAAGGCTCACGAATACCTATTTAAACAGCTTTTTGAGATTCCGCTGGGGGCCCTTCCTAGCTGTGTCCCCAGCTACAGGAAGTTCTCCCCACGTTGTGTG
Organism: Eubalaena glacialis; assembly: GCF_028564815.1. Taxonomy (NCBI): domain Eukaryota; kingdom Metazoa; phylum Chordata; class Mammalia; order Artiodactyla; family Balaenidae; genus Eubalaena; species Eubalaena glacialis. The sequence goes on from NC_083724.1 coordinate 116,341,784, forward strand.
GTAGATGTGCAAGTCAAGCCCTTATGAATATGGTTTTTGTTGGAAAAAGACACGGAGTGCAGCAGACACTGATTGGGTGACCACATGTTTCATAGGCCTCTTCCCAGACACAGGGGTTGAATATTGACTTGTCTAAGCCAATCATGCAATTCCATTTCCTTGTCATAGGGCATGTGATACAACCTTGGCCAACAAGAGTCTTCTGAGAAAGTTTTTATCCATTAAAAGGAATACAAGTCAGGGATTCATCTCCTCCTGCTTTTGATTGTTGCCAAATGTGGATGTGATGCTTGGCACCACTGCAGCCACCATGTGACCATGAGGAAAAAGCCCAAAGAATTCCAGAGTCTTAACTTGGTCAGGTCACTGAATTAATCAACTTTGAAACCACCCTCCTTCTGGACTTCTTGTCAGATGAGACAACAAACCCCATGTCTGAAAGCTACTTTTAGCAGGAAATTCTGTTTCTTGCGGGCAGAAGCATCCTACCTTGCAACAGTGGCCCAACATGCAGCTTTGAGTGAAAGGGCCCAGGGACACGGGGTAGCAGCAGCCAGGATATCAATCACAAACTGGCATTATCCACATCTAGAACAGTGAACTGCCATATGATCAGCGCTGGCGCACAAGATGAACCCGGTGGCCATCCTGTCATATGATGGATGAGGAAATTGAGGGTTAGGGAAGTTATAAGAACAAGACTCCACAGTTCTCTATATTTCACAAATTGCTTTTATATAGATCATCACACTTAATCTTTACAAAAATTATTATCCCCATTTTACAGGTGAGTAAGCTAAAGCTGATGGGGAATATTAAACTATTAATAATTATGTTGTGTTCTACAGTTTATAAAGTGCTTTGCACATCATACTTCGTCTAACTATTACCTTTAAATCCAATCTGTAAGGTGGAAGTTTATAGATGAAGAAGCAGGCTCAGAGGGTCAGCTCACTTGGGCAAGCTCCACTAAGCTCCAGGGATGTTCTTCCTACATCAGTGGTTCTCACGGAGCAGGCCCCAGACCAGCAGCCTCAGCATCACCAGACAACTTGTTAGAAATGCAAATTATGGGGCTCCACCCAGACTCACTGAATCAGAATCTCCAGGGTGGAGCCCAGCCATCTCTTGTACTAAGACCTCCAGGTGATTCTGATGCACACTCACGTTTGAGAAACGTTTGCTTTGCACCACAACTGTCTCTTTGGTGAATGGTCCAAAGTCGCCCTGCCCAGTGAGCCAGGGGTCTCCATCAAGAACCGAGGGCTCTTTCTAATACAGAAAACTGAGACTAAACCAAAAAAAAGAGAATATGGACCCCGGACCATAAAGATAAAAGCGAAGATCACAACTGTTGTCCTAAGACTATATAATCGTGACGCATACACTGTACTCTTGAGAGAAGATTGTCCTTCAACCCTGAAGAAAATATCTTAGTATCAATAAGCAGAGGCAGTATTATTATGCACCTCACATAGTAGACTAACAGAACTTAAGAATCCCAACTAGTGGAACGGCCAACAATATATACCCACCCAAAAGAGTTGAACATTCTTCAGAAACAGATCCATAATTTGGTGCGGAGAAGAGATAATAAGTACGGATAACTTACTATGCACCAGCCATTTACAAATGTGATGTCATCTAAGCTCAAACAATCCTTCCTGGTAGGTATAATCCTGCCACGTTATCTTTAAAGAACCTGGGGCTCAGAAAGCTTAAATAACTCGCCCGAGATTCACTCGGTTAATGAGTGGTGAAATCACTATTCAAATAAAGGTCTGGTTTTCGCCAAATTCGGAATTCTTTTGGCTGCTTCACTTTGTTATTGATTGTGCTACATCTGGGAGAAAACCTTTCAAAGCAACTCACACCCAACACCAATGTCTCGTCTGCAAACTTAAGGTTGGCTAGGTCCCCACTGAGGATCCTCTAAGCCCTCTTTGCTTCCACGTGCCCACTCCCACAACTCTCCACCTTGTGCCCCTGCCTCCCGTCCCAGGGGTCAGGGACTGCATCATGACCGTTTCTGTAACCCTCACAGTGATTCCTTCAATGATTCCTTAAAGTACTTTTAGACACTGATATTGGGGGAAGGCCCTGCTCCTTGGGGGATGCTGGCATTAAAAGGAACAATGTCCTCCCAGCGTGACCCCCGTGCCTCTGGCCACTGCCGGACAAATGAACCCATGATCTGAGCCAGAGTGAACATTCTTTGAGTTCCTGTGTGGTTGGCTTGTATCAGCCAAGTACCTCCTGTAAGCCACAGGGTGGTTGCTCAAGAGATATTGTTGACAGATTGATTTACTGACTAATTTATACGACATATTTATCCAATGACATAGGGATCTTGGAGGGAGTTCAGAGGAAAATAACCAATATGATTAAAGGATTGGAAAATGTGCTTTACAGGGAAAGGTTATAGGAACTGGGGTTATTTAACTTGGAGCTGAGAAGCTGCTGAGCGCTGCATGCACACACCATCTTGCTGGAAAGAAGCGACGGCTGGTCACGTCTAACCAAGTCTTTTCCCACCTGGGAACCAGGGCCCAGAGATCAGGGGTACCACGCGGCCAACCAGAGCAGGGCTGGGCATCGTCGTTGCTGGTAGCAACGATCTCTCCCCGACGCCAGGTCTCCCCAGCAGCACACGCACACATGCACAAACACAAGGACTCCCGTGCACATACACGCACGTGCAGGCTCACATATCCCCCCCCCGCCCCCCCCCCCCCTACACACACATGCATTTAAGCACCGAGGTGCTGAAAATAGCAACAAGCTCTTCTTTTCCCCCAAGGTTGGCCGAGGCAAGCAGGCCCGTCCCAGGTCTCCGTAACTGATAAGAGGAATTCGGGATGATGTCGACACATCTAAGAGGGCACACAGAGGACAACATGGGTGGCACTTCTCTGGAGGCTGCCCCAAGCGGGGGTGTTTGCACTGTCTGAGGGGCCCTTCTGGATGAAGGAAGGACCTGATGCCCTCCCAGGGCCCCCTCCACGGTCACACCGCAGAGAGACAGTGGCTTTTGCCCTTCCCCGTCGCCACGGAGCGGATTCCTGCTCTCTGGAGGGAGCCGTCAGCAGGGGCGTGGGGAAGGTGCAGACCCGAGGCACAGGGACAGTTCGTGGCAGTCATGCTGGGCTTGGCCCTCACTGGTCGAGAGCCCTCTGCCAATCACCCTACTCCCCTGGCCTTGGTCTCTTTGTTGGCACACCCAGGACAGGAGGATGGCACTTGCCTCGCCCAGGGATGAACGTGGAAAGAGCAACGAGGAGGAAAGTGGGTAGAGGCAGACCCGGGTCTGGCTTTGTGGCCTTTACGTAACTTGAGCTCTCTGCGCCTCCCTACCTTCTTCTGTGGAAGTGGGCGCAGTCATGCTAGCCTTGAGGTCAGAAAATTCAAAGAAGCAATGCCTGGGGACCCTGACCCACGCCTTCCACTCTCTCTGTCGCCCGGGCTCCTGATCCTCTGAGAAGCAAACGTGCCCTGACTCCCACATGGGGGTTCTCCCCCTGCAGGGGTTGAGGGGCAGCCGCGCTTCTCCAGGAGCCCGAGGAGGGTCCTCGGGAGGGATTTCTCCCTCTCTGGCTCCAGCGACTGCATTGTTCCCCCTCCAGGTCCAGGTGCAAGAACTAGACAGGCTATGATAGTAACATCCCGTAAATCAACATGCAGGAACCTGCATCTCAGCAGCGCCGTGTTTCAACATGACCTGCCAGCACACAGCCCAGCAGGCGGGGGAAGAGACCCAGCCTTGCGTCACACGAGCAGCCCACTCAGGACGTCTGTCCCGGAGACTCAGGCAGAAGCGCCTCCCTATTGGCTGTGACTTCCCAGACCCCAGATACTCTGCCCCTCGGGTGACCGACCCTATGGGACACCAACGGCTACCTACTCACCATCCTCCGGGGGGCACAAGGGCACGGCCGGCTCCCCTGAGTCCTCTGAGCCCCGGGGAAACGTCCAGCGGAGGGAAGTCAGGCCAGTGTGGGTGCCTCCCCTCTTCCGGCCCTGGTTCAGCCTCCTGGGGCCATGGGGCTGGTGGCCCTCCTCTGGACCATCCTCACGGCCGCTCTCCTTGACCCGAGAGCCCAGAGCCCCAGCCCCACAGAGCAGGCGTCCTGCCTACTCTGAGGCCAGACACCCGGCAGCTCTCCCCAGAAGAGAGCTGGATTATGACAAACCCAGAGAGGATTAGGGGGAAGCCATCTGCAGAGAGAATAATTAGCTTAGTGGGCTACACAGATTTATCCTGGCCCTCTGCCCAAGGGGGCCACACTCTTCAATACAGTTAAACGCAGCCCGTGGGTTTGCAGAGGAGCCCTCCACGCACCAGGGTGTACCAGGGTCTCCCACTCCCTGATTCCAGCTGCCCGCGTGGGCCACTAGCAGCCTGTGCTGGCAGGGGACACTGGGGTACCCCACGGAAACACCAGTGCTGAGTAGAGGACACTAGGGGACAAAGATAACTGGCTGCTTGCCATAACCCTGAATAAGGCAGAAAAGGAAATATGATGCTGTTGCATGAGACAGGAATTAGGTGCATGGAGGCCTGAAAGAACCAGCTGACAATTAAACCCATCCATCAGCTGTCTTCTCTACCAATGCTGAGTAACCAGTTTCCCCTGGGAGGACCGTCCTTACTAATTTAGACTAAATTGATCATTTTGGCTTTATGTTGGCAACGCTTTGGGGGAAGCCTGGAATTTTCAAATCCATTCTCTCTGAGGCCAGAAAATGATTCTTTCCTAGGATATCGTGTTTAGGTGGTGCAGGGTTGCCTATAGGCAGGGATGAACTATGTGATCTGAAGCCTGGGAGTTTCCTCACTGGAAGTTAATCAGGTTAATGAGCCACCTGTGGAAACTATTGGGCCTGAGAGTCCTGGGCCACCAAGAGGCAAAGACTTAGCCACTGTACGATCACCATCAATATGCCTAACAAATTCTGCAAACAGAATCATTCAAGGCTTGCTTCTGGCTGACGGATACAGCAATTCAGTCCAAACCACCACATATGAGTGGATGTGGGTTACAGGATGATGGAGATCACTCCCTGAGAAACAGAACCAGCAAGATACATATAGACATGCAGAAAGACACACAGAAAGAGGGTTATAAGGGAGGGTTGGCTCATGCACCTATGGAGGCTGAGAAGTCCCATGATCTGCTGTCTGCCAGCAGGAGAACTGATGGTATAGTTTCAGTCTAAGCCTGAAGACCTGAGAACGAGGAGAGCTGACAGAGTAAGTCTTGGTCTGAGACTGAAGACCCAAGAACCGGAAGCACCAATGTCCAAGATGGATGTCTCAGCTCAAACAGAGAGAACACATTCACCTTTCCTCCGCCAGTCTGTTGGGGCCCTCAGCAGACTGGACGGTGCCCACTGCATTGGTGAGGTCAATCTGCTGTCCTCAGTGTACCGATTCAAATGCTAATCTTTTCCAGAAACACCCTCAGAGACACACCCAGAAATGATGTTTTACCAGCTATCTGGGCATCTCTTACCCAGTCAAGGTGACACATAAAATTAGCCAACACACTGCACTTTCCCAAGTAATTTTAATAAGTTAAAACAAACACAAGAGTCATTGGCTGAGTTCCAGATTTTTCATGCAAAGTGCAGAATATGGGTGGCACAAAGAAATTTCAGGTGGTGTGTGTTGGCTCACGTTTATTGAACACCTGAGAAGTGTACAACATTCATTGGTATTCAATAACTGTCAATTCATCTGAACATATGAATAAACACATAAGGATAATCAAACCATTCACTGGCTTTTTTTTTCCCCCCAGAGGAATGTGGGAAATCATTGCAAGTAAAAGGAAAATATAATCTGTTCAATGTCCACATTTGGTTCACATACGTGAACCAAGTGACCTCTAAGTGGAGTGACCATATAGTTTATCAGCCAAACCAAGACACTTTGGGGATGGAAAGAGGAAATTATCAATTACTTTGGGACAACAGGAGTAAACAAAGACTGTCCCAGGCAATTTGGACCTAGGGCTACTATACCTAAAAGAACAACATTGTGTAAATATCTATGATTCCATGAGTTGTGTGGTCAAATAGATTTTGTCCTACAGAGAACCGATTTATATTCCTCAAAGCTGTAAAAAGGTAACTAGAACTTTTGTGCCTGACCCTCAGAAGCCTTTGTATCAATCAAAGCCTTGATATAGTCGTAAGGGATTCACGACTATATAGGTTTCTAAGATACTTACTATATTCCTACTGCCTCTTTAGCCACTATTTAAGGGGCAAAGAAATCTTAGATAAGCTCACATCAAATTGTAGAGACAAGAGATAAGCAAGCAAAAGCTAAACTATCAATCCCAGCGTTTGACAACAATTTGGCCCAAAGCAGAGCATGCCAAGTGAGTATTAGACACAGAAAGTGCTAGAAAGACTACCGTGATTGGAAAGGTTTCACAAAGGAGGATGCCATTCTTGAAACATACAAAAGAGAGGAAATTCTGATCCAGATAAAGCAGTATATGCATGCATGAATTCACGTGCTCCCCTCCAAGTTCATAGCCATGAGAGATAAAACGAAAAAAAAGGAAAACCAAAAAGGTATAGCTGGGCTACAGAAAAAAAAAAAAAGGACAAACATTTCTTTTGCCCCAAATTAGAAGAAAAACATGAAAGAGTGATTATGCCTGAAACCATAGGTTGGCTGGGCTCACCCACTCTTCCTAGGAAAACAGAGCTATAAAAGGTAATGCTGAGCCCCAGGGTCAGGGTATGACTTTATGACAGTGGATCTCAACTCATAAAACAGGGGCTGCCCCCAGGGGACATGTGGCAATGGTTAGAGACATTCTTGCTGTCACAACTGGAGGGGAGGTAGCTACTGGCATCTAGTGGGTTAGGCCAGGATGCTGCCAAACATCCTACAATGTACAGAATAGTCCCCCATGACAAAGAATTACCCAGCCCAAAATGTCAGTAGTGCTGGAGTTGAGAAGTGATTGGCCTAATAAGTGGAGAGGGGAGGGGCCTCCTTACTGGTGACTGGGTCTGGGATATCGCCAATGTCATTGTAGAACAAGAACTCTAAAAATGTCATGACTGGTTCCGACTGGAGACCAAGAAGCCCATGAAGACAGCCATAAAACTACTACATGGGGAGGGGCAGCAGCGAGAGAGGGAGAGAAAACAAAGCAAAAACAAACCTCCCACCCAAGGTAAACCTGCAAACCAAAATTTAAAAGCATAAGACAAATACAGTGTGAAGAAAGACACAGATGACAAAATCAGCAATTAGAACATGAATTCACTCCAGATGAAACTAATTCCATGAGACAGTCTGACAAAGACTTTAAAATAGACATTATCTGGGCTTCCCGGGTGGCGCAGTGCTTAAGAATCCACCTGCCAATGCAGGGGAGCCTTGGTCAAGGAAGACCCCACATGCCGTGGAGCAATTAAGCCTGTGCACCACAACTGCTGAGCCTGCGCTCTAGAGCCGGCATGCCACAGCTACTGAAGCCCGCGTGCCACAACTACTGAAGTCCATGCGCCTACAGCCCGTGCTCTGCAACAAGAGAAACCACCGCAATGAGAAGCCCGCGCACCGCAAGGAAGAGTAGCCCCTGCTCGCCGCAACTAGAGAAAGCCCACGTGCAGCAACAAAGAACCAACGCAGCCAAAAATAAATAAAATAAAATAAACAAATTTTTTTAAAAAGCTTAAAAAAAATAGGCATTATCTGGAGCTAAAGCAGTTGATGAGAGAGCTCCAAAGAAGACAGGCTTTGTAATTACTGTATAGCAGACACTGATCCTGAAAAGTTAACTAACTTTGCCAAGGTCATTTGGCTGGTATGCGGCAGAGCCAGAATTTGGATCCAGGCAGTTTGGCATCAGCCTCCCTGGGTCTCACCCCTGTGCTCTGCCTTCTGTAGAGAGAGCAGCATATGCCCAAGGAAGGAATGATCTTCTTACAGGAGCAGGAAAGAGAGTGAAGTGTCTAAAGGGAACGAGGAGGGAGGAGTGAAGAAGCAGCAGAGTCCAGCATTATGAGAACCAAGAAAAGCACGTTTCAGATGTGAAGGAACAGTAATCCAGTGAAGGCAGTCGAGACGTCAAGGAGAAGAAAGGTGGGGGGACGAGCAACCCTGGTTGCGGGCAGGCAGCGCAGAAAGCCTCGGCGAACCTCACGAGAGACACCGCGGGTGAGAACGAGGTGGGAAAATAGAGGCTGGGGCTACAGAGGGTTTCTATTAGGGAGTTTGCCAGTGAAAGGCAGGAAAGGAGATGGTGGCCAGAGGGGACAGCCTGAAGGCAGAAGGCACCAGCCAATGAAGGGGAAAGACCGAGGATGCAGGAGGGAGGGGACAGTGAGAGGAGGGGTCACCGCTCGCCAGTGGGACCTGGAACCGGCATGTGAATTCCGCTACAGACCATTCAGACACGCGGGAGACACCTCAGCGGGTTTCTGTGTCCCCAGAACTGGGACTGCTGCAGCCTCCTGACTGCCATTCCTCCTGTGTGCCCGTCCCCGTCATGCCAGCACCAGACCAAGCTCGGGGCTCTCTGGGCCACCCTCCTTCCCTCATGGGCATTGCACACGCTGCCTCACGTGGCCCTTGAGCTCATTCTTCTTTGCACAGAGGATGCTGCCCTGCCCCATGCATGGTGTTCTCTGAGATCGACAGCTCTGCATCACCCACCTTTTCGTGGAGTGAACCCTCCACTTCCTCGCTGTCACTGCAGCCCTGCTCTCCTAATGTCCTCAAGGGATGCCGTGTCACCCCCCTCACCCTCCCAGGGACGGGGCTGGTCTTCCACAAAACTGTGGCCTCCAGACCACATTTCTCACCATGGTGCAAAGTCCCTTGTCCCTTTGCGGGGCTCACCACCTGTCCTGTCTGGCCTCGTGCCCTGTCTTCCTCAGTCCCCTTAGGCACCTTTGGTGGAGACTCTCCCTTCCGTTCCAGTCTAGCCACCGTGCCCAGAGACTGGGTTGTCTGTGTGGCACCCAGCCCACAACCTGGCCTCAAATCCCCTTGACTCGATCCCCTGTGTCTACACCCCACCTCACCAGCTCACTGCCCAGGCCTAGTCCCTCATTCCAGGCTCAGCTCCGGAAGACTCAGTGCTGTGGGGTGAGGCTTGGCCCCGGCCACCTGGCTCTGGCTCTCCCTCTCTCCCTCCCACCGCCTCTGCTCTTCTCCACCCTCCGCAGACCTTAGCCACCCTCCCCGAGCCGGTCACCCCTTCCCACCTCCAGATTGCTTTGCACGCACCCAGCGTCCACGGGGCACGGCTTCAGCCACTCTCTTGTTGATCAGCCCAGCCACCTCCTTCCTCTTTTTTTCCACCTCCAGGGGCTGGAAGCTTCTGGAGGAATTCACTCTTTCCTATGGATGACTCCAGACCCAAATCACTGTCTCCACTGACCTCTGACCAGGGCAACAGGATCTGGGCTCTTCGTTCACAGGGTTAGCATTACTCCTCTTGCTGCCTGCCCCTCCCACCAGCATCTCAGCCTCTGCCCTCCCCCCCACCCCCACCCCCTGCCACAGTCTCCTCTCCAAAAGAGGCCCTCAGGGAAGCTTCAGACCCCGACTAGGCGCATTCACCCGGAGTGGTAAAGGCTTTGACTGAATTACATTTTCCTCAGTGTGGGCTCCAGGGATGCAGGGTTACCCTCGCCTCCATCACTGTCCTGCTCTCTACAGCCGTTCTCCCAGACTTCTGCTTATCCCACCAGCTGAACCCCCTCCCTGCCCCCTCCCCCTCGGTGATGACATCATCTGCGCCCCATTACTGTAACGTGAAAACCAGACTGGGGTCACTCTCTTCTCAGAGAAGACGTTAAACAAGCTCCAAGCCCATCTCACGTAGATGGGAAACTCAGCGCCTCTCCCCACATCTCTGGAGGGATTTGGGGGCTAGATCTTTCATCTCGTTGCGCCTGAGTCTCATTTACTGTGGCTGAATTCCCAATATTGCTGAGTGGCTTTTGAGTTGCTACCTGTCTCTATCCCAGGTTGATCTTGATTTTTCCACAGCCAGCTCGTCATGCATAATAGGTGTCTGTGGCCTTGGAAAAGGTAAGGAAAGGCAGTCGGGTTCCTCGCAGCCCAACAAGGGAGGCCATTCTGAAGTGGCTCTGACACACCCCTTGGTCCTCACTGCCCCCCATCACTGAGGACCTTCCTTGATGACCTCTCCCCAGACCCCAGCTTCCTCCATCGTGTCCTCTGCCCCAACCTCCTGGACTGCCCCCCAGATCCCTCACCTCTCCTGCCTCTGAGGTCCTGCCACTCCTTTTTTTTCCAGCCAATGTGCCCTCATCCCAGGCAGAAAGGTTTTGTTGCTGTGGCAGGAGGGATTGATTGCCCACTCTCTTCCTTGCCAACAGAACCCCACTCTTTGAGATTGAATATTGAGAGTCCAGCCACTTTCCATGCAGAGCCATCTAGCGATCATGTAGCCTCTGTCCTCAGCTCCAGTATTGCCCAGGGCCATCTTTCCACAACCAAAGAGGCTCATTAAAAGCTATTTTTAAAAAATCCCTCCCCAAGAGGTTACCCCTGGCTCTAAGACTAACTTCCACATTTCTCTTTCCCACATTGAAATTAGGGCTGTGTGGTGTGATGTGGTGTGAAATTAAGGTCTCAGCCTTCTGTCAGGACCCCACACGTCACCATTTTCTATCTCATCATCCCCCCACTTCCCCGGGCTTAGGAGAAGAAGGGCTCTCCCAACCTCCCCTGCCCAGCTAACCTACCAGACCCCTCCTCTCTCTGCACCGAGCTGCAGTTCCCTATTATTCCCACTCTGTCTCTGGCAGAGCCATTTCCTCCAGGAAGCTGTTCCCATCTGGACTGGGGTCCCCTCCTCTCTTCCCTCACAGCCCCCTGAGTGCCCTGTCATCCCATTGAGATGACACTGCTTGTGACTTGGTCTGCTCCTGCCTGAGACTGGGAGCATCTGAGGGCAAGGCGTGTGTCCATCCATTCAACAAATACATATGGAGTGTCTGCCACATGCCAGACACTGTTCTAGGCACAGGGTCCCCATGGTGAGCAGAGCAAAGACCCTGCTGTCATGGAGATTACGTTCTTGTGGGAGAAGACAAACACATAGTAACTGATACGTGCCAGGAGGTCATTAAGTGCTGTGAAGGAAAAAGCAGAACCAGAGGCTAGAGAGAGAAGGAGGGGCGGCCCTTGGAGAGGCAGAGTGAGGGGAAGCATCTCTGAGGATGTGACCTGTGGTCAAGGCTGGAGTGAAGTGAGCTGGCCAAGCAGGCATCTGGAGGAGAGCCTCTGGGACAGAGGCAAGAAAAAGTCTAAAGACCCTGAGAACGAGCGTGCCCCGAGGCTTAGAGGGTCCAGCAGTGCGGATAAAGCAAAGGAGAGTGAGTGCGATGGGCTGGGTGAGGGAGTCAGGGCCCGTGTCAGAGCAGACATTGGAGGCTGTCTCTGCATCATTTCACACTTTTAGCAGGGTGGCTACTCTCCTGTGCTCCATTAACATTCTTTGAGTGAATGAATGAACGAACGCTTAGAATCATGCTGAGGTCTACTAACATGCTGAGGTGTCCTGAAAATGACCTGTGTCCACTGTGTATCTGCCCATCCCTCTAGGGGTCCTTCCCCGGGAAACAAAATTCCCACCTGTCAAAGGGCTGCACACTCACAAAGGCTAAATCTGCCTTCCGAGAAGTGTCCACAGTAGGGTAGACTCTTGTTTCATCAGGATCATTTGTCCTCAGTGGGGCTCCTTTTATGTTAATGAGCAGACTTTCCGTCCTCCCCAGCCCTGGAAAAATCTCCCAAGATGACTGCCTGACTGTCCCTTTCTCAGGGCCCTGCCAGGAAGTCAGACGTGCAGCTCACACTGGTGACCAGGGGACATATCCTGCAACCTAAACGCCTCCACTTCCTGGTTCTGGCAAATCACTTTACTTCTGTGAACAAGAATACTTCACTGCCTGGTCCATCTCATGACCTGATTTGACCCAACTAGAGGTTCAGAAATTAGTCTCCATACACTGAGAGATTGAGTGTAGCCACACGTAACTCTAAGCATAAATAACAGTGGCTTAAACAAGATGGGGGTGGTTTTTCCTTTCACATCACAAAAAGTCCTGAGGTCAGTATTCAGCGGCTGGTGCAGCCGACCTTGGCTATCATCAGGGCCCCAGGATGGGATTCCCATTCATATGCTTGCAACATGACTGCTGGTGCTCCAGCAATCATCTCTGCATTCCCAACTGGAAGAAAGAAAGGGGCAAAGGGCAAAAGGGCTTTTCAAAGCCTGGAAAACATATGCAGGAGCTGCATCACATGGCCACTCCAATTTGCAAGGTAGGCAGGGAAATGTTTTTCAGCTGTGTACATTGCTGTCCCTGGGAAAATTGGGCCCCTATTGGTAAGGCTAGGGGAGAATAAATATCAGACAGACCACAAAGATTATCTGCCAGGATCCACCTCTTGAGCCACCCATCAACCATAAATACCCTTCTTCACATTCATATTCATGTCCACTAAGGGCAATGTCCTCCTTTCCATCATGTATAGATGTGGTCCCTGTGGCCCAAAGTTCTAAGAACTAAAAGTCAGAGTCTGCCCTAGCACAGAAGGTAACTGTCGTAAAAGCTCCCATCAAGTACAGAGAATAATGGGAAGCCCACAGCAGTCATTGGTCCATGGCAATTATGGGAAACTCTGGAACAGAACCAGTGAGGTCTCTTGGCCTTGGCCATGGTCTTTTGTCCTTGGTTAACCAGCCTAGCCAGTTGCTTCACCCTCTCCCTCTGGGAGAATCTCCCTTAAACATTTTCCCCATTGTTCTCCCCTCTGGAAGGCTCTTCCTCGTCCATTTTTCCCCCCAGCTGCATCTCAGAACAGTGTTTGGGAGGATAACTTTCCATAGAAATTCACAGCCCTCAAATCCCACCTCTTGTTTGGGTTTGGATGCTCAGGAATAGTTTTAGGGATTTAAGAATCATAGGATGTTGCAGGTCAGGTTGGGCTTCCGATGGCAAATATCTCTCTCAAAACTTAGTTGACTTCGGTTTTAATTGCTTCCAGTCGATTCCATGTGTAAGTAACCACATGGAACCAAAAATCCTATCAAAACATAATTTTTAGGGCTAAAGCTGCTTGCCTTTTTTTTTTTTTTTTTAAGATTTATTTTATTGATTGATTGATTGCTATGTTGGGTCTTCGTGTCTGTGGTAGGGCCCTCTCTAGTTGCGGCAAGCGGGGGCCACTCTTCATCGCGGTGCGCGGGCCTCTCACTATCGCGGCCTCTCTTGTTGCGGAGCACAGGCTCCAGACGCGCAGGCTCAGTAGTTGTGGCTCACGGGCCTAGTTGCTCCACGGCATGTGGGATCTTCCCGGACCAGGGCTCGAACCCGTGTCCCCTGCATTGGAAGGCAGATTCTCAACCACTGCGCCACCAGAGAAGCCCTGCTTGCCTTTTTTTAATTGGCCACTGTGTAATCCCTTAGCCCTTAAAATATGGCTACTGACTTGAGGTAATTTCTAACAATAAACTCCAGCTGGAAGGTTTAATCCTATCTTTACTACGAGATCACTGCCTTTGCCTGACCGGATAATAGTCTTATCCCACTGTGGCTGCCATTTTGAATTCGCCACTTATAAATTGTTCGGTTTGAAGTATAGAAGCAGTTGGGTACTTCTTTTTTTGATCCTGCAAGACTCTAAACTGCAGTGCTCTCATTTGTACACTCATGTTCATAGCAGCATTAGCCTCAAAAGCTAAAAGGTGGAAGCAAGCCATGTCCATTGATAGATGAATGCCAAATATGGTATATACATACACTGGAATATTATTCTGTCTTAAAAAGGAATGAAATTCTGACACAGGCCACAACATGGCTGAACCTTGAGGATATTATACTAAATGAAATAAGCCAGTCACAAAAGGACAGATACTACAGGATTCCAATGATTTATGAGGTACCTAGAGTAGTCAAAATCATAGAGACAGAAAGTAAAATGGGGGTTTCCAGGGGCTGGGGAGAGGAGAGGTGAGAATGGGAAGTTATTGTTTAACGGGTACATAGTTTCATTTGGGGAAAATGAAAAGTTCTGGAGATGGATGGTGGTGATGGTTGTAGAGAAATGTGAATGTACTTCACGCCACTGAACTGTACACTTAAACATGGTTAAAATGGTAAAATTTATGCTGTATGTATTTTGCCACAATTTAAACAAAATCATCTTAAATAAATACATGAACAAAAATGTGCAGTGCTCACAGCTAACACAGATTATAGATCACAGGCAGAAGGTATATTTCTTAGGAAAGCAGTATTTCCATCCATCTCTGCTTGCAGACTGTCTCGTTCTAATCTGAATTCACCTCTTTCCCTGAACTTTGCTGCCAGCATCTGAATTCTTCTTCCCAAATTCCCTGATGCTACAGCTTGGATGGCAGGTGGTATACATTCCAAGGTATAACAGGAAACAGTGTTAACAAATGTTTTCAAATGCATCACAAGATCCCCAGCTTTTAGTCTGTAAGATCTGATATATTAATATCTCCCCACCTACTTTATTCATTCAGTCTTGTTCAAATATTAGGTTCTGTTACTTATAGTACTGCACTCCTGGTACGATAGTCTGCAGTTAGGAATTGTGACAGCTGTGAGTACCAGAGACCCAGTTATGGTGGCTTAAACATAAAGGGCTTAATTTTGTTATCTAATGAATAGTCCAGAAGTAGGTAACCGATGATGTCGGTTCAGTGTGTCAAGGTCAAGACCTCTCTGATTCAATTGGCCTTTTAGTCATGGTCCAAGATGCTTCTGAGGTCTCAGCCATGACCTCCAAGTAGGAAGAAAGAAGGAGAAAAAAAAGGCAGAAAATGTGTGTTCCAGCTGGGTACCCAGCTCCTCCTAAAACCCTTCTCTGATGTTCCAGCTAGAAACTTCTGCTTATACCTTATTGGGAAAAACTTCATCATATGTCCAGTCCTAGCTGAATCAGAAGCTGAGTAATGTAGCTTTCAGCTGAATGCATTGTTGCCCCTTCCCCTGAAACACAAGGGTTCTGATAACAAGGCAAAGGGGAAGAATAAATATTGGCTAATGATCAGCATCTCGGAAACTCTACTGAAGAAACTCAAGTTCTCTCAATACCACAAGGCACCATCTCCCAGACAATCTGTCAACTGTTCTATTAGACTGCGTTCACCTTTTCCTTGGGCATTCTTAGTAGGTATAAAGTGGGTTTTTTAGGTAGTTTTGTTATTTTGTGTATTTACTCTAAATCTATATATGCTGTATATATGTGAACAAAAAGCTATGTGTGCCATGTAAGTCCCTGTAGGACAGTGTTATTAGTCAGGGGTCTCCAGAGAAACAGAACCAAGTTGATAGATAGATAGATAGATAGATAGATAGATAGATAGATAGATGATAGATGAGCGATAGATAGATAAAGAATAGGTAGATAGATAGATGATAGGTAGGTGGATAGATAATAGATTGATAGATGATTGATAGATAAATTGATAGATGATTGACAGATAATAGCTAAATAGATAATTAAGTAGATGGATGATAGATAGATAGATAGATAGATAGATAGACAGACAGATAGATATGAAGAGATTTGTTTTTAGGAATCGGCTTATGTGATTACCAGGGCTAGTAAGTCCAAAATCTGTAGGACAGGCTGGCAGCCTAGAAACTCAGGCAGGAGTGGACGATGCAGTCTTGAGGCACAATTTCTTCATTTTCAGCAAACTTTGGTTTTTCTCTTAAGACCTTCAACAACACTTAGATTAACGTTTGATTAAAGAACTGGGTACTGCAGCCCAGCCAAGTCAACACATAAAGCTCACCATCACAGGCAGGTAACATGATGTAGATGAAACGGCACTAATATGTGGTCAGAGGCTTGAGTTCCAACCCAGAGTCTGGTATCTAACTAGTGATGCCCCCTTTGCTCAAGGTCTCATTCCATTATCTGGAACGTTTAGGGTTTGGACAAAAATACCTCTGTGTTCCCTTCCAGATGGAGTATTTTTAGATAATGTGACCTTACCATGTACCTTCATATATTTCTAGCATCCAAACTCATGTCTTAATAGGGGTTCAATTCTGATGATGAAGATGATAAAAAATGTTGATGATGAGAATCAGCATCATGGGGTATGGAGATTCCTCCAAAAATTAAAAATGAAACTACCGTATGATCCAGCAATCTCACTTCTGGGTCTGTATCCAGAGGAAATGAAAACAGGATCTTGAAGAGATATCTGCACCGCTATGTTCATTGCAGCATTATTCACGACAGCCAAGATACGGAAACAAACTAAGTGTCCATCAATGGTATGTATATATTGATACAATAGAATATTATTCAGCCATTAGGAAGAAGAAAATCCTGCCATTTGACAACACGGATAGACCTTGAGGACGTTGTGCTGAGTGAGACAAGGCAGCCAGAGAAAGACAAATACTGCATAGTATTTACTTATATGTGGAATCTAAAAAGAAAGTCAAACTCATAGAAACAGAGAGTAGAAAAGTAGTTGCCAGGGACTGGGGAGTGGGAGAAATAGGGAGAGGTTGGTAAAAGGGTACAAACTTTCAGCTAAATGATGATCAAGGGGACTTCCCTGGTGGTCCAGTGGTTAAGACTGCTTCCAATGCAGTGGGGCATGGGTTTGATCCCCGGTTGGGGAACTAAGATTCCACATGCCATGTGGTGCAACCAAAAAAAAAAGATGATTAAGGTCTGAGAATCTAATGGTGACTATAAAAAAAAAAAACAAAACCAAAAACCAATGTCAATGATGATGATGATAAAGGATAAAAAGAAAAAATAATGGGGGCTTCCCTGGTGGCGCAGTGGGTTGAGAATCTGCCTGCCAATGCAGGGGACACGGGTTCGATCCCTGGTCTGGGAAGATCCCACATGCCGCGGAGCAACTGGGCCCGTGAGCCACAATTACTGAGCCTGCGCGTCTAGAGCCTGTGCTCTGCAACAAGAGAGGCCGCGATGTGAGAGGTCCGCGCACCGCGATGAAGAGTGGCCCCCGCTTGCCACAACTAGAGAAAGCCCTTGCACAGAAACGAAGACCCAACACAGCCATAAATAAATAAATAAAATTAAAAAAAAATAATAATAATGGCCAAATCTGTCCTGAATCATTCAAGGATATACAAAATCTCTCTGTTATCATGTATATTGTAGCCTGAAGCAAGCAGTTAAGTCAGCTCTACTTGGGTGTTAACTAGAGTCTCTGAAGCCTGAATGTCCTGGACTTATCTAGAAAACTCTTGAGTTCTGCAGTAGCAATTAGTATGGCCAATTGTTAAGACCGGGGTTTCAGCACTAGTTTTGTGATCTTGTGCAAGATACATAATCACTCTAGGCCTCAGTCTCCTCATAGGTCAACTGGGAACGATTATCATTATATTGATCTCATGGAATTCTTGCAAGCATTGAAAGAGATAATATATTTAAAGCTCCTGGAATATAACTCCCATTATTTACTAACTAAAAACACTCTTTAGCATTGTTCGGTAATTATATGAGGTTTTTGTTTTGTTTTGTTTCTATAACTAAACAGGCCTTTAAGATAGGTAAGCTGAGATACACATATTCAGTCCACAAATGGTAAATAGGAAAGGTCATCAAGTTCAAAGCCAAACTATGTGGCTTTTATATGGATCTCAAGGGAGATTTGAGAATGTCCCTTTTGATGAAAGAACATTGGGTGTGGCCAAAATGAGTCAAGTGCCTAGGAAAGTTCTGTCCATAGCCTGTTTCCATTCTGTCAGTATCACTTCATGATGTTTCCAATCATTCAACTGGCAAACATCTACTGAGTGCCGGCCACCATGCAGGCCATACACCAACCCCCGGGGCCCCAGGGGAGAAGAAGACATTGCCCACGCCTTCACGTGATAAGCAGGCTGGACGGGGAGGCAACTGTTCAGTAGAAAGGTGAAAAGCCACATCATAGGGTCATGACAAAGATAGTCACAGCCATTCAACAGGCCGTGGAGCATGCTGTGGCACACAGAGTGATGAGCAAAAGTCATCAATGAGAGGAAA
The DNA here is from genome assembly GCF_028564815.1 of Eubalaena glacialis. Classification (NCBI taxonomy): domain Eukaryota; kingdom Metazoa; phylum Chordata; class Mammalia; order Artiodactyla; family Balaenidae; genus Eubalaena; species Eubalaena glacialis. The sequence goes on from NC_083724.1 coordinate 116,359,857, forward strand.
TGCCCTCACGTCTCACAACCTAGAGGAAACAGGCACCAAAACAAATCATCAGAGTGGTTAAGTGAACACTTACAACGTGCAAAGTGCTGCCGGTAACGCGTTCGGGGCTACCAGACTTGTCACAGGGACCCGGGAGAGGTTTCCCTGGGAAAGAGACGATTAAGCTGATACCCGAGGCACCAGAAGGATGTAGGCAGAGACAGAGTAGAGGAGCTTCCAGGAAGAGAAGCAGCATATGCAAAGTTCTGGAAGGAGGAGAAGAAAGAAAGACTCCGATCACAGAGGGCCTTGTAAGCCCCATGAAGTCTTCGGGGGCTACTCTACAAGCAACCATGGAGGGTTTTGAAGCAAGAAATTGACATAGTCCATTTTTAAGTATCTATGTATCTGTGTGTGCAGAGAGAGGGAACAATATAACCTATATAAAATAAAATTCAGAGATCTTAAGCAAGTCGGTTATACCAGAATAACCAACGCCCCAGACAAGATGCAGAACATTATGATCACCCTAGCAAGCTCCCCCTTGCCAATTTCCAGTCCATAAGCAGAGTTTTGTTTGTTTTTGTTTTCGTTTACTCTGGTGAGAGTGTGGAGGATAGTTGTTTGGGGTCTGGGTATGATAGTACCTAGGCAAGAAACGATGGAGGACTATCCTTGGGTCATAGTGATGGGGGTGGAGAGACGAGAAGGGACCCGAAAATATTTAGGAGGTAAAGTCGGTAGAACTTGGAGTGACTGGGAAGGAGGAGGAGGGGGAGGAGCAGGTAAGATGACTCGCAGGTTGCTGGTTTGGGCAGCTGGAGGAACACTGAATCAGCCTGGGGGAGAAGAGGGTCCAGAAGACTTTCTAGAAGTGCTGACACACAAGTGGAGCTTTGCAGAATCAGTAAGAGTTAACTAGGTGATCGGGGGTTAGAAGTGCATTTCAGGAAGGGGGCTGGTAAAGGAAAAGCTCAGGGACAATCCTGGGAATGAACACAAATTTGAGCACCTGGGTCTAGCCTCGCCTGAAGCACACGCTGAGACATTTTGGTTCTGTGAAACAATGGATTCTCACTTGGTCTAAGCCAGTTTGAGTTTCTGATGCAACAAAGAGAATTGTGACTTACAGACCACAAGGAGAACATTGAAAGGGATGGGAAAGGAAATGAGAACGGGCTCTAGGTCTGGGACATCAAGCCCCATCCCAGCTCTGGGACCCCAGACTTAGGAGAGAACTCAAGTAAGGGGCATCACCTGAGAGTCCAGGCATGGCGGCCATCCTGTAGGCCCTACCCCAGCATTGCAGGCTGTGCCAGCTCCTGCTGGGCAGGCCTGGACTTGGAGACTCACCCCCTTGGACCACTGCATGAAGACTCCCTCTGGCAACACACCCCAACACGCATCAGCCCCGGGGACCCCTGAAAACCTATCAAGCAGCATAGCTTCTCAATCATCCATTTCTGGGGAAAGACATCAGCATACCCCAAGCTGAGACAGAGGATAGTGAACACTTCCATTACCTAAATCTGGAAGAAATACATCGTTTCTATGGACAGACATCAATGTCATGCACTGTATAAAATCTCTCAAGAATATGTGGCCTGTGAACCTTGAGGGCATTATGTTAAGTGAAAGAAACTGGTCACACAAGGGCAAACACTGTATGTTCCACTTACATGAGGTCTTAGAGGACTCAGATTCATAGAGACGGGAAGCAGAATGGGATTGTCAGGGGCTGGGGGAGAGGAAAGGGAAAGGTAGTGTTTAATGGTGACAGAGTTTCAGTTTGGGGAGTTGGGAAACTTCTGGAGATGGATGGGGGTGATGGTTGCACAGAAATGTCAACGTACTTAATGTCACTGAACTTACACTTAAAAATGGTTTAAAAAAAAGTAAATTTTATGTTATGTATATTTTACCCCAATAAAAGAATTAAATTTTAAAAATAAGAAGAGAGTACATGGGATGACTCTTGAAGACGTTATGCTAAGCAAAATAAGCCAGTCATAGAGCACAAATACTGCGTGATTCTATTTATATGAGGTATCTGAAATAGTCAAATCATAGAATCAGAGCATAGGACGGTGGTTGTTAGGGGCTGACGGGAGGAGAGGCGGATGGGAAGTTGCTGATCAATGGGCATAAAGTATCAGGTGTGCAGGATGAATAAGTTCTAGAAATCTGCGGTATAGTAGACTGCCTGTAGCTCTATTGTACACTTAAAATGTTTTGAGGGTAGATCTCATGTTGTGTTCTCACCATTAGAATTTTTTAAAAGGATACGTGGCCTAGAAAGACAGGAGGTTGTGGACAGAACCCTGGATCATGGCAACATGTAAGGGACCAACGGAGGCAAGGAAGTCTTCACAGAAGGCAGAGAAGGAATGTGTGGAGAGGCATAAGATCATTCAGGAGAGAGTGGCTCGTTAGAAGCCAAGAAATAAACAATTGTTCAACAGAAGCATCAGCCAAGGATGGCAAGGACAGAAAGGGACAGTGGCATAGCAACTACACATTGCAAAGGGGCACACTTGGTCCATTCGTTCCCTCCATGAGATAAACAAGAGTGTAAATGTTGCTGAGGAGGGAATGGGTAAGTTTTCATGAGGAGCCCTAGGGATCCCCTCCCCCTCCCCTTGTCCCTAGTAATCTGCCGGAGTGGAACAAAGTGACCCTAACCCAGGTCTTCCCAGTGGCAGGAGAGGCAGCGAGGGCCCTGAAGTAATGTGACCACGAGGACAAGGAAGGTGGAGTCACGTGTCCGACGGGAATGATGGCTCTGAGTGGTTGAGGTGGCAGATGCTGGGACCTTCGTGAGCTCTCACTCACGGCCAGGACCCCCCTGGCCAGGCCCGACACCAAAGAGCCTGGGCAGGTACCAGTGGAGGCAACCCCAGGACCAGACAGCTCAGCCACCAACTCCCCCAGAGTCCCGGGCTTTCCCCCCTGAGGCTCCTGGGCACGGAGTTGGGGCTTATGGGCAGGGAGGCAGGGGGGGAGCAGGGCTCGCCCCTCAGGTCCCCAGCTGGGCTTCTGGGACAGAGGAGGGCAAGGCTAAGCAGGAGAGCGAGACCAGCTCCCCACAGATCTTGGCATGCGGGTGTTTGGCCACTGCACGGGGACACCCCCCAGAGCTGTTTTCTGCACCCAGCACAAAACAGGGATGCATGCAGCAGGAAGTCGTGATGCCACTGGCCAGTGCAGAAGTGGGTGGAAACCAGATCCTGGTGGGATGAGGAGTCGGTGAGGAGGTGAGGCTGGCAAAAGGAGGCCAGTCTTTCCACAGAGACAGATCCCTACTGTGGGAGGAAGCAGAGAAGCGGGGCTTGGGTTAGAAGGAGAGGGGTGGGACTTGGGTTGGTAAGGTGTGGAGCATGGGGGACCGTTTGTGTGTGTGTGTGTGTGTGTGTGTGTGTGTGTGTGTGTGTGTACAGGAAAGCCTGAGAAGGCTCACTGCCTGAAGGAGAACAGTTTGTGAGGGGGAGGCTGGAGATAGGAAAGGGTTCCAGGTCGCTGAGCAGGTGTGGAGAGCTGAGACCCAGAGCCAGCTGGAGAGCAGGGGCCAGAGGAAGGAGCCTGGGAGAGCCACCTCAAAGTGGGTCTTCGTGACCTCACAATGCAGGCACCCTCGGCCCAGCATTCCTGAAGCTCTGAGTCAGTCCTGGCTAGGTCTCCTAGCAACTGGATGTAGAGGCCATGGCACTCCTGACACCCCAGGGAGTGAAAAAAGTCTTCCAATTTCAGGTGAAGAGAACACGTGCCTTTTCAAAGGAAGTGTGCTCAGATTGCTCTAAGAGTGAGGTGTGTCCTCCGAGGGACCCCTGGACAGCTCTCCCATCCCAGCACGCCAGCTCTGAGGCCCGCCCGCCACGGGTGTGTGCACGGGGGATGCCAGGCCAAAGTCTTCCCAGCCCTTGGAGCTTGGGGCTATTTTCCGGGCCTGCAGTGACAGTCCCTGATGCAGCAGAGCCCTCGTGGAGGGACAGAGGAGGTGGGCATGGAGGCACTGTGCCCACCCGCACTCCAAGGAGGGCCCGGGAGGCCCCAGGGGCTGGTCACAGGGGTGCCACCTTCACCAGGAGCCCCAGGGCCCTGTGAGCCCTCTGGGATTGTACGCCAACGTGTGGAGGGAGTGTGTGTGTGATTGTGTGTGTGGTAGAGGGTGGGGTCTGTGTCTCTAGGGCAAAGAAGGGGGCAGATTTTGATGGTTTCTCAGAACCATTTCTGAGGCCAGAAGACATGAGCAAGGTGGGCACCTGCGGAGTGAAGAGAATCCAGCCTGCAGGGCCCGGGCCTCCGAGCTGTCCACAGAGGGGTGCCTGGGCTCTGCTGCAGACCTCAGGCAAGAAGACCCCAGGCCAGCTATGTGCACAGGTCAGCCTCTGACCGGCAGCCTCTGACCGGCAGCCTCAAACTGTTGGGGAAGCCCCCGGCCCGGGACCTGTGATTTCACCACCTTCCCTGGATCTTCCAGCCAGCTGTCCCATCAGGTGCCAACCTAGGGATCTAAAAGGGCTGCAGGGGAGGGGAGAGGAGTGACCAGGGGCTGAGACAAGGCTCTGGGCCTTACTCGGGCACCGTCTTCCATCAGTTCTCCCTCCCCTCACCCCAGGGGAGCTCCTATGTTTGGTGGTTGCCCACTTCATGCCACACCTTTTCTTACCCCTTCCTTGAAAGGCACTTGATTCTCCTACATGTGTTGGTGATCTCTAAGAACCTTTCTGGAAGGGCCAGGCGAACTCTCAAGTAAAATGAATCCTAACCTATAGAGGGGAATAAGAGGTACCCTGACCAGTCTCTATCGCCTAGCTTCGCCAAGAAAGACACATTTCTCTGCTAAAGCATTGCATCTCCAAACCTCTTCTTGGCCAGTCATTTACACTTTAGTATGAATTTCATGATCGGATCGTCATCTCTGGAGCAGTTAGTTGGGAGTCGTCTCAGAGGAATGTCAAATTTTGTTTGAGGGAAGGGGAAGCAAGGATCATAATAATTCAGGACTTGAGGCCTGCTGGAGGTGTAGAAACCTGGAACTGCAGCAGCTAGCATGAGAACACCCAGAGGAAGGAGCAGTGCTAGAAAGGTGAGGGAAACCTGACCAGAAATGAAAGATGAACCCTGCCCAAGCATACCCCCATTCTGGGTCACTCTTCAGGATGCTGGGGAGCCTATGCTGGGCCCCCAGTAGTGTTCTGCCCAGTGACGATGGCATCCTGATTCCTCAGTCTCATCCTCCACCCCTCATATATCATGCCCTGCAGAAACCAGAAGGTCGGGAGCACCTACGGAGACTGCTGAACTGGGAAGAGTTTGACGAGCTCAGAGACTCCCGCAGAAGCATTCTGCTGGACGCCCTCTATGAAAGTATCATCTTCGCTGTGGGCAAAGGCTTCCCCTGGGTAGAGGTGGCCCAGGTGGTCAAGTTCACAGAAGAGCTGCTCAAGGAAACCAAAGGTACGGGGCATCCAGGGCAGGAGTCAGTGAGGCTTGGGGAGGGCACACAACCCCAGGAGCTCTCCGAGAAGGCTGGAGCCCCTTCCTTTTTTTCCCTGGCATTTAGCCTCCTCGTATGCTCACAAAGAGGGTCCCTGTCCAGATTTTCTGGAAAGTGGAGCAAACAGAATGTCCTTGCTGAGTCTTATCCCTGATCTCCCTGGTGGAAACTCTTGCACCACGCCAAGCTGTTCACAAAGCAGCCAGGGGTGTCTGCTTTTCAGTCAGTCATTTACACTCTAGTATAAACTTCATCATTAGACCCATACCTCTGGGGCAGCTAGTTGAGAGCAGGCTCAGAGGGAAGTTAATTTTTGTTTTAGAAAAGAGAGAAGGAGGGACCATAATTTAGAATTTTTGTTTTGTTTCTGCTTAACATAAATGTGTCACTATTCTGCTTCAAGCCCTTCATTGACTTTTCACTGTACTCCTGAGAGACTGCAAATTGTTCCCAGCATCAGTTTTTGCTCTGCTGAGTGTCTTGAGGGAATCCTCTACAGGCGTCAGCTTGCTGGCAGGGATGGGGGAACCACAGTCAGGTTATGGAGGGAGCAGCTCTCCCACCCCTACCCTGCGTTGGGCTTCAGGAGAAGAGGGTAAGCATCTCTCCCCGTGATCCATGGCACAAGGGGATGTGGTCACATCTGTCCACCCCTTAGGCTCTGAGATGCCGATTCATCCATTAAGCAAATCCGTGGCCACCATCATAGTAATACTCAGCCAAGAATCGTCAGGAGGTGCTAAAACCAGTGGGTGAATGCTTGATGGGAAACGGGATATTCACTCACTTCCCAAGAACCTCCCCACAACAACCTCACTGACTGCAAAGGGGAAAAGAACGCTTTTACAGTGAGGTAGCCTGGCAGACACCTCCTTAATCAAATGATCCATCCGTAAGAGGACACAGAATACTCTGCTGCTTGACGGGATGCAAAAGAATTAGCCAGCCTCCTTCTGTGATGGTTCTAGCAAAGACTCAGAACATGATGTCGTAAAAAAAAAAACAAAACACTCCCAATTAGGGGCACTGCACAAAGTCCCTCTCCTGTAAGCTTCAAAGCATTAAGGTCTTGAGAACCAAGGAAAGATAGAGGAACTGTTCCAAACTGAAAGACACTGAGGCGACGTGGCCGCTAAACACAAGAGGTGGTCCCAATTTGGGTCCTTTCGCTGTAAAGAATGTTATTGGGACAGCTGGAGAAACTTGGGTCGGGTCTGGGGATTGTGCACTAGTGATGTGTCGAGAGTGCATGCCGGATTCTGGTGGTTGTGGTTATGAGTGTGCTCATGTCAGGAAATGCACACAAAAGGATCCTGGAGGGTGGGGCATTAGGTGGATCACTTATTCTTTAAGTAGTTTGGGAAATTTTTCTTTGTACTATTTTTTTCTAGCTTCACTGAGATATAATTGACACACAATACTGTATAAGTTTAAGGTATGCAACATGACTTGATATATGAATATATTGCGAAATAATTACCACAATAAGTTTAACGAGCATCACCTCACCTACTTACAATTTTTTTTCTTGTGATGAGAACTTTTAAGGCCTACTCTCTTGGCAACTTTCAAATATACAATACGGAATTGTTAATTATAATCACCATGCTGTACATCATATCCCCAGGACTTAATTATCTTATAACTGGAAGTTCGTACCTTTGGCCACCTTCACCCATTTTGCCCACATCCCAACCCATGCTTCTGGCAACCACCTATCTCTTCTCTATTTCCATGAGTTCAGTTTTTTTAGATTCCACATATAAGTGAGATCATACAATAGTTGTCTTTCTCTGACTTTTCTCCCATACCATAATGCCCTCAAAGTTCATCATGTTGTCACAAATGGTAGGATTTCCTTCCTTTATGGCTGAATAATATTCCTGTGTGTGTGTACACACATATACATATATATATACACACACATATACAGTATATATTCACATTTTCTTTATCCATTCGTCTGTCAATGGATCCATGGGTTGTTTCCATACCTTGGCTATTGTGAATAATGCTGCAATGAACATGGGGGTCAGATATCTCTTCAAGAGTGATTTCATTTCCTTTGAATATATACCCAGAAGTGGGTTTGCTGTATCATGTGGTAGTTCTACTTTTAGTTTTTAAGGAACCTCCATACTGTTCTCCATAGTGGCTGTATCAATTTACATTCCCACCAACAGTGCACAAGGACGCCCTTTTTCCCACATCCTCTCCAGGACTTGTTATCTCTTGTTTTTTTGAGGATAACCATTCTAATAGGTATGAAGTGAGATCTCATTGTGGTTTTGATTTGCATTCCCTTACGATTAGTGATGTCGAGCACCTTTTCATGTACCTGCTGGCCATCTGTATGTCTTCTATGGGAAAATGCGTATTCAGATACTTTCCCCATTTTTATTATTTTATTTTTAATATTTTACTCTTCGGGTGTTTGCTGCTGAGTTGTATGAGTTCTTGACATATTTTGGATACTAACCCCTTATCAGACATATGGTTCGCAAATATTTCTTCACATTCTGTAAGATGCCTTTTAATTTTGTTGATCATTTCTTTTGCTGTGCAGAAGCTTTAATTTGATGTAGTCCCACCTGTTGATTTTTGCTTTTGTTGCCTTTACTTTTGGTGTCATACCCCCCCAAAAATCATTGTTAAGATCAACGTCAAGGAGATTTCACTGTTTTCTTCTAGGAGTTTTATGGTTTCAGGCTGTACTGTTTTTTTAACAGATTTTATTTTTTATGGCAGTTTTAAGTTCACAGCAAACTAGAGCAGAAGGTACAGAGATTTCTCACAGAAACCCTGTCTCCACACACTCACAGCCTCCCCCGTCGTCAACATCCCCCTCCACAGAGTGGGTGCATCTGTTACAGTCCGTGAACCTACGCTGATACACGATTATCACTCAAAGTCCATAGTCTACATTAAGGTTCCTGCGTGGTGTTATGCATTCTAAGGGTTTTGACAAATGTATCATGGTGTGTATCCACCATTAAAATATACAGAATGGTTTCACTACCCTAGAAATTCTCTGTGTTCCACCTCTTCATCCTTCCCTCCCCCTCAATGAGCAGAAAGTAGATCTTTCTACTGTCTCTGTAGTATTGCCTTTCCAGGATGTCATATAGTTGGAATCATACAGTCTGTAGCCTTTTCAGACTGACTTCTTTCACAAGTAATATGCATTTTAGTTTCCTACATGTCTTTACAAGGCTTGATAGCTACTTTCTTTTAAGGGCTGAATAATATTCCAATGTCTGGATATAAGGGCTGAATAATATTCCATTGTCTAGATATATCACAGTTCATGTATCCATTCATCTACTGAAGGATATCTTGGTTACTTCCAACTTTTGGCACTTATGAATAAAGCTGCAAGAAATATCTGTAAGTTTTTGTGTGGACGTAAGTTTTCAACTCCTTAGGTAAATAGCAAGGAGGGTAATTGCTGGATCATATGGTAAGAGTATGTTTAGTTTTGTAAGAAAGCACCAAACTGTCTTCCCACGTGGCTGCACCATTTTGCACCCCCACCAGCCATGAATGAGAGTTCCTGTTGCTGTACGTCCTTGCCAGGTTTTGGTGTTGTCAGTGTTCTGGATTCTGGCCATTCCAATAGGCATGTTGTGGTCTCTCATTGTTTTACTTTACATTTCTCTGGTGACATATGATGTGAAGCTTCTTTTCATAAGCTTATTTGCCATCTGTATATCTTCTTCTGTGAGATGTCTGTTAAGATTTTTCCCCTTTTTTTCAGTCAGGTTTTTTTCTTATTGTCGAATTTTAAGTGTTCTTTGTATATTTTGCATAAGAGTCCTTGATTAGGTGTGTCTTTTGCAAGTATTTTCTCCCAGTCTGTGGCTTGTCTTCTCATTCTCTTGACACTGTCTTTTCCCGAGTGGAACTTCTTAATTTTCATGAAGTCCAGATTATCAATTCTTCTTTCATGTATCATGCTTTGGGTGTTGTATATGAAAAGTCATTGCCAGACCCAAGGTCATCTAGATTTCCTCCTGTTATCTTCTAGAAGTTTAATAGTTTTGTATTTTACATTTAGATCTGTGATCCGTTTTGAGTGAATGATTATGAAGGGTGTAAGGTCTGTGTCAATTCTTTTGTTGTTGTTTGTTTACATGTGGATGTCCACTTGCTCCAGCACCATTTGTTGAAGATTGTCTTTACGCCACTGTACTGCCTTCGCTCCTTTGTCAAAGATCAGTCACCTATACTTGCACGGGTCTATTTCTGGGCTCTATTCTGCTCCATTGGTCTATTTGTCTATTGTTTTGCCAATATCACACTGCCTTATGTACTTTTGGGGAAACTTTTCTTTATTTTGAAAAATTTTTTTAGTATGAAAGTTTTGTAATCTGTAATTTGAGGTCCTCCACTGGCCTTCTGACCAAGATAGTAAACAGCTGCCAAGCAAACAGGACTCACAATGCCTTGTCCCAGATGCACCCAGAGCTCACCCACCTGTCCTATCAGCAGCACCCGAACGTCCATTCTCCCCACTTTTCACCACCTCCTCATCCACCACCCTTTCTAACCCACCACCATCTCTTAACCAGTCCACTGCTTTCACATCTTGTATTTCTGCACCCATTCACCAAACTGCATCATGATTTTTTTCAGACACAAATAAAATCCCATCACTCCTCTGCTTCAAGCCACTCAGTGTTCCTACCACACATATTATGTGCACTTGCATCAGCCTTTTTTTATTTCTTGAGCTGCCCGGGTGCCCTTCCATTTCTCTCCTCCAGGCCAGCGTTCCAACCCAGTGGTCCCAGCCTGAAGGCTTAAGCAAGACATGGCAATGCTCATGGGCTGGTTTCAGAGATCCTTGGGAAATTTCATCCCACCCCAGACACCCCCTGCCCCCTCGGGGCCTTCTTGGCATCCCTCCGGGTCCCGCTCCCCACTGCTCACAGCAACGCCTGGGTACCAGCGTTCAGCCCTGTTGTTTGAGCTCTGCAGTGGCTCGTGGCCAGAACAAACACTGACGAGCAGGAGAAGAATGTCAGCCCCAAGCAGGTGGGAACTCGGACTCTTTCAAGTTTCCATCAGAGCCTTCCACAGGCTGAGCCCTTGAAAAACAGTTGATGATGATGCAAACCCAACTTCAAACTGAGGAGATTAGATTGCACTGGCGCTTTCAGTATTTCTGGCTATCACATACCTTACCAGTACAGTCTATCTATGCCTGGTAGACTTAAACCTTAGAGTTGCTAGGAGACTTGGTGATTAGAAAACTTAATTCCCTTTACTGCAGGGACACCTCTCAACCAGCCAGCGAGGTTTTCCCAGCCTTTGCTGGCACTCCAAGCGATGAGGAGCTCCCTCTTTCTGAGGCAATTCATTCCTTTATACAACCACTCTCATTATTAGGAATTCCTCCTTATATCTAGTTACACCCGTCTTCCGCACCTTCTACGCACATGCCCAAAGTCTGTCCTCTAGAAGCAGTGGGCTGGCCCTGCAGATACTGAATGGGCTTCATATACTCTGACCATTATATCTTCACATGTCGACTGGACATCCCCAAGTGCCTTTTATCATTTTTTTTTTAAAGAGAAAGAAGGTTTATTCACAGAGAAACACACTCCAGAGACAGAGTGTGGGCCATCTCGGAAGGTGAGAGAAGGCCCAAAGCACATTAGCTTTTGATTGAAGACACTGGGCAACCTCCCTTGCTCAGAATCTTCCCCTGGACTATTTCCTGTCTTTGTCATTCTTAACACTGCATCATTTCCATAGACCCCTCCACCCCACCTCCCCACCCCGTCCCCCCTCTCTTTCTGCCCTTCCCTGGGCATCCTTGTGTTTGTCAATATCATTCTTAAAATATGGCATCCAGATCCAACACAATACCACCTGCGATTTGTTCAATGAAGTGATCCGGGATTTTATCATCACCCTTGTCCTGGTGAGATGCTCCTATTCATATAGCCCATGGGTATATTTTCTTCAACAGCATCAACGTCACAATCATATTGGGCAGGCAGTGCCCCATCCCTAGCCATTTTCCCAATCCTGCCCTTGCACATGGCAATGTTGAATGCACATGCAGGACTTTACAATCATCCCCACTGATTCCGTCTTGTCAGTGTTGGCCCATTGTTGGCTTGTGAGATCTTAGTTCCCCAACCAGGAATTGAACCCGAGCCCTTGGCAGTGAGAGCACAGAATCTTAACCAGCGGACCACCAGGGAATTCCCCTTCTGGCATCTTTTAACTCTTGATCCTGGGACATCCAGCTTACAAGATTTTCCCCTTACTTTTAAACCAGCTCCAAATTTGTGAAACATGGCTGGTACAAACATCAAGTAGGAAGAAGCTCTTGGGTGGGCTCCCAATGCCTGAAATTGGACTCGCTGAAGATAGCATCCATCTGGAGCCTCCAAACCTGGAGAGAAGACTCAAATCCTAGTTCAGTCCCTCGCAGGACATGAGGTCCTGGGCAGCCACACCACCTCCGAGCCTCTAATTACACATCGAGAGAAGGAGAAAAACAAGAGCGCCCACTTCATAGGACTGAAGTTATGACGATGAAGCCCACAGCACAGCGCTTGGTGCCTAGTCAGCGCTCAGTGAGGACTGGCCCTTAGTTTCAGGAGGGACCACAGGGACAAAGACCCGGAGATGCGAGGGGGGGTGATGTGATTCCGAGGTGGCCTGATCGATCAGGTGTGGCTGGCCGTGCTTTGTGCAGATCCTGCTTCACATCAGCCTCCAAACGTCCAGGAGTCACCTCAGCCCCTTCTCAAGAGCAGCAGAGATGGTCCCGAGGCCCTTTTTCCTCAGATGCGTCGCAGGGAGCGGGGCAGGACAACGGGCAGGGAGCAGGGGGCCTGGAGGTAAAGCAAACTGCAGACTCGTCCCCGAAGTGGGGCTGCAAGAAAAGAGGCAGATAAGACGGTCCCGGCTCCACCCCCGGCTAACGGATCCGCTGTGAGTGCCGACTCCAGCTGACTCTGGGCTTGGAGGGTGCAGAGTGTGGGTGCAGCAGGGGAGAGCCACCCGAGAACCCGGCCTCCTGAGCTAGGCCCACGCACCTCAGGCCCCGCCACGGTGCCATCAGGATGACGCCTGCTGCTGTAGGAAGCGGCCAGACTGGCCCGACGTCGCCCCGCAGAGCCACGCCCACACTGCCTCCCACTCACAAGAGCGTGAACAAGCGCATCAATCCTCAGAGGCGGGGGTGGAATTTCAGCGGGCACCTCCTTTCTCCCCCAGACGCTCCTCCTCACCGTGCATCAGCTCGAGGCCCAGGCTGGGCCAGGCTAAAGGCCGCATACGCGAGCAATCAGGCACCAAACTCTGCAGTCAGTAGACCTGGATTCAAGTCTGCCTCCAACACATTGCTGTGCAACCTTGAGAGCAGTACTTTACCTCTCTGTGCCTTCCGCTCCTTACCTCTGAAATAGGGCCATGATAGTTCCAACTCACAGGGCGGTTGGAAAAACTAAAGAGACAGGGCCTGCAGAGTGTAATAGAGTGGGAGGCATGTAGGAAATGCTCGGCAAAGGTTAGCTCCCACCAGGCATGGAGGTGAGGCAGGCCGCACAGCAGAGGCTGGTGGTCCAGCACCAGAGGCTGCTGCACGCCGCCCCCCGGGGTCTTGCTGTCTGGGCCGTTTCTCGTCTCTCCCTCCCCCTGCAGGCAGGACTGCAGATGGCTTCAAGTCATGGGCCTGTAGAATGGAGGTCCAGACTGGCCCCTAATGCAGCTGCCCCGCCCTCGGGCACACTGGTGAGGAGGGGCCAGTGCCCACCAGCATGAGGAGATGGTGTCTCTTCATTCCCCCTGTTAGGGGACCCCGGCCGTCAGGGGCAGGAAGGTCAGATCCCAGATGAGCTCTGGTTCTTCTCATCTCGTGTCCCGCCTGCCCCTTCCCCCAGGCACATCCCACCCATCACAGGTCGTGGGCCGTGGGATGCAGACAGCCGGGGGTCACACTGGCCGGCCAGCTCACCTTCCAGCTTCTGTTTCGGCTAAAGTCCACAGTGGGCTGTCCCTCTTCTTGGAAGGTAGCTTCTCCAGGGATGAATTTTTTTTTTGGGGGGGGTGGTTAATCTAGGGCTAGTGATAGTTGAGTTCTGTTTGCATACTAGGTAACAAAGTTGGCAGACAGCCTTTAAGGAGGGTCATGTTTGCACAACAATGATTCAGAGCTCTGCCAGGACGGCCGCCAGCTCGTCTTATCTCCCGGCCCAATCGAGTCTCAGAACTGGGAGGGAAAGCGTGGCCCATTATTCAAAAGCATAAGCTGATTCCGTGCTGGCAAATGGCTCACCAGAACGTTCTGGTCTCAGTCCTTTAGTCGGCACCTCCTCTGCCAGCCTCCGGGAAGCCCCGGGCAGATCCCATCCTGCTGCGTCCTTGGGGCCCAGGGTGAAGTCACCAGTCTGGACACAGAGGGACAGAAGGCTGCCAGCTCCATCCCGGTGGGAGGAAATCACAGGAAGCGGCAGATCTTGCATACCCTGCCTCGGGTCCCGGAGAGGAGAGGAGAGAGATGCTGGGGCATCTGGGGACCTCGGGGAGCTGCAGAGATTCAGGGTGCCCGGGGAAGCCCCATGACTCTTATCTCCGACGGGCACATTGCAGCAGGAGAAGGCGGTGGGGAGCAGCCTTCCCCCGCCTCAGGCTTCACTCAAGGCTGGAGGCACCCGAGCCAGCGCAGATGCTCCCCCGGGGCCTGTGACCACCTGCCCACCATCACTTCAGCCACTTTGCAGCTTCTGTTTCTTGTCATCGACATCTGGCAGGCACTGGCTTCTCTCTGGTGCTCCACCTGGACATCTGGGCTAGGAAGAACCCCTTTCCTGCTGGCCTGGCCCCCAAATCCTGAGTCTGGGAGGAAGTGGGCCTCAATGACCGGCCGGTGGAGGCACGAGGCGGCCAGGCGAGTGTCCGGTGAAGTGCGTCACGGCACTGGCATCTGCATTCCTACCCACGACCGCTCCTGATTCTCCCGGAAATGTCATCCAGGCAGCTGTAGGATGGAAGGCAGCCACCCCAGCTGGCCCCGACAGCCCGGGGCTGAAGGGAGGCAATGACTCCCCCAAGCTCCCTGCACAACCTCTCCCTGCCAGCGCACTCACGGCCATGCCCGGGGCCACCCCGCCAACCCCCAAGCATCTGCCCACGCTGGCGAACCTCCAGCCATTCAGGAGCGGCCCCGCAGAGAGCAGGGGCCCTTCCATCTTCCGGAAAGGCTGCCTGTCCAGCGGCTTTCTCCTGGGCAGCCCGAACCCCACGCCTCTCAGACCAGACCTGGAGGAGGGGCCTTTGGAGGCAACTTTGCTGATGGAGAGTGGAAGTTTCCACAGAAGCCGCTGACTGAGATCTTAGAGCATCTCTTGGGGCAAAGGTACAGCTCTCATTCCAGAGATCCCTCCCTGAGCGTATTCGTTTGCTCAGGCTACCATAACCAAGTTCCCCAGACTGAGTGGTTTCAACTACAGAAATGTGTTTTCTCATCGTTCTGGAGGTGGGAAGTCCAAGATTAAGGTGTGAGCAAGGTTGCTCTCTTCCAAGGCCTCTCTCCTTGGCTTGTGGATGGCTGTCTCCTCATTCTGTACTTCACATGGCCTTTCTTCTGTGTCTTGTCCTAATCTCTTTTTATAAACGCGTCAGTCATATTGGATTAGGGCCACCCACATGACCTCATTTAACCTTAATCCCCTCTGTAAAGATGCTATCTCCAAGTTCAGTCACATGCTGAGGGGCTGGGGCTTAGGATTTCAGCATATGAATTGGGCGGAGGCGAGGGGGAGTGGGGGGCCCTGTGTTAACACAGCCCCTGACACCGAGCGGGGTCACAGCCCACCAGGTGAGAATAAGCCCGTCAATCGGCCAGAAATCAAAACCGTGCCGTGGAACCTTCCCCAGCCTTCCCCAAGGATCTATCCCTGCTGCGTAGGGGGGCACAGAGATCCTGGCATTTCCCTATGTAGCATCTGTAAGCCCCACTGCGACCTTGCATCATGGGCATTATTTTAAAGATGAAGGAACTGAGGCCCAGAGAGTTTAACTAGCTTGCCCCAGGTCAAAGTGGAGTCAGGATTTGAACCCAAGTCTGTCTGACAGCAGAGCACACCCCTACCCTGCCCTCCCGCCTCCAGCCCTGGCCACGCGACCTTCCATCTTAACCTGAGGGATCTGTGCACAGGGCATGTAAGACCCTGAGGAGCCCCCAGCCCTGCGGTGAGTGGAACGAGGCTGCTGGCACGCGGGGGAGCTGAGCACCTGGAAAGCCAGGCGGCACACCTGGGGACTGGGCTCCTAACTTGGTTGCCTGGAGCTACTCCCAGCACGAGCCTGGGATCCTGGCGCCCAGCAGGACGGCTCCGTTGTGGCGGGTGGCGTAAGCCCAGCCCAGAGAGGGAGCTGTGCCCGTCGGCTAATGTGTTCTTGCGTGGATGTGCCCGAGTGTGGGTAGATGGTACTGGTGCCCTGGGGACCAGACCTCTGGCCCCTTGGAATGACTCCCTGCCCTCCCTCTAACTTCCCACGTTCTTCCTCGGTCGGCTGGACGTGTTGGTCGGTCTCTGAGTTCCCCAGCAGCAGAGGGGACAAGGGACGGGTAAGAAGTAGCCAAATTTTAGTCTCAGTACAGTGCCCTGTCCCTGAGACGGTGGGATTACGTGGTCATTTTCATCTCGGGGATGATGACGATGAGGATGATGATGAAATCCAAAGTCAGAGGCCCCTCACCAAACTTGAGATGGCTGCAGAGGGCACCCACGATGCCCTAGATGTGGCTACAGGGGACTGTCCGCTCAGTGGAAATCACCATGGCTTCTTAGAGTCAAAAGGACCCGAGAGGTCACCTGATCCAAGGCCCCTCCCACCACACACACACACATTATTCAGGATTTCTCTCCCCAGCTAAATGCCTCCTCACTCCTCCGCTGATAAAGCTCTTGCTTCTAGAAATTTCTTCCTGCTTCTGAACTGAAATCTGTCTTTTTGAGCCTTCCGCCTGATGGCTCCCGTTCTGACCTCCGAACCCTCCCAAATCAGCTTAATCCTGCTCCACTCACTCAGCCATTCTCCAGCAAGCATTGCCAGAGCACCGCGCCGGGGCGTGGAGAAGAGCGGACATCCACTCAGCAGTCCTGACGTACAAGCCCTCCACGTGGATCATCTCATTTAATGTTCACACCAAGCTCTGTTGGGTGGGTACTACTGTCCCCATTTCGTGATGATGCAACTGAGGTTCAGAGAGGTTAGGTAACTTGCAAATCGTCACACAGTAAAAAACAAAACCAGCATTAACCTTGAGATCATCTGACCCCAGAGTTTTGGCAGTCCTTCTTGCCAAAGCTCTTTAGCATTAGCCAACTTCTTGAGGAATGGGGGTGAGGGGTGCATTTGCTAAGCAGACAAGGCAGGGGACCACTATGGACAAAGAGAAGAACTTGGGCAAAAGCCCATGACAGTCTCTAAAATACCCGACCCTGTGTTTGCCCTTTGAGTCCCAGGAAAGTGAACAGAGAGGAAATCTCTAAAAGGACAACAAAGTCTTTCTAAATCTTAATGTGTGGGTAGATTTTTCCTTTAATGTGACTATTGGTTTATCTTTAAAACAAACACAAAAAACCTAGTGAATGGGAAAACAGCAGGGTACTTGCTCAAAAAATTAAACATACACTTACCCTATGATCCAGCAATTCCACTTCTGGGTATATACCTGAAAAAAGTGAAAGCGGGGACTGGAACAGATATTTGTACACCCTTGTTCATGGCAGCATTACTCACAATAGCCAAACAGTAGAAGCAACCCATCAACAGATGAATGGATAACCAAAACATGGTCTGTACATACAATGGAATATTATTCAGCCTTCAAAAGGAAGGAAATTCTGACACATGCTACAACATGGATGAACCTTGAGGACGTTCTGCTGAAGGAAAGAAGCCAGTCACAAAAAGATAAATACTGCGTGATTCCATTTATATGAGGTACCTAGGGTGATCATATTTGTAGAGACAATGTAGAACAAGAGTTGTCAGGGGCTGGGAGGAGAAGGTAAACGGGGAGTTAGTGTTTAATGGGGAGAGAGTTTCAGTTTTGCAAGATGAAAAAAGTCCTGGAGATGGATGGTGGTGATGGCTGCACAACAGTGCAAATGGACTTAATGCCACTGACCTGTGCACTTAAAAATGGTAAAAATGGTAAATTTTATGTCGTGTATATTTTACCACAATAAAAATAAAATTAAGATTAAAAAGCCCTAGTGGAAGTACTGTAGTTCTGTATATTCTATACCGTCTGTTCACTCCTCAAAAATACTTCAGTAGCTGAGGTATACTCGCCTTGGAGTTGGGGAATCTGGGTTTGAGTCCTGATTTTGCATAGGTCCACTAAGCGTCAGTTTCCTCATCTGTTAAATGGCAGCAATTACCTCTATTATAAGTTGATTATGACCAATTCAATAAATTGATGGATAATTAAATGCTTTAAAACTGTAAAGTAGCATGCCAGGGTAAGCTGGTTGTATTATTATTTTCTGAGAGCTGAACACTGGGCAACAACTACACGTCCAGAGTTTTTTGGAAAGATCCTCTGGAATTGGGAAATCTGGTCCATTTGGGCAGGTTCCTGCCACCGAGGAGCTCACAGTAGCAGGGAGAGAGAGAAGAGAATGCTCCAGAGTTGTTGGGGAGAGCTATGAACTACTGGGTGACTCAGTACATGGTCTCACCAGAAGAGTTGCCCCTTCCTCTACCCTCTGAACCCCCTAACTGGGGACAGCCAACTCCCAGACATCCTTTGACCTCAGCAGCCAGTGTGGCCAGGAGAAAAAGCACATCAGCATCCCATGACCCACCGCCAGCAAGGTAGAGAGAGCTTCCAGGTGAGGACCTAGGAGGGAGTGGATTGAGGGAAAACCAAGCTCTAGGAACGCATTGCCCTCGGAGCATGCGGGCTCCTCTGGAAAGCCAGATTTATCCCAGAATACCTCACAGTCCCCCGGGAGCTGGACGCCATGCCTAGAATCTTCACGATGACGGTGATGACAACCACGTGATGTACTGAGTGCCCCTGTGTACCTGGCGCTTCGGAAAGCTCTGTCACATATGCCCACATCTAACCCTACGAGGTAGATGTTTTTATTGCCTCCATTTCACAGATGAGAACACTGATGCCCAGAGAGGCAAAATAACTCGCGCAAGTGATTAAGAAGCAGAAGCAAGTGTGAGCCCACAGCTGTCTGAATCCCCAGGCTGTGCTCTTAAAACCACACCAAGCTCTAAGGGACGGCCCCAGCGTCAAGGCCATCTTCAGGCCAGGGGCTGCCCTGGGCTCAGTGGGGGCCTCCCCGTGACTGTGAATGGTGCCTGAAAACAGAGCCCGTGGCTGGCAAGGTGCAATATGACCAGATCCTTGGTACTGTGGTCAGAGGGCTGATCAGTCAACATCCAGGCAAGACCCTCCACCAGCAAAAAGATTACAACTCGCTGAAGGTTCAGATGATGGTTAGCATTTTTTAGAAATAAAATATTTGCTAATTAAGGTATGCACATTGTTTTTTAGACATAGGGCTATTGCACACGTAAGAGACTACAGTATAGTGTAAATATAACTTTCATACGCACTGGGAAACCAAAAAATTGGGGTGACTCGCTTTATTGCAATATTCGCTTCATTGCAGTGGTCTGCAACTGAACCCGAAATATCTCCAAGGTCTGTCTGTATTTGCCTCAACTAAATCTAAGAAACATTGCATAGGCTCAACCCTTTTTGGCCATTTGCTGAGCCTATTAGCATATTTTGCTGAGCTCATTAGCATATTAAGGACATCTGTTTAATTTGCCTGGATCCAACATGTGTTCAAGGCCATGCATTTTCACGTAACACCTGTTGCAAAACAACCTTTGGAAAACTGTCACCGAGAGGGTTGGGGGGCCCTTCCAGTGTCCATCTTCAGAGTCTACAAAGCAAGCCCAAGCCTCTTGGATCTGGATGCTGAAAGGGGCCTTGCCTGGTCAGGCTGGGGTTGGAATTCTGGCTCTGCCACTCACCAGCTGTATGCCCTGCAGCAAATCCCTTGACCTCTTGGAGCCTCAGTTTCTCTCACAGGTAAAGTGGGCATGGTGGCTACATCTGCTCACCTTGCTGGGAGGAGTTGGGCGGAGCCTGAGATGACCCAGGGCGTGCGGGCCACAGAGGGAGCTCCCTGAACAAGAGTCCTCTCCCCCCCAAAGAAAACACACCCTTTCTGCTGAGCTGGCACCGGCGCCGAAGGGTGGATGAGTTTGGCAGAACCTTTTCAAGAGCAGAAAGGGGGGCAGGGAGCAGCATTCAGGACCCCGGATGGGGGTGAAGTGGAGGGTGAAGTGGTGGGCTTTCCTTTCCCACCATCCCGGGCTGCCCTGATAGGTGCTCGGGTATTGGGAAGGGTAAGCCGGGCCAGACTGCAGCCTCACTGGGTTCCTCCCCTCACAACCAAGGCAGGGGCAAACAAACTGGTTTGTCACGGGGCACCAGTGGCAGCGGGATCCTCCCCCTCACCCACCCCGAAGGAACAGCCCCTCATCTCCTTTCCCAACCCCCCAGGATGCACCCCTGTGCTCGCCCTCGCCCAGCCCCAGACCCAGCCCGTGAGGGATGGGAGGGAGGGAGCCCAGAGCACCCGGTCCAGGCCCAGTGCCTTTTTGCCCTGATTCTGGAGCAACTGGGCTATTCCACCCACGCTCTGGCCCCGCGCTCTCCTCCTCCCCTCCGCTGTGCTCGGTGCAGGTGCTGGCCTCCAGGCCCTTGGGGACCGTCTTCAGGAAGTTCCTAGCAGCCAATGCAAATGAAGGCCACTCCCTGTAATTGAAGAGCAACTTGCAAGGACAGATCTGTCCTCCCGAAGCCAGAGGCTTCTCCCTGAGACTTAATCCTTGGCTTTCTGAGTCATCAGGGGCTTCACCCGTGACAAACAGAAGGTGGTCTGGGGGCCAAGTGTGTCTCTCGAGCCAGCTTGGGACAATTTTTGCTGAAAACCAGAACTGGTCCAAAGAGTGTCTTGGGGCTGAAAGTTAGAATTCAGCCCAGGGGTCCTTCCCTGTTGACCCGGGACAAGGCCCACACTTGTGTTCTATGGCTGAGGCCATGGCCAAGCCCGTAGGAGGGCATCTGCCAGGATGACAGGCAGCTGGGATACCTGTGGGTGTTAGCGCGACGGGGCTCACGCACTTCTTGATTCAAACCTGGACTCCGTGCATGGCTGCCAGGGCTGAGTGGAGAAGACCAGGGCTGGCCTAGCCGAACGAGGCAGCCGGGGCTGCCCATATCTGGAGGGTGCAGGTGACCCCAGCCCCACGTGCTGCCTGGCCAGGTGGGAAGAGGAGCAGGGTGCCTTCCCGCAAATTCAGTTCCTCAGAGCCCAGAGAAGTTTCCATGGTTCACCTCACCAAGTTCACACAAAGATGCCTCCATACAGGCCTCAAGTCCAGCTTTGATTATCAGAAACCGATGACCTCACACTGCTGCCTGCCCTCTGGGACACCTTCACTGGCCGTCCCCACTGTCCTCCACTTACTATCCTACGGAAATACCTGCCTGACGTCTCGCTTCTCAGCTTAATGCCTCTGAGTGGTCCGCAGCTCTGAGCTGAGATTCTTAACCTTTCCTTTAGGAATTTGATGATTCTTTCTAATGTGCACTCTCCCCGGAAAACATGTGCATGCAAAAGTCTAGATGCAATTCCGGGGTCCCGATCAGTCCTGAAGCCCTTCCTTGGATGTCCTTGCGTTTTGTGAATTCCGGTTCAAAAGCCCAGCTTCTGTGATGAAGTCCAGCTCTCTCATGCGACCTACACAGCTTGCCCTCTGCAGACTGAAGACCTCAAGCCGTCTGTCCCCCAGCCCAGTCCCCCAGACTTCAGAATTACCTCCCAGAAACTCTGAACCAGGTGTGGATCCCTGTACCTGCCCCTCTGCTTCTACGAGTTCCACTTTTTCAGATTCCACATACAAGTAGAATCACACAGTATTTATCTTTCTGTGTCTTGCTTATTTCAATCAGCATAATCTCCTTCAGGTCCATCCATGTTGTTGCCAATGACAGGATTTCCTTCTTTTTTTAAGGCTGAATATTGTATTCCATTGTGTGTGTGTGTGTGTGTGTGTGTATCACAATTTCTTTAACCATTCATTCGTCTACAGACATGGCAGACACTTAGGCTGTTTCCATATCTTGGTTCTTGTAAATAATGCCATGAACATGGGGGTGCAGATATCTCTTCAAGATGCTGATTTCATTTCTTTGGGCATATACTTAGAAGTGGGATTGCTGGATCCTTTTGAGAAGCCATTTTAGATGTTTTTCCCTAACTGCCCACTGCTATCAAATTTTAATATCCTAGGTATTCTGTATGCCTGATTATATACTATATGTATATCTGCTTTATACATATAAAGTTTACTCTTTGTATTCGATGCAAGGTTAAAGATGACTAAATAACATTTTAAAGTTAGATTAAAAACTGAAAAGCTGTCAACGTTGAACTTAACTATACTTTCTGAGTAAATTTTAATGTGACTTATTTACGTACGTAAATTGTCAAATTACATATGCAAAGAAGAATTTATACAAATATATAATGATGAGAGCAATGCAATCAAATCTTAAAATGTCATTCAAAACTGTTATTTTTCTGGCAAAACAATGGACAAAATTAATTTCTTAAAAACTATTTTCAGTAAATTTAACTTTGAACTTTTGCTTAATACAGCAAGGTAACCAGTTGATAAGGGTGTGGTGTGGGGTGGAGTGGTCCGGGAGGCCCCTGTGAGAACCAGTGGGACCCACCGAATGCTCTCTAGCCTGCCAACCTCCCAACCTCCAGCCTTTCATTTCCTCAAATGGGCCAAGCTTTATCCAACCACAGGGCCTTTGCACAGGCTGTTTCCCCTGCCTGCTTTCATTCTTTTCCACCTCTCTTTGCCCAGTAACTCCTCTGACACTCCCCATCTCAGCTCCTTCACCACTTCCTCAGGGAACTGCTCCCCGATTTCCCTGAGAAAGTCACTTCTTTCTACTGTGCAACTGCCCAGCCCTACGTAGCCCTGAGCAGGGTTATACTATCTGTGTGTTTCCCCTCAGCCTTTCACCACCTTCCTGGACCATAAATGGGCTCTTGACACATGGAAGGAAGGCCCCTAATGAATATTTGTTGAAGGGATAAATGAACAGCTCCTTCATCACACTTCACATGTCAGAAATTGTTCATTTGCTCACTGGATACCTATCGGCCCCTACTGAGCACAGAGCCCTGAGCTGGGGGCTGAGAACAAAGAGCGGATGTCATCTGTTCAACAGTCTCCTCTTCCACAGACTGGAAGGTCTCTGAGGACAGGGGTCACGACAGAGGTAAATGTCCCACGCTTATCATATTCTCTTGGTGTCCCCCACCCCTGCTCCCCAAGGGTCCCCAGGAAGAGCCTGGGAGTCGGGCAGGCCTCTATCCCCCTCCACATCTGGCCATCAGTCCTGCCACTCAAATCTGCCCCTTCTGCCCACGCCTGCTGGCCTGGCACTCCAGTCCGGACTGGGCCGCGGTCTGCCCACAGGCCACCACGTAAGCGGAGTCTCCCTGGGCAAGCCCTGCGCTGCCTGCAGTGCAAAGCCCTGGCTTCTGAACACAGCACTCAAGGCCCTCCCGTGTGCTTTCCTCCCACCTCTCCACTCAACGCTTGCCGTTTTCTGCCTCTACATTTAGGTGCCAACAACAACAAACTCGGTCTTGTTCCCCCCCCGTGCCATGTGGTTGCTTGCCCCTCTGATCTCGCTCATGCTGTACCCATGCCATGCCTCCCCCACCGTCTTTGCTGGCTCAGTCCTACTCAGCCTCTGAGATGTCGCTCATGCATCATATCCTCCAGGAGGCCCCCATCCTCGACTGAGCCCTCCTCGTCACCTGATTCTGTTCCTCTTTACACGTGTATTAACATTTGCTTGTGTATCTCTCCCGAGAGAAGTTTGAGGGCAAGAGTTGCCTCAAAGTCTGATAAGACACGTGATAATATTGCTAGAACCTAGCATAGGTGCCTAGTAAGTAATAGACCCTCAATAACCGTTTGACAAATTAATTGTTGATGGATGGAGAGATGGATGAATGGATGATGAGTGACTGGATGGTTGGATGGATGGAAAGATGGATGAATGGAGAGATGGATGGGTAGATGGATAATGGATGGATGGATGGATGGATAGAGAGATGGTTGGGTGGAGAAATGGATGAATGGATGATGAGTGAATGGATGGGTAGATGGAGAGATGGATGGATGAATGAACAGACCAATGGAGAGATGAAAAGATAGAAGGAAAGAAGTGGCCGGGAGAGACTTTTCTCACAGCACAGAAACAAGTGCCTCTTTTCCTACAGCAGTCATTGATTACTGCCTTGTAGTGGGTTCTGTGCAAGGCACTTGGACACGTCATCCCATTTGTTCCCCCTAACAATCCTATGAAGTAAACCTGACTATCCCCCATTTTACATGTGAGGGAATGGAGGCCCAAGAGTCACAGCTGGGAAGGGACAGAGCTGTGTCAGCCGTCCGGGCCCAGCACCCTCCCCTCCACCACCCTGAGACAGAGCACCGTCTCGGGCCTCGGAGCCTGCTGATTTGCCTTGAAAGGAAGGGAAAGCACAGCCCACGAACCTTTAGTTCTGCACGGTGGAGAGGCCTCCCTCCTTCCCTCCCCCAGGAGACTGAAGCCTAAATGCCAGTGACGCTTCCCAGCACTTGCTAACGAGGCTCAAGGCGGAGCAGTGCTCCATGTACTAATATTTCTCTAAGACCCTGATACCTCTACCCTCTCAGGACTCAGGGGAGAGTTAAGGGAAACAGGCCCACGCAGAGCCAAGAGTGAGGACAAAGTGAACACAGAATCGGCGGCAAGTGAGGAGGGTTTGAGAAGGCGCAAGGGGCACCCTGGCTGGGGCGGGGAGGCTCCACCAGGGCCCCGTGGGGGGCTCCCCCGGGGGGGGATGAGGACAGGGATCTGCGGGCGGGCTGGCCTCCACCCCGGGAGGAAAGCCAGGCTCCCCACGTGCAACGCCTGGGCTCTGCCTTCAGTAGACGGGGTTGTGGACTCCCCCAAAGCCTGTGCCCAAGCTCCTGATCGGAAGAGCTGACACTGAGTCAGGGGGCGGGAGAGACTTGGCCGAGTTCCCAGTGCGCCCCGGGGATGGCATCCGTGTGAGGACTCAGGTCTCCTCGCACTGCGGCCAGGGTCATTCTCTGTCCCTTGTCCTGCCCTCTCCCTGCCTGCGGTCTGTTCGCAGGACACGCACCTCATTTAGCCGCGACCCTTTAATGAACCATCCCTGTCTTAAGACGCAATCATATGCTGGAGAGAGTCCTGCCCCAGCTCCAACCACACCCCTACCCCGGGCTTCTGACGGGCTTGTGAGCAAGAGGCGTGAAAGGGAGGACATGGGAGAAGGCGGTTTACCCTCCAAGGAGTGTTGCCCAGTGCTACCCTCAGAGCTGATTGATCTTTGCGCGGTCTAAACAACACTTGCCTAACTCTGTGACCCAAGTCGCCAATACAATGTCTCTCATGCTCCACTCGATTCAGAATCCTTTTTTATACCCTCATCTCCTTCCCAAAGGGTCTGAAGTGGAAACAACATAAAGCACAGCTGAAATAAGTCTTTAAAACAAGAGTTATGTGTCAAAATATAGGTAAGGTGTGAGATAACCGTATCAGAAAAAATGGGATAAATGTAAGCTACTGCATAAAATTGCCTCTGAGCATCCCAGAAGCCCAGGTAAAAGAGGAAACATGATGCACTCCATGGCTTTCAAGACCTCATAAAGGGTGACATAGAATAGCTGGTAGGACGTGGATGCTGGGGTCCAAGTCTGTATCAATCAGCCGTCAATGCAGCTTCAGCCCCATTTACACTCGATGCCCGGCCCCTCTGCGCCCACAGGCTGCTCCATCACTGAGGCTGTGACGATCCTGGGGAACAAGCTCAGAGATTACCAGGGGCAGTTGAACACCACCCACCTGCTGGCCCAGTGCGACTACTTCCACAACACGTTCATCCGCCACTACAAACTCTACCAGTACGTCCTGGGCCAGGACCAGGACGTCAAACTGACCGTCACTCACCTGGAGGTGTGTGTGCCGCCCCAGCCCCTCCCGCTGGCTGCGGGCAAGGACCAGGCCGTCTGGAAGCACCAGCAGCAGGTGGTGGGGCTCAGCGCGGCCGAGGTGCAGATGCGGGCCTATGTGCTGCAGCTGAAGGAGGCCCTGCAACTAGAGCAGCAGCATCTGTTGCAGGAGATGCTCCCGGAGCTGCCCGGGTGGCAGCACCAGGCCCTGAAGAGAGAGGTGAGGTGGGGTCCTCGGGGCGGGAGGAGGCTCGCCTGCCCCCCACCAACGTCCCTTCCCACCAAGAGGACGTCCGGGCTGGACCCTGAGGTCCGCAATAGGTCCACACACCCAGGAGGGGGCAGAAGGGGACAGGCTTTGCGTGCACGTTGCATGAAACATCCCTGAGATGTATAATTCATGGCCCCATTTTAGTGATGCGACCACTGAGGCTCGGAGACTTTAATCGCCTGGCCCAAGGTCCCCGAGCTAGCCTGTGGTAGAGTTTACATTTGGACTGAGGTCTGGCTGACCCCAAAGTCCAAGTCCTTTCCACTGCAGATTCTGCCAAAAGAGCCCCCAGGCTGCGAACCACCATAGATTTCCTCAGTGCCCTTCGTCTGCTGCAGAGCCAGCATCCATGGATGATGCCTGGGCGGGGCGGGGGGGATGAAGGAAGGGCCGTAGGGGACAGACAGCTCAGGGCAGTGATGTGATGAGGTGGGGGAGGGGTGGAGCCAGTGGCCCAGGGGTGTGTGTGGAGCTAGGAAACTGGCTGCCCTCTTGGCAGGTCTTAAGGCCCACTGGGGCTCCAGGAGCCAGAGTCCCTGACGACCAGCTCTTCAATAAATGGCGACTAGCTTGGTCCCAGGGCAGCCAACTCCTTGAGGGCCTGGCCGAGTCTAAATTCATTTTTTAACTATATGTAGGCACTGATAGCATCACTGTTGCTTGTTTTTGAACACAGAGACAAGTATGTGCGTGTGTGTATATATGTGTGCGTGTGTTGGGGAGGTTTGAGCTGGGGTGGGGACGGGGAGTCTCAGGGACTCTGTGTTCCAAAAGCGTTCTGGTTCTGAATTGTCAGCCAAAGAGTGGGTGGCTTTGGGAAGCATTCCTTTAAAGATGCATAAAACATTGGGGAAATCTCTAAACAACAATGAATACAATGGAACTAATGATACTCTCCTAAGTTTAAGTCTTCCCAGTAAATAGCGCATCGGCTGCCCTTCATGCATTGAGCGGGGACGCAACAGAACACAAGCAACGGCTTGTCTCCACCTCCTTCCAGGGACCTTCCAAGATACGTGGGCGAGGCCGCGGGTGGAAGGGGCCGCCTCCCCTCCTGCTCCTGCCCCCCCCAGCTCCCCTGCAGGCCTCCCTTGCGTGGCTGCTGGTCCCTGCCAGGTGGAGCTTGAAGGCCAGAGTCCCCTCCGCTCTGTGCCCCTGAGCTGGGGACGCTCAGCACTGCAGGAGAAACATAGTGCATCTTCTTGGAGCCCAATCGTCCCCGATGCCCTAGGGGAAGAACACTATTTTTCTAGGGCAAATGTGAGCTTTTGCATGGGATTCTAAGTTAAAATATGAGATCTCAAAACAATGACTTGTAGGTAACCAGATACTCAAGGTATGTCCCCTGACACTCCCAGGACAAGCATGACCTCTCCGCTACTGATCGGTTGCTTGGGCAGGGAACTTGGAGAAACACAGTTACACGGTCCCTGTCGCCAGGATTTTATGATGCCATGATCCTGATTGCGATAACAGACAGGGTCTCCTGTTTAACCTGGCGCGTGGTGGCTGAGTTTTCATTCTTCCCCAGTCTGGCTAGTTGGGGGACACACCCACTCTCTGAGCAATTTCCCCTGACCCCTCCGATGAAGCCTGCAACTGCAGCTTTGAGATGTGAGAATGAGATGAGGGCAGAAGAGGAAGGAAGGGGGCTGGCATCCAAATGGAGCTTAACCAGGGACTTCCCTGGCGGTCCAGTAGTTATGACTCTGAGCTTCCACTGCAGGGGGTGCCGTTTCAATCCCCGGTCGGGGACCTAAGATCCCGCATGCCATGCTGCAGGGTCCAAAGAAAATAAAAACTGGAACTTAACCAGAAAGTAGGGGATATGGGGCTGGCCTCCGAGCCCAGAAAAGTGTGAACAATAAATGACACACTCAAATGGGGTGACTGCCACAGTACGCCTGAAGGAAAGAGGGAAGAAGCAAAAAGAGAGCTGTAGGAGAGGGCCACAGGGAGGGAACCACAGCTGCAGGTAGAGGACCATGGCCATGTCCAACCCCAGCTGGCTGGCAGGAAGGTGAGAGACTTCATCCTCTCCCCACCCTCAGATCTCCTGCCAGGGTCTCCCATTGGCTGAACTCAGCCAGCAGCCAAAGGTCAAGGAGAGCTGGTTGATGCAGACCTTAAAAGTCAGCCTCCCAGGGCACAGAGTGGGGTGGAGACAGATGGAGAGTAGGTCTGGGGGGGAATGGAAGGTCCCAGCACACTGAGAAAGGAGGCGGCTGTGTTGAGAAGTGGCAACTGCGGTAGGACTCTGTCTGCAGACGGCCTGAGCCTTCCCCAGGCTCTGTTCACCAGCCACATTCCGTTTCTTTCAGGAGCTAGAAAATCTCATCAACGAGGCCATTCACATCCAGATTGAATGCCTGAAGGAGCTGCTGCAGTATGAGATACAGATAACCTTTGATATTTTGGACCTGAAACTACAGAAGAAGACTCTAAACCTCAACGCTCCCACCCCTTCCCCGCTCCCCATCATGGGCCAGTCAGGCCAAGATGAAGCTCTTAAGTTGTACAAAGCAAACAAAGGAAGGAAAGCAAAAGCAAAGAAGAAGTAGAAGGCCCCGGTGACCACGGTCTGAAGACTCTGATTGAGGAAGAGCCACTGACAGATAGAAAAGGATTATGTGGTGTGCTCAGCGCCCAATAGATCAGAGGTTTCTAGCAATTAAAAGAAACAAAACAACACTCCATATTTTCTCTATCTTCTTGCTGGAAACCATCTTATACCACCTGAAAGTCCAACCCAAATGGATTTTCCTTGCGTGGAGGAGAGGGCTGTCCTGTAAGCGCAGGCAAACATCATTGACTAAGCCTGAGCTCAGACACGGACGACAGAACAGCCCCCAGAGGGTTTCAGCAGGTAAGACGGAGGGCAACACCGGATGCCAGGGAGGTCCTGCGGCCAGCACAGTGGGTGGAAACAGGTGCTGGGACTCCTCCCTCTCTGAGGTTTGTACAAGGCGATCCATCGCGTGCAGCCTGCCCTGCCTGCCGGGTCTCCTGCTGGAGGATGCAGAGCCCACGCCTCTGCAATACTCTTCCTTCTGTGTGAATCCACAGCGTTTAGCCGGAAAAAGAGGAACAGGTGCCATCCTAGATGTCAGAGACCTGGCGTTGAACCCAGCTCTGCCGCCGGTTGGCTGCGTGACCTTGCTCGTGTCCCTTCATCTCTGAGCCCAGGTCTCTCTCCTGTCAAGTGGGAGACCTGCTGGCTAGTGTGGAAGGCCCCTCTCCCACGTTAACATCCTAAGGGAGAGACGAAGCACGGTCGGCTCTTCTCGGTTTTCAAGGGGTTCAAGGTTCGAGGGGGCTGAGTACCTCCTCAAAGCTGTAGAGTGAGGCAGTGAAAGCATCAGGACTGGAGCGCAGGCCGTGGGACCCTTATCTGTGCTTCTTCCCCTGCAGCACTGGGCCTCGTGCAAAGAGCCTCACAAACCCTGTGGTTGTTGGCTTAGTAATGCAGCTATATAGCTGACAGGTGACTGTGGCCCCCGAGATCAGGGCAGAAAGGACGGTACCACTCGCTGCCTCTCGCCGAGCCAGAGACCCGCTCTGTCTCCCCGGCCGTCTGCTGCCCGTGGTCCTTGCTCACGCCGGGCCAGGCCACTGTGCAGGACTCCCATCCCACACACCCAGCTCCCCAGGGCCACCGCTGCTCCCTGGGTCTTGCCCCTAAGGTGTGCCTGGGTTCACATGTTTCCAGGCAGAGCTGGTCTGCTTTCGGAGGCCAGGCTGGATATAGGTCGAGGGAGCCCTGGAGCGGGCATGTCGGGAGCCCTGGAGCCTCCGAAAGAAGTCCAGGAGACAGGGGACCCCCGGCTGGGAAGGGGACCCCCAGCTGGGAAGGGACCCCCCTCTGGGAGGGCTAATGCAGACTCTCCTGCCCATCTTACCTTGCTGCTGCAGAGAGTGTGTTCCATACCTGAGAAGTGGGCTAAGCTTCCCCATGCCTCTTTGGACAGAGGAAGCAGGACCCAGGTTTTCCTTAAATGTTTTTATTCATTCATTCATTCATTCATGGATTCATCCTTCACTCCACAAACATTTTTCAACATCCATGTCTACTGTGTGGCTGAAACCACTACGGCCCCGATGGAAGTGTGAGAGCTGCCATCCTATCCGGTCCAGGCCTGACCAGGATACCAGCCTGTGTGGGTGGTCTGTGTGTGTGTGTGTGTGTGTGTGTGTGTGTGTAAGAGGTGGAGGGGGAAAGTGGGGTGGGTACCCCTCCAGCCCAGGCCATGTGCTGGAGGACCCCCATCTAGAGCAGGAGAGACTTGGGCGCCCTGGCCAGCCTGGGAACCAGCTCTAGTGCCCAGAAGCCACTGGAAGTCCTGGCTGACGCTGGGCTGGGTCACTGACATGCAAAGGGCTCGATAGCTCCCTCCTGCCCCGTCCTTCCCCCAGGTTGCGGGAGGCTCAACTATCCTGTCTGCAGCCTCGTCCACACCCGTGTCCCAGCCTTGCCCTGCCGGTGCCCAGAGAGAACCCTGAGGCTCTGGGCACTTTCAGACTCAGGCCATTAGGAGCCTGAGCTGTGGGCCGTGGACCAGGGGTGCTGTCCTCCCCACTGGACCTGGACCTTCCCCGGGAGGACTCCTGCCATGGGAGCCCCGGGTCGCTACCCCATGGTGGACCGCCGGCCTGGCCAGGATCCTCCTCCTAGGACCAGCCCAGCTGCCAGCAGTGGGGTGGGCGCTGCGGGGGCTGAGAGGAGGAAGGGGGCTCCTGCAGCCTCGTGCCCACGCTGCTTGCACCCCGGACCCTGCCTTCACCCTCAGGGGCAGCGCTGCCCCTCCCCCTGGAAGGGTTGGCTGGGGTCGGAGTGAGGGTTTCAGCCTCACAGTACGTGCAGAGGTTACAAAGTGTTTGGGGGAGGAAAGAAAGAAAGAAAGAGAGAGAGAGAAAGAGAGAAAGAAAGGAAAGAAAGAAAGAAAGGAAGGAAAGAAGGAAGGAAGGAAGGAAGGAAGGAAGGAAGGAAGGAAGGAAGGAAGGAAGGAAGGAAGGATGGAGGGAGGAAAGAAAGAGAGAGAGGGAGGGAGGGAGGAAGAGTGAATGAATAAAAAATTTAAGAAAACCCTGAGCCTCCCTCCTCTGTCCACAGGGGTGTTGGGAAGCTTATCAAACTTCTCAGGTGTAAAGCACCCTCCCTCGTGCCAGGGCCTAGAGCAGAGTTGCAGGCTCTACCGTGTGATGGAAGAGGGAGACCCTCCCGTCCTGCCCTTCCCCGTGGAACCCTCCAGGGGCTCAGCCCGGCCCTGTGCTGGAAGCCTCTGCCCGCGAGAAGATTGCCCCACTTAGCAAGAGAGACAAACGCCCCCCATACCCGGCTGGCTGCCACAGTCATTTGGTGTCATCTGCTCAAGGACAAGCAGAGGAGGCTGGGGCCGGGCATCTGAGAGAAAGACACCCCACAGAACCCCAAGGCCCTTCCAAGCCAAGGGCAGACTAAGTGCCTTTGGAAATGCTGGCTTTCAGGCATGGGGCCCGAGCAGGCTTGGGAAGCTGCCCTCCTCCAGCTCCTTCTCAAACACGTAAATGTCCTGGCTACAGTACTTGTTAAATATCTATTTCATGTGTAGCTGAGTTACATTAGTGAAGGAGGGGGGGACAGAGAGGTCACAATGGGCCAGAGATGAGGAGGAAAGTCACAGCGGTGAGTGGATTCCAAGGTCTCCTCGGGGACGGGAGTGGAGACCTCGGGAGCTAGAGCCGGGATTTCTACATCAAGGTAAGGCCACAGAATGGGTGGTCCCACTGGGAAAACCCTCCCTCTCACTCCCCTGAGGAAACATGAGTGAGCAGCCTCTTGCAGTAACTCGTGGAGGAGCCCAAGTCTGCTGTTCCCACCCGTGCCGCACGCTCGTGCAAGGCCTGGACGCGCACACCACCCCTAACTCCGGCCTGAGGCTGGAACATCCCCTAGAGCCCGAGGATAAAGCCCCATAAGTGAGGCGACCACACGCTCTGGTTTGTCCGGGACAGTCCTGGTGGACCTCTTTTGTCCTGGAGTCCTGCCTGGTTTGTCATTGTTTAATGGAGTGTTAATAAGAATTGCTCTAAAAGAAGCCAGGATACGACTGGTACTCCTCCACTTGGACTTCCAGCTCCTGCCAGCTTCTTTTATTTTTTTTTAACATCTTTATTAAAGTATAATTGCTTTATATTGTTGTGTTAGTTTCTGCTGTATAACAAAGTGAATCAGCTGTATGTATACATGTATCCCCATAGCCCCTCCCTCTTGCGTCTTCCTCCCACCCTGCCTATCCCACCCCTCTAGGTGGTCACAAAGCACCGAGCTGATCTCCCTGTGCTATGCGGCTGCTTCCCACTAGCTATCTATTTTACATTTGGTAGTGTATATATGTCCATGCCACTCTCTCACTTCGTCCCAGCTTACCCTTCCCCCTCCCCGTGTCCTCAAGTCCATTCTCTACGTCTGCGTCTTTATTCCTGTCCTGCCCCTAGTTTCTTCAGAAACTCTTTTTTTTTTTAGATTCCATATATATGTGTTAGCATACGGTATTTGTTTTTCTCTTTCTGACTTACTTCACTCTGTATGACAGGCTCTAGGTCCATCCACCTCACTACAAATAACTCAATTTTGTTTCTTTTTATGGCTGAGTAATATTCCATTGTGTATATGTGCCACATCTTCTTTATCCATTCATCTGTCGATGGACACTTAGGTTGCTTCCATGTCCTGGCTATTGTAAATAGAGATGCAATGAACATTGTGGTACATGACTCTTTTTGAATTATGGTTTTCTCAGGGTATATGCCCAGTAGTGGGATTGCTGGGTCATATGATAGTTTTATTTTTAGTTTTTTAAGGAACCTCCATACTGTTCTCCATAGTGGCTGTATCCATTTACATTCCCCTGCCAGCTTCTTGGTGTGTGAGTCATGTGTGCAGTGAGCAAGTTTTCAGTAAACTTGAGGCTAAATCCGGAAGATGACGAGGGCTGACCTGCCTCTCCTTCCCAGGCCTTTCCTGTCTCAGGGTAACCCTCTCAAGGACAGGGTTTGCGGCTCTCCCGGGGATGCTGAAGTGCTCGCGGACACAAGCAACTCAGGAACGCTGACTCCCCCCGCTGGGGCGGTGCAAAGGGACGGACTCAGTGTTGCTGATCCAGCCGGGGATGCTGTGGCCTGCAAGAGGCGTAAGGCCACGAGGCCACTGGAGGGCCAGTGGGGGAGTGGCAGTGACAGGCGAAGGGCACATTCGCGACATGCAGGACCTCAAAGGCAGGAGTCTTGCTGAAGGGCTCATAGGCAGTAGTCGGAGCAGCTTTGCTGCAGCAACTTTGCCACTTACTGGATGGTGTAAACCTACAGTTATTTATCTTAGTGTTTGCAATTGCATTGTCACTTTTCAATAACCCTTAGAAGCAATGAGTCTGACAAAAAATGAAAGTGCATAAGTAATGAAAATGTAAAGATCTTGACTTTTTCTTTTTCAAGAAAGTTAATGATGAAATGGTAACATGCGCAAATGCTTCTCCGCATTTACCATCCACCCTGAGAACCATAGTGGTGTTACTGACTATACAAAAAACAAGACATGAATCCACTCCAGAATCATCAGCGTCTAACTCAAAGGTCAGCATTAACTTTAAAAAGACTGTCTAAAATCCTGGTCAAACCTTATGCTGTGTGTTTCTGTGAGGGTGTTTTGCATGAGGTTAACATTTGAATCTGTAGACTGAGTAAAGCAGGCTGCCTTCCCTAATCTCCACAGCATGTGGCCTCGTCCCATCAGTTGAAGGCTTTAATACAACAAAACCCTGACCTTTTGAGTAAGAGCAAAAGGATTGGAGGGATATAGAGGCTGGAAGAAGGGAGACCAGGAAGGAGGCTCTTAAAATAATTCAAGCCAAGTATAAGATTAACTGTCAGGTATACAGTACACAAATATTTAGTACTACTGTGTGCTAGCAACTCTTCAGAGCCTTGAGAATACTGCACCCAGCTGTAAAAAATCCCTGCTCATGAAATTTATAATCTGGTGGGGAGAGAGAAAGTCAATGAGGTAACAAACAAATATTTGATGTGACACATGGCAACAAGTTATATGAGTTGGACACATGCTGTGTGCTTACACTTGTAGGCACTTGATATGTAGTAACATGTTATTTTCATGACAACCCTGTGAAGTGTGTACTATTATTATCATCACCATTTTATAGATGAGAAAACTGACGGGCAGGGGCTGGATAACACCAGGCAGTCCAGACAGAGCTCATACTCTTCGCCTCCCCATGTTACTGCCTTTCAAGTATTGGTGGCCTGGCAATGGCAGGGAGTGGGGAGAAGTCCACAAGCAGGGGCCATCCTCTCCCCAGACCAGGCATTCGGAGCCCCTCAGCCTCCCCCCTCTCTCCTCCACGCTGACAGCTCCTGAGCATTCATCCCTTTTTGTCAGCTGTCCCCCTGCCAGCCTGCAACTCCTTTGAGAGCCAGGAGCCATTGTACCTCTGTTGTGTCTTCTTAGACTTTCACATGGTGTCAGGCACATTGTATGCGTGTAGACCAGAGAGCATTGCCAAAGACCACCTGTTCAGCAAAGAGTGGCTGCGTGGATGGAGTAGAAAAGGAGAACCATGATGGGAGAAGCACTTTAAGGGCACTCATGCTGTGCACGCTGTGTTCTCTGGTTTTTGGGGGTGTTCATTGCTGCGCGCGGGCTTTCTCTAGACATGGCAAGCAGGGGCTACTCTTCGTTGGGATGCGCGAGCTTCTCATTGCGGTGGCTTCTCTTGTTGTGGAGCACGGGCTCTAGGCGCGCGGGCTTCAGTAGCTGTGGCTCGCGGGCTCTAGAGCACAGGCTCAGTAGTTGTGGCGCATGGGCTTAGTTGCTCCACAGCATGTGTGATCTTCCCGGACCAGGGCTCGGACCCGTGTCCCCTGCATTGGCAGGCGGATTCTTAACCACTGCACCACCAGGGAAGTCCCATGTGTTCTCTGTTTTAAAGGGGAGAACTGTTTTATCTATAAGACATTGGAATTTTCAATAACAGGTGAGAAATCAAGTCCCCAACCTTCTTGGCCAGGATACTCAGAGTGGAGTGGGCTCCCAGCCCCTGGTCCTCCTCACAGAAACTCAGGTACAGGGCTAACAACAGAGATATTGACGTCACCTTACAGGCACCTGGCGCCTATAGGCTCACAAAGTAGCCCTCCGCTTCAGTGGACATTTACAGTTTTGACTGCCCAGATCAACAGCTCCTTCTCTGAAAACCTGTCCTCCACCTCCTGTACCAACCAGGTGGTTCTGATGGAGGCTCCCAGCCGTAGTGCCTCCTTCCCTGGCCAAAGGATGAGCATGTTCCCCAGTGGACCAATCCTAGTACTCCATTGCCCTTGGCCACAGTGATTGGGCCAGGCATGGGCACATGACCCAAGCTAGACCAATCAAAATATGCCATAGTCACCTCACCCACCACACCCCCAGCCATGGTGATTGATTCAGGTGTTTTTCTACCTAGAGCTGGCAGGGTTCCCTCCCTCTAGGTGTGAGGCTGTAAGGATTCAAGGAGGCTGATATTCTAGTAGCTGAGATTCCTGGCCGAGAGAAGGAAGACACCATGCAAAGGGAAGCAGAAAAGAAAGAGGAGAGATTGATTGAGAGATTGCTCCTTAATCCAATCACCTGGAGGCAGCTCCGCCCTGTCAGTGGTTTGAGCCAATGTGCACACACCCATTATCTGACTGAGGTCAGCAAGCAGGCAAGGCAGGGAATGTTTCTCCCATGACAGATAAGGAAACTGAGGCTCACACAGGTGAAACGATTACTCAAGGTCACTTGACTAACAGGGGGCGAAGCCGCAACAGATGCAGCCAGAACTCCAACCTCGAGATGAGAGCTTTTGTCTCATCTACTGCCTCAAAAGGCACGGTTCCTGTAGCCAAGACCACTGCCCTGCCCACATGTGTAATGGCTCTTGGGTATAAGTCACACTTTTTGCTCTGGACTCTTGAGCCAGAACACAGTATCTACTCTTAGATGGAAGACTATTCAGGGCCCACGGGATTGAACCTCTTCTATGGGAACTTGGACCCTCAAAGTCCAATGGAGGATTTGAGCAGCAATGAACTGAATTTACCCATCGTTATTATTCTCTCTTCAGGAAACATCCACCCCAACAGCAATGTCATCATACCCTACTTGTTCAACAGGGTCTCAGCCATAAAATGCATTAAGTCCAAACTTCCGTCAACCATTCATGTTTTGTTATTATAACTCTTTACAGTGGTACTTTGAAAATGTCCTCCAAAGAACCCAAAGGGCTTTCTGACATTTTCTGTAAAGTTCTTTTACACCTACTCCAAAGCTTGAGAAACCAGAGGCCATTCCCAGTGCCCACATTTTTGAAATGAGGGGCAAGGTAACCCTTGTAACCTTTCTGAGCCCCCTGCCTACTCCAACCTTCTGAGAACATGGCAACGTGATTCCCAGCCTAGGTTCCAAGGCACCTGGGCCTGAGTGAGAGCAGGAACATACTTTTCTGAACTTGCTATGATAAGACTGTATTCTCCAGGCCCCATCATCCCAGAAGAGTTTCTTAGGAGGCTGTCCTTCCTGTGGGTTTCAGATTTCCAGCAGAATCTGGAAGTGCCACTTCCATGACCTCTGAGCAGAGGAAGTGGCACAGCTAGAAAGAGCCTCTCAGGTAAACCGGCCTTAGGTGTTTTCTTCTGGAGGACTCCAAGT
Organism: Eubalaena glacialis; assembly: GCF_028564815.1. Taxonomy (NCBI): domain Eukaryota; kingdom Metazoa; phylum Chordata; class Mammalia; order Artiodactyla; family Balaenidae; genus Eubalaena; species Eubalaena glacialis. Next base: position 116,396,457 of record NC_083724.1, read on the forward strand.
ACCTCTAAAGTTTTTGTGAATAATTTAGGCCAGACAGGTGGACAAAGGCTTTGGAACTTTTCTAGCAAAAGGGTAGAGCTGTTGGTGAAAGGTGGGCAGCGCTGCTCAAGATTCTTTGTAAGAAGCACTAATCTGGCCCGGTGGCTACCGTCTCCAGGACAATGCCAGTTGGAAATCTTAGCGTCCAGAGGAGACTCGCTTTCAAACTGAACCAGGAGGTTGCTGGTGATTGGGACTCAAAGCCCAGAATTAACACCAGCCTGCAGGTGCAGCTGAGAGAGCCTGACAGCTTCATGGAGTAGCCACTGCCCACGTGCTGAGAAGGGCACTAGACGGTCAGCCTCTCAAAGGGCCGTGTCATTCTGGACATCTCTTGTGGGCCACCTCCCATTCTCACGGCCTCATCTCTGATTCCAGCTGAGGCTACAGCAATGGTTCCATGCCAATTTTGTCCACGTCGTGCTGACAGCACCTAACTCCAACATATGCCAATGTCCCCTGCTTCCTGCCCCGGGACTTCCCTCGTGTCACAGCCTGAGGCATTGTCAGAAACACTCACGTCCTGGAAGTGTGGGGGGACTGAACATCCCATGGAACCCTCCAGCCAATAGGAGGGGGGAGCCCATGGCTAAATGCTTCTCCCTTTCATCCCTCAGGCAGACGATTCTGAGACACAATCTTTGGGGCTCCTCAGACGGTCCCAGTGGGATCAAGTACTAGTCACCCACTGTGGTGGACAACTCAGGGACACACCTAAATATTGGCTTTCCTTCCTCTGTCTTCCTCCCTTGGTCTTCATTTCTGCTCTCTGAGGTCACTTCTCAAAGAAACTGTATACTGCGAGCAAACCTTTGTCTTAGGTTCTGTTTTTGAGAGGAACATAGGCTAAGACACGTCGTTATCTTTGCGTTCCCATAGACCAGCACTAGCTCTGAAGTTGCAGTGATGATTGCTGTGCAACAAACTATCCCCAGACTTCGTGGCTTAAAATAACAACCATCAGGATTTGGCTACTGGGGCGGGGTTCACGTGGACTGCTTACTTGTCTCTGTCCCACGTGGCATCAGCTAGAACAGTTCAACTGGGGCTGAAGGAGCCACTTCCAAGATGCTGCACCTCCATGGCTGGCAGGTTGGTGCTGGTTGTTGGCTGGGAGCTCAGCTGAGACTATTGACTCAGAGCCCTAATCCTTCTCCACATGGGCCTCTCCATGTGGCTGCTTGGGCTTCCTCACAAGCTGGGTTCCAAGAAGGAGGAAGTGGAAGGTGACAGTCGTCTTAAAGCAGAGCATCACTTCTACTGTATTCTATGGGTTAAAGCAGTGTTCGATCCAGCTCAGAATCAAGGGAGTGGGGAAATAGACATGCCTTTCAGGGAAAGGAGTGACAAAGCATTCTTAGCCAACTTTGATCTGCCACATTGGCACAGAACACTAGATAAATGAAGAGTTAAATAAATGGTTAATTACAGAAGCAAATTCATTAATTAATGCTACCAGCCATTATTCAACAATTACTATTCCCCCCCACCCACCCATATAGCCACGGTCACTCTATCTGAAATTTGAGAATAAAATATCACCTTTATTTATTTGAGACCAGGAGGCTTTTTGACCTCAGAGTCACAGAACAGCAGAGCTGAAGGGATCCTAGAGGTACCTACTTCAGCCACCTCACAGTACAGCTGAGGACAATAAGTCCCCGGGAGAGAAAGGGATTTGCCCAAGGTCACCATCATGGTCATTGGTGATGATACCAACCCAGGGCTCAAGTTTCCAGCCCAGACCTTCCCACCACACCGGAATGCTGGGCGGAAGGGTGCAGGAAGGGCTGCCTTCTCCCTGCCTTTGTGTCTTTGTCCCCGGAAATGCCACAGTCCAATCTACTGTGAGCAGCTACTGAGCACAAGAGTGAGCCTGTGAGAGGGCTGAGGTGTCAACACGGAGGAGGAGCTCAGACTGGAACCAATAAGACCTCCAGGTGCAGCTTGGCCTGCTCTACATTTGCGCCCATCACGGCCACGTGGCCCAGCCAAGCACGCTGGCTACTGCCCCATTTCAGGAGCGTTTGTGGAACCCCTGGAATGTGCGAGACACAGAGGAGACTGTGTCTTCAATAGCACCATGAAGGTCATCTCTAACTTAATACCGAGTACCTACCAGGTGCCAAGCACCTTACTGCATTGTCCTCATTTTACAGATGAGAACACAGGTTCAGAGGAGTCGGAGAATTTACCTGTTGTTCCCGAGCTAGTAAGTGGCCTGCTGGGGTTCAAACCCAGGCCCCTCACACCTAAACCTAAACGTCTATCTTTCTCCCTAAATCAGCCATCACACTGAGGTGACCCCTCCCCTCTAGGAGGCTGCATCTAGAGGTAAGCCCGAAAGAGCTGGTACCCAGTCCGTAGGGCACTGCGTGACCAAGGGCAATGGCCCACAGGCATGCAGGTCATGGAAGAGGCAGGATTCGGGCAGGAGGGACCTCGGGACCCTGGAGGGCACAGGAGGGCAGCCCTCAGGGACAGGAGGCACCTGAGCCAGGGCTCCTGCTGGGAGGAGGGTGATGGTTAGAGTGGGCAGCGGTGTTGGAGGGCAGGCTGGCTGGTGGAATCCGGGGCTTGGAATGTCTGTGTATGTTGGGGGAGAGGCCTGGGGGGCTCCTGGACTCCAGGTTCAAAGGGGAATGAGGGAGTCTGTCTTGAAGCTGCGTTTGCACAACGACCCTACTGTTTTTTAATTGCTTGTGCACCAGGGCGCCCTCCAATAACCCAGTCTGGTGCAGACCAGGGTTGGGAGGGGAATATGGAAATGGGCCCTCGGTGTGAGGCTGGGACTTTTGAGCCTGGGACTTTTGAGCCGTGTTCCCAGGAGGGAACCACCGTGATTCTCAGATGGGCAGTGACAGGATGAAGCCAAAAGAAAAGTGCACATTTATTAAGTGCCGCCTTTGAGTCATTTGATGACAGCCTGGAATTTTGACCCACCCATCCACCCCGTGTGTTGGGGGGCTCTCAGGATTCCCGTTCTTCCAGCTGAGGATACTGAGGCTCAAGGAAGTGGAGTGACTCACCCTGGGCCTCACAGGCAGCAAGTAGGGGAGCTGAGAGCTGGCCCGAGGCCCTGCCCTCTGCGCACACTTTCTCCCCCCAGGCAGCAAGGGACAGGAAGACCGTGTCCTGCACAGTCACAGTAAGGCTGGGCCGAGGGACACACACAGGAAAAGGCCACCCCAAAGCCGCTGGGCCTTTTCTGGCAGAGCAGGCGCCCCAGGACTGGGGCACCCCTGGGTCTTTGCCCTACCTCGCAGGAAGAGAGGTTTCCACCCTGAGCAGGACGGTGCATGTTAGAGGCCGGGCGGCAGCCCCGGGCCCGGGCCGGTTCCCAGAAGTCAGGGAGGCTGGGCAAAGCTGCTGAGTCACGGCACAGCCTCGGACAAGTCACTTCCCCCGCGCCCCGGGCACCCGGCCTGGCATTGCAAGTGGGAATCCTGGTGGCCTGCACCTGGGTCCCAGGGGCCTTCCCACCAGAGCCGGCTGGCAGCTGGTCCAGTGGGGAGGGGTTGGATGACGCAGGGGAGCAGGGAACATGTCGTTTGAGAACTGACGTTCAGTGGCAAGTAGAACCCACATGTAGAAAGTAAACATGTGGCTCCTGATCTTCGTGGCAAAAAAGCCCCACACACCCTCGGGCGATGGGAACATGCCCGGGAGAGAGTCCTGGGGTGACGAGGCTTCTGAAAACGGGCACAGCTGAGAGCCAAGACACCCCAAAGGTGGAGGTTGTACACCTCACTCCGCAGTGTAAGGAGCCCGTGAACTGCTCTCCAGTTGGGGGGGGGGGGTCCTCATTTAGGGCACCTCAGGCTTGCTCAGCAAACTGCGGGGCATCCGTGGGGTCTGGTAACATGGGGCACAGAAACGTGGCTTCTAGAAGCGCCCGCAACAGAGTTCATCACCCGTTCAGAGGCACGCACTGCTGCGGAAATGTATTCAGGCTACAATGTTCACTTTTTTAAAAAGCGAGTTTACAAAATGATGTAATCCCGATATTCTAAAATGAAGCTTAAAAATGTGTGTGTGAGCACACACAAAAACCTAGGAAAAAAAAAGAAAAGCCTAGAAAGAATAGAACAAAAAATAATAAAAGGTTTTTAAATTAGACCTGGAAAAGATAACTTACCAAAGGGCTAAATTTACTTCCAAAGAGAACTTAGCATCCTTATTACAATAGAATTAGCTGCCAACTCCTTACTTTGATAAAGCCTAACACTGATCATTAGTGTCAGCCCCCTAGATCTGTCCCCTTGGGGCGAGAGAAGAAGCTATCCCAAAGTCTTTTATATCAGGCCTTGGAAAGTCATGACGTGTGTGTATATGTGTGTAATACGTATTCCTGTATATATGAGTGTGTGCAATATATGTGTGTAATATATGTGTATGTAATATATATGTAGGTGTAATATATTTGTACGTGTAATATATACATGTGTATATGTGTGTGTAATATATACATGTGTAATATATGTATGTAATACATGTGTGTGTGTGTGTGTATGTGTTATCAATCAGCTCCCCACATGCAGCACCAATTTTCTTCCTGATCTGCTGTGGTGGGGACAATATTACAAATAGTTTTCATTCCTGACAGATGGCCAAGGGTGGGGTATGGACACAGGCTAAAAGGTGGCAGACAGCCAGTGGAGAATTAAATTTTTCCAGCAATCATCAAAAGGTGACTGAATTAGAAATTTCTCCCTCACCATTGAGCATCTCCTGAGCTCCTATTTATTACCGTAATCTGAAAGCTCTTGACATACGCTAGTACCAATTTACAGGTAGAAAAACTGAGTCCCACAGAAATGAAGCGACTTGTCTAAGATCAAACACTGAGCAGAGGGTGGACCAGGCAGTGATCGAGCCCTGAGTAGACTCTGTCGTCTAGCAGATACTGACGGGGCACCTACTGTGTGCCTGGCACGAAGTAGGCCCCATGGAATCAAAGATAAATAAGATGCCTTTCCCAGATAAATTCGTTCCCAGACTAGCGGGAGGATAGAGGCTCGAAAGCAGAGATTGCATTGTCACACCCTCGGTACTGTGTGAGAGGGCTGTGGTAATATTCACACACCCTCTGGGGCTGAGGGCCGGGGGAAGGTGGGTCGGATGGGTGGAGGATGTGTGGAAGAGGCTATCTGAGAGGGGGAACATTCAAGCTGGGTCTTGAGACATGAGTAGCAGTCCACAGAGTGAAGATGCTGGGAAGGGCATTCCAGCCCGAGGGAACAGCCTATGCAAAGGCACTGGGGGATGAGGAAACAAATCCTATTTGGAAATCTGCTGTGCCCAGAACACAGGGTGTGCTGTGGCGAATGAGTCAGGGGAGAGGTGGCTGCCAGCTGGATTGGGGCCTGAATGTCCCTCTGAGAGGTTCAAGCTTCGCTTTGCTGGCATTACCAGGCAGGCAGAAGCTGGCCCCAAAGGGTGACATTTGCAGACCTTATGGGCCCTCCAGCTGGACTGGAGGAGGAGAGGCTCAGGGCGAGAGCCAAGTGACTGTGGTGAGGCCCGGGAGCGGACAGTCGTTGTGGGGCGGGGAGGATGGAGTCTGGGAGTCCCCCTTGGCCACAGAGGGCCCAGCCTCCCTTGGGAGACCAGCTGCAGTCTGCACACCTGGTCCTGCCTGACGGGAGGGGTGCTCCTGGGTGTCAGGGTTACGTGAGGACCTGCCAGGCTACGCTCAGACAACAGAGGCCTCTTGCCTCCCCCTGTGCGGCCCAGCAGCCTGTGTGGAGAGGTAGAGAGATCAGGTGATGTGGGCAAGGTGAAGCAGAGTTCCAAGGGGGCGGGGCCAGGGCCTGGTGACACATGGAAATGGGGCCGGGCCAGATGTCTGGGGGCCTTATGCCGCAGCCTGGTGACAAGGCTGGGCAACAGCCCAGGGCAGCTGAAGCGAGAAGGGATGATGAGGAGGGACGTGCTCAGGGCCTGGGTGTGGGAGCCACACCCCCAGCACAGATGTGTGCCGTTCAGGGGAACCCCGCCCTGGGACCCCCACCACTGCCACCTCCTTAGAGACCACTCCCATGCTGAGGCCAGGAGCAGAGAGGAGGGGAACTCTCCTCTTTTCCTTGCTCCTTTTCAGAGGCTCAGAGAACCAGGGTATTCTAGCCCCTAGAAACTCTCAAGTCTGGACTCCTAATTTACAGAGGCCCAGAGAGGGAAAGTGACTTGCCCGAGGTCACACAGCAGACAAGTGGCTGGGCCAGCCCTGCAGAGCATAAAACGGAAAGGCCTAGACCCCAATCTTCCTTCCTTCACCCACCTCTCCTATCTGCAGGCCTCCCATGACCAGGCGACCCCAGATCAGAGGACGGCACAGCCCAGGCAGCTCGGGCGGCCCTGTGCCATCAGCCAGGCTGCGAGCGGTCTCGCTGCCCAGGGAATCCCCCCACCTTCCTCTCCGTCGCCCACTAGCTGTTCAGGCTCAGCTGTGGTGGGTGGATGCTCACGCCAGGCGCAGCCGAGAGACAGCCCATCCTCCTGGGCAGGAACTCGGGGGGGCAAGTTTGTCTCCTGCTCCATTGGCGGGATCCCCATCTCTGCTTTCCAGCGACGGGACCTTAGCCCCTCTTTGCCCCACCTGAGCATCAGCTCCACCTGTGAAAGGGCATAATCATGCCTACATCGGGATGGCTGCAATGGTCACACGAAACACCAAATGCAGAAGGGCTTTGTAAATAACGGTGCCCCCAAATGTGAAGGACGGAGTGCTGCCCGCACGTCCTGTGTGCCCACTCTGGGATCTGTCAACACCTACGCACACGTTTTCTCCAAGGTGAGCACATGTTCGCCTGTGCTGGGCCTGAGATGCTCCCTTTGGGCGCTTTTATTCACTGAGGACCAGCTTCCCGATGAGGGTGGAGGGGGCGCCTTTACCAGGGGCCTGGGAAGCAGGTCTGGGCGTGAGTAAGGAGGTGCATCCCCAGTTTGGGGCCGGAGTGCCCGGGGCAGGGGGTCTGTGGGAGAGCCGGCTATCATGGGGGGCGGGGATGTGCCTGGATGGCGGTGGCCGGCAGTCCTGCTGGGGCCCCCGTTGATGACCGTGTGTCTGAGCAGCCCCTCTGCCCTCTCCAGGACTTAGTTCTCTGAGAAGCCCCTCTCCCAGACCTTGGGGTCCTACGCATAATCCTTGCCCCCAGCCTGGAGTCCCGGGGATCCTGGCTCCCAGGGAGGAGCCTGGCCCCAGGGGCAGGATGGTGGGAGGGAAACCAGAGAGGACGGACGTTCTCTACGGGAGAGGAGAGCTGAGCAGGGGCAGGGGCAGCTCCTGGTGGCGCTGATGAGTGGGTGCTGTCCCTCCAGGCCCCCCCTCCCTCCCTCGGTGCGGATGGGCTGCGCTCGGCGTGCCAGCCTTCCCCGGGGGCGGCCACTGCCCCTGCTGCTCCCCGAGTCCTCCATCGATCACGACTCCCGGGAGGGAGGCCCTCAGCTCCCCTGTGGCTCCCCTGTGGCTCCCCCGTCCAATTCAGAAAGGGTCAGGGACTCACCCTGGACACACAGCCCGTCAGGGCAGAACAGGGCAGCAGCTGGGTCCTGGGCCAGCCCCTGCCCCTCCCTCTGGGCCAGCCTGGCGTCTTACTTCCCAAGCCCACCGCCCTCCGCCCTCTGCCCTCGGACAGTGGCCAGGTGAGAGGGGGCTGGTGCGTGGACTGACCGTGAAGAAACTGACCAGCTTGTAGGCCCGAACTCCAGGCATGAGATCTGACAAACACATAAAAAGGTTTGCAGTCACTGCCCTCCTTGGACGTGGTTGACTTTGGAGCAGGAAGGCTTCCGCTCTCAGGGGACTTGGCCGCTGAGGCCCCAAGACAGGCCGGAGTCCCTGAGCCTGGAGCCTGAGTGCTCTGAAGGTGGGGACCTCTGGGCGTGCTGGGCCCCGGCCCCGTTTCCTGTGGCTGCAGAACGGGGCGGGGGAGGAACGCTCGGCCTGGGCGAGCTAATCTGGAGAAGTGATTTTCCTCCTCAGCCAGCCCCTCCCGGGCAGGGCTCTGGGCCCGAAGGTAGCCCGGCCAGGGCTCCCAGGGAGGGGCCGGCTTATCAGGCAGGAAACACTGGGCTCGGGCCACATCCTCCTCCTCCTGGTCACAGCAGCTCCCATGGGCAGGAAAATGCTCCGCAGCCAGGCTGCGCCTCCACCCTCTCCAGGCCCCTCCTGCCTGCCTTCGTCCCCCAGCGGCTGGGGAAGCAGAGTATGGCGGGCTGTGGTGGCCACCTCGGAGTTCTGCCGGCAGCCCTGGCCTCCCAGCCCCTCTGCTGCCCCTGGACCACCTGCTGCCTTTCTGGGCAGCCTGGTCACAGAGAGGGTAGACGAGTATGGCAGGAACACAACAAAGGGGCACTGGCTCCCAGAGACGTCCGGCTCCCTCCGAGCCACCCCCTGTTCCCAGAAGTGTCTGGGACCCTAGGGCCATGGGCCTGCCCCTACCAGAGCGTACCGGGGCTCTCCATCCCCGGGACGCTCATCCCCAGCCTCCCTCTCCTGGGCCAGCACCACCCAGACCAGCCAGGCTGCAAGAATCCAGGAAGAAACTTCTAGGGAAGTCTCCTGGAGGCATGCCCACCCACAGGCTCCTGTGTCCCCTCCCATCTGCATTCCCAGGAACCCTTCTTCCCATCACCCGCGTCCCTGCACTTGTGCCACTAGCCCCCGGGGTGGTGGTGGGGATCTCCCTCAGCCCTGTCTCAGCCGCCCTCCTTGGCCAGCGCTGCTGAGGATGACTGACCCTCTGGGCCCGAGGGGAGGGGTCTCACCCGGCCCCTCCCCCCTGCAGCTCTGCACTCAAGGCCCTTCACCAGCTTCTGCTCTGAGCTGCTCCCTCTCAGGCGAATCCCCTGACCTCTCTAGGCCTCCAGTTCCTTTTTCATCAAATCTAGGGATTGACAACACGATAACAATTCCTTCCAGCTCTGACCTCCGCGATTTTTTTTCAAGGTCACAGAGCTGGGAGGAGAATTCTTTCCAGTAAAAATGTAACTGCTCTGTTTACATGAGGACACCTCGATTGATTGATGGTCCTCATCGGAACAAATCGCTTTATCTTATTATACCCTGTCTTGCAGATTTTAAAGGATTTTACGCGCTTTCCTGGACCTTCACAGCACCCTGAGACGTGGGAGTTGGTGCTCCTATTTTTCAGGGAAGGGAATAAAGAAAAAGAAAGTTTTGACACTTGTCGTAATTGGAGTGGAGGAGCTACAAAGCTCTCTTGGATTCTCTGACATGAGAAGGACAAACCGGCATGCAGAGACACACGTGGAGCACGTGGACGCCTTTGGGTCCCTGCCCTGGTGGCAGGACCCCACCCGTGGAAGTCGACCACACCTCTCAGGTCCTGCCATCAGAACCTCTAAGGTACAATAGCCAGCTCCCTGAGGCCCCTGGAGGCTGCAAAGACATTTCAGTCGTCAGAATCCACTGATATTTTCCAGAATCCAGTGGAATATTTTTCTTGTTTTAAGGTCCCCCCACTTGTCCCAGACCTGTGCCTCCTCCCCGCCCCTCGGATGGAAGGAAGGTGAGTGACCAGTGAAAGAACAGTCAGCAGAGCTAGGGGACCCGCCTTTTGGCCCAGGTGTGGCCCTCTGAGAGATGTCTACACCCCATGCCTAAAGGCAGACCATTCCAGAAGTGCCCACAGAGACCCCTCTCCCAGTCCCGGGTGATCCCCCGCTTTCCTCAATCACGGTTTGTATAATGGAACCTTCCTCATCCCTCCCCCTCCCATGTCCCTACAACCTTCAGCCTCCGGCTCAGGGGAAAACAGCCCTGATCTGGAGGAAAACTCAACCCACACCGGGGCCTCAACATGGTCCCATAACCAGGAGGAAAGGAGTGTGACCACCAGCCTTCAGGGGGAGGACCACCTGGGGACAAATCCCGTAAATCTCCTCACATGACATCAAGCAGATGTGGATTTAGACTGAGCAGGAGGGATTTAGGTGAGGTACAAGAAAGAACTTTTTGATGATGGAACTCGTTAGACGAACTTACAGAGAGAAAACCCATTTCTCTAGAGGACTCCAATCAAATAGAAACCCGTCTGCCGAGAATGGCTAAGACGCAGTCCTCAATAGAGACAGGGGAGTGGACTCAATGACCCAAACGGTCTCTGTCAACCCCAGCTCAGTGCCAAACAAGGAAACGGATGGATCCTCTACAAGCCCCTCTCATGAGGTCCGTTCCCTTATTTCTCCTGCACAATCAGTCTCAGTGTGGTAACTGCTGAACACGTGACTCTGGGTTTTTTAAACTAGTACCAGCCTCCAGGCCTAAAAGAAATCTAAATTGTTTAAAGAGATCTGAAATAGACAATAGCTATTCTGTACATGTGTATAAAGCCTTACAATTTCTCAAGTGCCCACAAATTCGCAAACTACCTGTCCTGGATGAGAGAACAGGTCCAGAGGTTTACCCCCAGTCCAATCAGAGTCCAGTGATGGGGTGAGGTCACACCCCTGCCCTGAGTTCCGGCTCTTTCCAGATGCTTTCCCGCTACCTGGAGCTCCGCGCGCCCTGTGAATGCAGCCAGCTGCTCTGCGCTCCAGGGGGCGCCGGGGACCAAGCCGGTTCCCGTGCTGACCAACAGAGGAAGCCTGTCCCCCATAGAGTAAGCTGATGTAGATGGAAGGGTGTGCCATCTACCATGGCACTTGAGGAAAGGAACACCTCCAATGTGCCAGTGAAGCCAGCAGCAAGCACATAACTGGTCCTCAGGAAGACAAGCCACCATGACAGGGGAAGCCCACTGAGCATAGTCAGATTCGAGTTAGTTATAAACAGTCTTCAGGAGTTTTCCTTCTTCCTGGTAGGAATGAGTTCATTCTGGGAATTGCATGGAGTCATCTTGTGCCTCGACAGCCAGCTGAGATGTGCTGGGAGGGCCAACAAACAAGCAGTCTGATCAAAAACTGTAAACTTGTTCATCATAGCTTAGACCTGTGATACCCCACTGGGAATCTAGCCAAGGACAGAAACAAGTAAATGTTCACTGCAGTGCTATTTATAATGGCGAAAATGAAAATGCAACAACTTAGTTATCTGATAGCAAGGGGATGGTCAAATAAATTAAACCACATTCATGCACTGAAGTACTGTGCTACCATCAAAAATGATAAATATGAAGACAGATATCAATGTGGCAAAACTTCTATAATAGGATGATGAAAGGATAAAGCCAAAAACCAATGGTATCTGTGTCTTGAACACATGAATACAGGACTGGGGAGTTCAGTATACAAAAATGAGTATGTTGAAAATAGTTATGTTGGGAATTACCTGGTGGTCCAGTGGTTAGGACTCCGCCATTTAACTGCCAAGGACATGGGTTTGATCCCTTGTTGGGGAACTAAGATCCTGCAAGCCACACAGCACAGCCAAAAAAAAATTCTTTTTAATTTAAAAAAAAGAAAATAGTTATGTCAAGGTCATGGAGTGGGTAATTTTTCTCTTTTTCTGAAATTTTTTCTTATTGATTTTTCAACCGCAAAGAAAACACCTTTTGCAGAAAAAGTTTAAGAACATAGAAAAATGTTTATTTAATATTAATGAATAAAAATGTCTATTATCAAAGACATGTGTATATGTAGAGCTATAGACAGACAAACAAAAAAGACTTGGTGGATATGTGTAAAAAAATTACCAGTAATGTCTCTCTAGGTTGTTGACAATAGATGATTTATTTTTTTCTCTATGATGTTTTTTTTTCCTAAACTTTCTACAAAGACTGTGTCTCTTTTGAGAATTAAAATATCAATAGATGATATAGATAGATAATTGACAGATGGATAAGTGGGTGGGTGGATGGATGGAAAGATGATAGAGAGATGGGTAGGTGAAGTGGGTGGATGGGTGAATGGATGGATGGATAGATGGATGGATGGATAGATGATCTGGATAAGTGCCAGATGTGCTCAAGTCCTGTGGGAGCTCAGGGAGGAGAGTGACCCGCCCCTCTGCCTGCACAGGTAGGGATGTCTGATCTGGATCTGGAATGTGGGTGGGATGTCATCAGACAGGTGATGGGAGTGAGGGTCTCCCTGGTCGGGGAATAGCGCTGGGAAAGGCATGGAAGCATGGGAAAAGAGAGCATTTTCAGAGAACAATAGGCCTTCCGTGCAGTAGGTACACTGTGGGGGAGGGGCGGGGGGCTGGCCATGTGAACACAGCACCCTCCCAGCACCCAGGAACCTCGCTGGTTCCCTGTGGACCCACCACTGCACTCACCCTGTGTGCCGTGGGTGACACACAGGCACTGAAGGGTCTTAAGGAAAAGCGTGACGTGGTAACATCTATGTTTTAGAAAAACAACTCATAACTGTGCACACCCATCAATTCCCATCAGCCAAAGCCAAAAGTGCTTTTGTCACCGGGGACGGGGTGGGGGTGGAGGGGGGTGGGAGTTGGGTCCCCGGGATGGGCAGCTAAAACTCTGAAATACCCCCGGCTTCCGGGCATGACTGTTTCACTCATAGCTGAGCAAAAGTGAGAGAGCACCCTGCCGCCTGCCAGTTTCCTGCCCTCCCAGAGGCAGGGACAACGCCCCCACCCTGCACAGTGTGGCCTGGAATGAAACACGCCCATCTGGCAGCGTCCAGGGCCGGACGCTGACACACAGACAAGGCCAGCAGACGCCGCATGACAAGCCCTCCCGCCAGCTGATGACCCCGCAGACGGCCACTGTCAGCGGCCATGCTGGTGGGCCTGAGCAGCAAGGAATTCGGGGGTCATCTAACACCGGCCCTGCCATTTCCTCTTTGTCCATCCTCTTTCCCTGGGCTGTGAGAGGTACGAATGGGCCGTATGTAATCCCATGCCTGGTGAAGCTCTATAAAAGGAGCTGGGAGACTCAGCTGGGAGACTGTTCCACCGCCAGCAGATGCATCTGACAAAGTGCTGAAACCTCAGTCTCCGCTGGTAGGGTGACTCCAGGGTGTTACCTCCCACCCTGGGCCTCAGTGTTCCTGACTCTGCGATGGGGTGGGGTGATGACGGGCCCCACCTGGGGCTGGGGATGAGAAACAGACCATAAAACTTGCTGTAAAACTCCCTACATCTATAAAGTGCTATTAAAGTAATGACGAGAGATTACGATCAAATTTGCAGGATGAACGTCTGCCTGTGCGGACCCTCCCAAGACCTACTCCTTGGCCCAGAGGCCCTGGAAGAACACAAGGCTACTACTGACATAAACAAGTTACAACGGCTTCCCTGCAGAGAAGAGCCAGACACGGTGACCTGCCTGGGGACTGAGGGATCATCAGGTTTTTTCCAGGCACTTTTTGGCTGGGATTTTCATCCTAAACCTCACAAGATGCTATATCCTTTAATTAAATTACACAAACTTGTGCTCCCCTGTCTTCTCCACAACACTCCACGGAGCTTTGAGAGCACACGATTCTTGTAATACCACATCTATAAATGCATAGTAAAGAGGGCAATCTAAATATTCTTCAAAGGATGATTTCAAAAAGAAGGGGAAAATGTGGTAGCCTTAAGGAAGCAAATAATTGGGCACTACCTCCCATCCTGAGACAGCCTGACAGCCACCTCATTCCACTTTACAAGTGTGAAGTCATCCCTCCCGAGGAGAAAACTGTTTTGCAAGTAGGCTATGAATCCATCTTTTCTTTCAATATCAATGCCAACAACAGTGTTTCTAAGGTGTAAAATTAGGCTTTATCTCTTTACCATAACTCATAAAATAAAACCAACCACTCCTACAAGATAACTTTTTAAAATAAAAAAGTTGAGGGAGAAAACATTTTGACCAATACTGGAAGGCGCACTGGGCATAATACCTACGCCTCCCTTGAAAACTTTTTCTTTTTGCAAAACTGTATTTCGAATGATAGAATGGTCACGGTACAAAAACGTTTATTTAAATTAAATATTTTAGACAAATCAATATCTACAACCATTCCAAAGCATGTGTAGTTCTTACAGAAAATGGAACAGTTTAGCTTAATGTCTGTGATAATGTTTTATAAGATTATTAACATACATTCTGGACTGCACCAATCATATTGTCCATGATTTACTATTTATTACCAAATGTCATATACAGTAATAGCATAAAGATTAATCACATAAGAGATTTTACAAGAGGACTCCTTGGAAGGAAAAAAAAAAAAGGATCTTTCAACAATATGAAATATAAGGTGAAACTAATAGGAGAATATATAAAACACTTACATATTTCATACAGGCAATAATATGCTGAAATCAAAAGACAAACAACTGTCTTTTAGCACAGTGATAGGTATGTTCCTTCAAAGGAGGCTTGGGGGAAGGATGGAAATGCTTTGGGGATGGGGTCAGGGCTCAGAAATATTTTCTGAATCACAGTGCATTTCTGTTCTTTGGGAAGTAAGTATAATAAAGGGAAGCTCCTTTGATGTGTGGGCTGAAGATGTTACCCAAAGAACCAGCTGGCTGGTGAGGAGAACAAATTCCCATTTCTGCCATAGGAATCATGCCTGCAATTTTAAGTCAAGGGATCTTTGAACTAGTGGCCAATTCAGGGGTGGAGAACGAGCAGAAAGGAAGAGAAAAAAGAAATTCCAGGAAAGGGAGATGGAGACAGCAGGAAGGAAGATCCTTTTGCATCTGCAGAAGGGAGAGCGTGATGAAATTTTGCTCAAGAAATCAACACATTCAGATTGGAAGAAAGTGATGCTACTGTGCTGAAATTCTTTTCCAGTTCCCTGCTCTTTGGGTTGTTAGGAACAGAGGGTTGACGAGAAGCTGCCAAGGACAGCAAAGAGTGTCTGATTCAGGCTGTGCGTGGAGATGTGTGTGCTGTGTGTGTCTCACACACACTGTATATATTCAGGCTGTGTATATTCTCTTGAAATGTGTGTGTAATAAAAAAAGAACTTGTCTAAAAAAAATGTTTGCTTTTTTTTTTTTTTTAAATCTTGAATTCAATCTCATTTTCAGTGATGCAGTTAACCCCAGGGGTTAATTTCCCAAATCAAGGTGAGTGTTCTTTCTCAAAGCGTCCTTTTGGAAGACTATGATCATATTGGAAGACTGTGACCAAGTGCAGCAGCCTGGTGTCCTTGGGCTGTGCATGGAATCGTCACCAGGTTGCACGTGAATGAGCTCACTGAGGCCAACTTCATCTTCCTGTGTTAGCCTCGAGAGAATCCTAAATCAGAAAACCCTGGAGCAGAGGGGACCTTAGATGCGGAGTCCGTCCCTCACTCTACAGATGGGGGGGATGGGCTGGAAGGGGAGGGGAGGGGAGTCGGGTTTCACCAGCCCCCTGAGGCAGAATTGGGATTGGATCCCGGGTCCCCTGAATCTTAGCCCAGGGCTCTCCTCACCTGGACGACCAAAGGTCAGGACGGCTGTACCCCTGCGGCTGTGTCAGAAGCAGGAGAGATGCGAATGCTTCTGGGCTTTTCCCGAATTTGTTTCCGGGACTGGGAGGAGAGGTCAGTGAAAATTCTCCCGGGAAACAGCGTCTTTCAGCCACGACCGGGCCTGATTCCCAGGGTGTGGCCAATGAAAACTCATTTGAAGGAATATACTCAAAACGCAGGCTGCAGGGGGCGGGGCGGGGCGGGGCGGGGCGGGGCGGGGCGGGGCGGGGTGGGGCGGGCGGGGAAGGGGGCGGGCGGAGGGGCCCTGGATCCGCAGAGCCGGTCGGCAGCGCAGACCTGCCCACCCCGGGGCGCTGCGCATCAGCTCCGCTCCGCGCGGGAAGGAGAAGCTGCGACCAGGCCGGGCCGGCCGGGCTGCCCCGGGCTCTATGACACGCTGTAGCTGTTGTAATACGTGGCCGTGGCATCAGCCAGCACGGAGATGAGGCTGGTCTCCGTGGGGCCCGTCGGTGTCACCTGCGAGACCGGGCCCTGCCCGCTGAGGGCCCCGGCCCCGGCGGCAGAGTCTGGGTGGCCAGGAGTGTTCAAGTACTGGTCGAACTCATTGCGATCCATGTCCCCCAGGAGTTCCACCTGGCTCAGCTGATCCAGGGCGTCGAAGCCGGGGTGCTCGGGAGGCGGGGAGAGCTGGCCCAGGTGGGCGTGGAGGTTGGAGTGGAGAGGCGGGTAGGCGGCTGGTGAGTAATAGGCAGGAGACGGGGGGCAGCCGGGCACGGTGGGCATCATAGAGACGCCCGAGGACTGGCCGAGGGCCAGGGAGCCCAGGGGATGGCCGCAGTGGAGAGGGCTGGGGGCGTACTCCGGAGAGTAGGGGGGTCCGGGCAGGTGGGGGATGCGGCGGGAGTGCGCATGCTCCTCCTGGCAGGGGGAGGAGAAGAAGCTCTGCTCCGGCTCCAGCACGTCCAGGGGCGACATCTCCGGCGGGGTGGGCAGCCCGTAGGGATAGGCGTCCACGCTGCCCGGGGTGCCGCCGCCGCCGCCGCCGGCCGGGCCCTCGTGGAAGCAGCCCCGCAGGCCGGGCAGCGCGGAGCCCGGGGAGTACTCACCCCTGTCCTCCTTCTCCCCCGGCGCCCCCCGGCCGCCGCCCCGCTTCTCGGGCAGGGCGTTCTGGTCGCGGGAGAGCGAGCTGAGCAGGAAGCCGGGGTCCACGCGCTTGCACAGGCGCTTGGCCTGCTTCTTCCTGCGCGGCCGGTACTTGTAGTTGGGATAGTCCTGCATGTGCTGCAGGCGCAGCCGCTCGGCCTCGTCCACGTAGGGCCTCTTCTGGGACAGTGTCAGCGCCTTCCACGACTTTCCTGCTCACACAAGTCAGAGAAGGCCGCGTTCAGCCTCTGCGCGGCTCGGGGCGGCCCGTGCACCTGTCTCCGGCTCGGGCCTCGGAGCATCGCACATGCACACGCCGGCCGCCTCGGTCCCCAGTCTCCCACCTCGCGGTCCCCCCTCCGCACAGGACGCACCGCACTCCTCGCATCCTCTTCCCAGCCCACGTCCTGCACGCACAGTGAGGCCAGACCAACCTCTCCCGCTTGCACGCCCCAAGGCGCTCGTACCAACTAGGCACACAGTCACTGGCACCTCTCCTGTCAAAGCCACCAGATAACGCGAACGTATCAACAGTGTGGGATTCTCGGTGAAAGGCCCACCTGACCCAACGTCACCGACAGGACAAAAACATGTCACGACTACAACATTGATTTGGGCTGCCTTTACCCTTTGAGGGTCAGTGCTAATCATTTGTGCATTTTAGTGAAAACTCTGTCTTCCTCGACTATCGCTGCCCCATCAGGAAGTGATACTATAATATTTATTTGTGGCATAAATCTCACAGGCCTTCTTGTCAGGGAACTCAGGCTCAGTCAATAGTTTTACAGATGGACGTAAATTACAGGATCTCACTTAGGGCATCAGAGGAGTATCCCTTACATCTGAAGGTCAAATAGGACCCTACTGCATGCAACACGCACGCACACGCACACAAGCTATGGCTTCCGGTTGTCTACTTAGGACCCTCTGACCATGGCAGGGGGCACCTGCTCAGCCACTGACTCCCTGTACAGAAGCAAATCCCTTACCTTCCCCTGGTCTCTGTTTTCCTCACTATAAAAAATATATTGCGATGTTACGCAACTCAAAACTCTCTCCTGAAGAAGCATCGCACACGTGTATCCCACTGGTGCGAAAATGCTGGTTTTACGTGTATTTTCTATTCATCCTTATTCACTTACGTGTTGTTTTGTGAATCGCTTGAGTATCTCTTTCTCTCTCAAAGTACATTGCACATCCCTCCTGCTGCAGATTTTCTAAAGGCTGCTTCTGGACCCCTTAGATTGTTACCTCCTAGGGTGGGCTTGGGATTCTATAACTTGACAAGTTCTCCCATGACTCTACTGTATCCTGAAGTCTGAGACAAACTAGCCCAGAGGGCAGCTCCCGCCTCCAAGCCCTGGAAGGAAAGGGGCCACATCTCCCACCCAGAGCACTCTGCACAGGGCCGAGTCCAGAGCTGTGTACTGGCTGGCCATGTGTGCCGGGTCCACAGAGGGGGCTGGAGGAGGGTAATTATTCAAGGCGTTCTCCTGTTGGGATGAAAGTTTATAACTATTCCGACAGACTTGTCAATTAATACAATTAGCTCGCACTTAAAAAGGCAACATGAAAAGTGTCAGGAACTCCAGACTTGGGGTTGGTGATTAGTTTCCAGAGTGTGGCTGAGGCCACAGTCGTGGCAAGAGGCCTAAGACCCAGATACACCCACACCCTGACTATGGACTGAATATAAAATGTGACTCTAGTTTCTAAGTGTACCTGGATATTGTAGTATTCATAAAATATGGGTTCATTTTTAAAACCACTAAATGTGTAACTGTCTTTACCTGCTTTCTCACCCATAACATAAAAAACACCAGCGCTACTGGGTGAAGTTTTTAATGTTAAAGATTGCAGAGCTAATAGTCAAAAAAGTCTGGGCTCTCACGTTCAGCCCCTTCCCTTTCCTAAGTCAGAAAGGAAAGGGCTGGGCGAGATCATGGGCTTGGGGTGGAAATAGATCATCTTGCTGCTCCCCTACTAGCAGGTGTAGAAAGTCCACATCTTTCAAAGCAACACCATGTTGGTTTCCTCTGCCTGGTGCCAGGGGCGTGTGGTTAAGCAGGAAGGAATCCGTGTCTTTCCTGCAAAATGCACTGTAACCTCTGGAAGCCTAAGTGCCAACTGCCAACAAGGATCAGCTCACAGGAAGCGTTTGTCACCCAAGTCCCTTTGCCTGTCCTCTCCCTGAGAGCAGGCAGCCCTAATCCTGCAAGGCTCCCCAGCTTGAGTTCTCCCATCCCTGGCCTGGGCCTGCTCTATCCTGGTCACAAGAGCTGTGCTTGGGCAAAAGGCATGGCACCTGGGCACACCAAAAAAAAAAAAAAAAAAAACTTTTAGGGGCCCACAAACAAAAAAGGTGTTTTCATTTCTTTGGAAATCTGAAGAAAAATGTAAACATTTTGCTTGAAGAAATGTTTTACTATTGTATATATTAATATATGTTTCTTTATGCCAACACAGTATAAAGTATGATTTAAAATATTTTTTACGGGGGAAGGGGCTCACTAAGACACTGGCCCACTAATTCATCCTGGGCACAGCTAGCCAGGGGGCTGGGCCGGGGGGTAGGAGGCTCTTTGAGACCAGCACTCCATCAGCTGCTTTGAAAGGGCGCCTAACTGCAGGAGGACCCTTTCCGCCGGAGGGCCTGTGGCTTTAGCCCGCACAAAGGTGGGTGTCAGCCCTCACTCCATGGATCTGGGGAAGGTGCCCCGAGCTCCAACGGAAAAAGGAAAAAGGCTGCAGTCTGGGCCGGGTGGGGTTGCAGAGGGCAGGGCCAGCCTCGGGTGACCACACACTGTCCCTTCTCACAGGGCCTGGCGCCCGCTGGGCACACAAAGTGCTTTGAAAAGTTCCCATCCGTCGAAATGAATAAAAACCACGTTGAAGGGCAAAGACGTTAGGAGTTGGGCGGAGGTGATACATGCTCAGCTTCTGACAAGGGAGAGAGAAGAAACCCCCGAGAACATCTTCTCTCTAGGCTCCTGGGCCTGGCTTGTCCCTGGCCCCAGTCCCGCCGCCGCCGCCGGGGCTGGGACCGCACAGCAGCCCGCGAGAAGCGGCCGGGCTCCAGGACAGACCCACACTGGCCGCGCTAAGCATCCGAATCAAATTTTCTACACTCCTGAGACTGAGAAACAGAGGCTCGAATCAAGTCCCCTTTGCTGTCGGTTTAATAATTAAGGTAAAGCAGGAATGCGTTCCCGCAAGGTCTCTCTTCACGAATATTCGTTAAGGAGAGTTACGACCACCCTCTGCGATTGCGCCCGCGGGGGAGTTCAGGGCATGAGGGGTTTTCCCGCTCCGGAATGCCTAGCGAACGCCCGGTGCACCCGGCCGCGGCCTTTCCGACCCGGCCCGTCTGTGCGCGCGGGGCCCCTAACTCGGCTCCCGTCCCCGCGGGTGGGCCTCTCCGGCCACCCCGGAGGGCCGCGCGGGTTCACTTTGGGCCTCGTCCGGGCATCCCTGCTCGGAATCCCCGTCCCCGAGCGCACACCCACGCTCGCCCCGATGCGCGCCCCACGCCGGGTCTGGCCCATCCCGCCCGGCCCCCAGCCGCCAGCCCCCCGCCCGCCGACCTCGGGCCGCGCCCCGCCCGCTCGCTCACCCAGCATCTTGCTGAGCTCCGCGTTGTGCAGGTCCGGGTTCTGCACCGCCAGGCGTTTCCTCTCGTCCTTGGCCCACACCATGAAGGCGTTCATGGGCCGCCGGATACGGCTCTCCGAGCCCTTGTCCCCTGGCGGGCGGGGGGCGGCCGGCGGCGACAGCCCGTCCGACAGCTCGGCTTCCAGGGCCGGGCACTCGAGCCCCTCGGGCCACGGGTAAGCTCCCAGCAGCGAGGCCATGGCCGCGCGGGGGTCGCCTCGCTTCGCGTCCACGGGCCGGCGCTGACCTGGCCCTCGCACCGGTCGGGGCGTCCAGCTTGGCCGGCAGCCGCGGCCCGGCCCCTTATTTATCAGCTTCGGGCGGCCGCGTCCTCCAATGACTCTCGAAGGCGGCGCGGCCCCTCCCTCCTTCTCGACGCGGGCCCCCTCCCTGCGTCCCGGGCCGCCGCGTCCCGGCTCCGACCTGCCGGGAGGGGAGGCGGGAGGGAGGGCCGCTTCCCCCGCGCCCGCCCCCGGCCCGCCCCTCCGCCTCCCAGGTCCCTCCCGGGGATCCGCGCCCCGCCGGCCCGGGACCGCCCCTCGGCCCGCCCGCTCCCCTCTCAGGTGCCGCTGGCCGGGAGGCGGGCGCCGCCCGCGGTCACCGGGCCCGGGAGCGGGAGCCGGACTCCAGCCCCCTGTCCCGACTGGCCGCGGCCTCCCCGGGCCAGGCTCCGCCAGCTCCTCCCGCGTGTGGAATCCTACGGAGAATAGAAGCCAAACAGGTTTCGCTGGGGGTGGCCGGGCACGAGTGACTTTGACCGTGAATCCCAGCCTGTGATAGAACACACCTACTGCTTTTCTAAAATGACCTAAGGGGCGACAACCTCGCCCCCAGCCAATTTGGGCGGCCAGAGAAGCTGGCAAGGGCTGGATCCCGCGTCGGGGTCGCCGCGGTGCCCACCCGCGGGCCCCCTCGACGCCCCGCGGCTCCCTGGCTCTCGGAGAGCACGTCTGCGTCCTCAGTTCTCCCTTATTCACCCTGCCGTCTGGTCTGATTTCTCTCTTCTCACACCTCTACCCCCATCCCACCCCGGTCTCCGGTGTCCCGGCCTCCCGCTCCCTCGCCTCTAGCCCTTCGCTCGCGGAATTCCCTTCTCGTATTTTCTCTCTTCTCCTCCGAGCAGAGTCATCCCGGCCCTCCCCTCCCGCGTGCCCTAGGCTTTGGCACGACCCGGGAGCTCCCGAGTTCCCCTCCTCCTGACACCCCAGGGTAGACGGGGCTGCGGGTTCTGGGCCTGCGCTCAACTCGAAGGGCTGCGGGCTGGGAGCTCAGGGCCATCCCTCGCGGACGAGAACCCCCTGCTCAGAGGACAGCTCCGCGTCCCGCTGCTTCGTGTGAGTAGGGCTCTTCCCCTGGCTCTCACTTCAGTGCGGGCACACAGGAGGCGCTCAGGAAATGTAGAATAAGTGAATGAATAAATGAGTGCGAAGATACGGCTTAGACACATCCTACTGTATAAAACAGGGCAGTCATAAGGCTTGGCGAGATCCTGGAATCCCATCCACAAATATTTACTGAGTGCCCCCCACCCCCACCCCGTGCAGGGCTCCGCAGAGGCGACCCTGAAAGGAGGTGGCACTGGGAGAGGACCGTGGGGTCTGCAGTCAGGACCTGTCTTCAGTGGTGGGTTACTCCATGCGTGACCCAGGCCTCCTCTCCCAGTCCTAAAAGGAGGAGGATGGTAAGACTGACCTCACAGAGCTGTGTGTGAAGCTCAAACTCCACACATACACGATGGTTGATGTTAATATAACTGTTCACGTGCATCCCGTAACTTCTAACCCTGGATTTCAGGGTCCCCCGTTCAGTGACTGAGTTCACAGGTGCCTCGTGTGCAACATGCCCTCCCGGACCGGGCCCCACGGCTAAGACCGGGCAAGTGGGTGGAGAAGTGCAACTTCTCCGTTTTTAAGTCCCACTTTCAACCTCTAGAGCCCCGGACTTCACAGAGAATAGACTGAGTAGTTTCCCTCTCCCTTACAGCCAGGACCTAGTAGCAGCACCCTAGGCCTGGGCCCTCCACCCGCCGCTCTCGCGGGCCGAGGGCGACAAGCGAGGGGCGCGGGGCGCGGCGCAGCGCTGGCTGGAAAGTGGGTGTCGGGAGCCGGGAAAGCATCTTGGAACCCGAGGTGGAGCGGGCGGGGCTGGCTGGCACCGGGGATCCGGCGGGAAGGGGGTGATTTGCGGAGAGAATGTGTCCTTGGTCTAGGCTGACTTCCCTACTTTGGGAAGCCTAGGCCGTTTCCCGTGTTGAACCCCTCTGCCAAACATTCCTTAAGAAAAACCCCCAGACCAGAATGCTCCGGGAACCGCGGGGAACTAGGGCCGCGCCCGGCCGGGGGTGCAGCTCGTTGTTGGGGGAGAGAAGGGATCCCCGCAGGGGTATTTGCGCGGCAGCCCTGGGCCCCTGGAAGGAACCGACTGCTACCCTTTCTAACCTCACCGTCGCTCCAGGGCGGGACGATGCTCCGCAGGGTCAGAGGCCTCTGGGGACAGCGCCCCCTTGCCGGCCGTGGGCGTGCCCTTCCCGGCTCGCAGCCCCTGGCGCCCTCCGTGCGCGGTTCCGGAACAGAGCGTGCGCGCGGTGGGGCCGCCCCCAGGCGCCAGGTTAGGAAGCTGCGCGGGCGGCGGGGAGCGCAGAGCGGTCCAGTTGGATTCCAGAGTCCGACAGCAAAGATGGAGAAAACAGCGGGGGCGGGGACAAAGAGAATACGTGTTGTGATTGTTGTCTGCAATAATAATGTCTTGCATTTCGTCCGGAGAGCGCGCGCGAGCCTGGGCTGTGCAGGACCTGGGTGTTGAACTCCACGTCGCCAGCACGGGCTTCGCCCCGAGCATGTGAGCTGTGTGCACAAGGGAACCGGGCTCTCTCTCGCTCCATTCCTTTATTTCTTCACTCACTTGCATTGATTCACCTGGGCAACTGTATGCAAGCGCGCCCTGCCGCGGGCGGCGCTCAGGGATGCTGGGTCACTGCGACCTTCAGTCCGCCGAGCTCCGCATAGACCTCAAGTGTCCCCAAAGCCCGGGGCTCGGAGGCCTGAGCGAGAGGGTCAGTGCTGGCGTCCTCCGAGGCATCCCCAACACCTGCCTGGCCAGCGCTGGGCCCTGGACCGCGGCCAGTTGCCGGCAGAGGCTCATCAATGGAGACTCTGCGCGGTGAATTCGAGAGCAACCGTGCCAAGAAGGGTCGAAACTTATGGGGCTGCGGTGCCCAGTCCTGCGGGTGCTTGGACCCGCAGCGGGATGGGATGGGGGTTCCCGCAGACATGGAGAGTAGAGCGGCGGGTCCGCGTGTGACGATTCGGGGGCACAGTGGGCCTGCCTGCCCACAGACTGAGTCTTACTCTTGCGGTGTGTATTGTGTGAACGCTGCTCTCTTTCTCAAATGACTTTTTTCTTTCCTTTGCTTTTTCCCTTTCCTTCTTCTGTACTTCTCTTCTCCCCTCCTTCCCTCCCTCCCCACTTCCCTTTCTAATATCCCCCCCTCTCCTCCCTTCCCCTCTCTCTCCCCTCCCTCCCACCTTCATTTCGGTCTGTAGTTCACTGAACAGGGTTTACAGGAACACAGGACTTGAAGTCAGAAACCGGTTGCCTCAAGTTTCTAGCAGTGTGATGATCATTCATTCAGCTGATCTCAGCCTCGGTTTCTTCAC
This sequence comes from Eubalaena glacialis, assembly GCF_028564815.1. Lineage (NCBI taxonomy): Eukaryota > Metazoa > Chordata > Mammalia > Artiodactyla > Balaenidae > Eubalaena > Eubalaena glacialis. The sequence continues at coordinate 116,420,291 of NC_083724.1, forward strand.
CAGTAAAATGGTGATAATACAGGATTACTGATGTGGTGTTTGTGAAAGAACCTCGTACACTTAAATAACTGTGAAATATTGTAAAGTAATGAATGGATGGAATTCTAAATATAAAATTAATAGGGTCGAGCCCACAAAATTTTCCCCGTGAGGAGCTTTCCTTATTCTATTCCAAACTGAAGAGTTTCGGTGATTCTAGGGGAAGGAGAAAGAAGGGAGTAGGGCACACATTCCTGCCTCAACCCGATTCCAGCCCTGGCCTCTGGCACTGGAGCCCTGTGCAGGACCACGTGCGGGCAGCTGTGCCAGGCTGGAGGTGCCGTGGCTCCCAGCCCTCCTCTCTGCAACGGTTTTGTGCACGTGGTCTGCTGCTGCTTTTTGTCCCTCACATCTGGCTGGTGGCTGAAATCATCATCACCGCGATCATCTTTGCTCACACTGATTTATCTGTACTCGACTGACAGTCTTTGCAAAGGTCATTCCCAGCTCATCCTTGCCTCTGTACAACCCTCTGTGGATTGGGCGGCCCAGGCTGTAGTAGTAAGCCAATTCCCAGATGAGGCAGGTGGCACAGCAGAGACCTGAATACACATCTCTTGTCCTCAGGTCTCTGCTTCCCCATTCCGGCGCTACCCCGGGTCAGCTTCCAGCTCAAAGCAGAGCCCCACGCCAGAGAGAAGGGCTTCTAACCAGCTGCTGTGTCTCCCCCTGCTTGTGTGCCCTTCCAGACCCATCGCTCAAGTTCCACTGGACCTTTCCTCATCCAAAGGGCACTGGAAGTTCAAGGTAAGGTGAAAAGCAAATGGGTAAACCCTGTTGGCCACGGGTAAGGTGCATGCTGGAGAGCCAGGAGACCTCGTCCAGGCCTGCTGACTGCCCTCTCCTCTCCCCTCCACGCACCCAACCCGGCCCCGCGCCTGGCTTCCCTCCAAGAAGCAGAGTTCCTCTCTTTCAACCCACAGAAATCTCTTCATAGTCATTTAGGAGAAATTCGTCAAGGTCTCAGATTTAGAATAATTCGGGGGGATTAAACCACACAGCAGAGATTTAAGATATATCTGGGGGTTTACCTGAGTGGACACAAGGACACCTGGACAGAGTTTCACGGTGTCTTAGGTTTAAGAGCTTTTCTACAGGGGACTAGGAGGAAAGGAATAGGATTTTCAGATGACATTGCTTCTGAGCATGGGTAGTGTAGACCCCCTGGCAACATCAAAACTCTTTTGTAAGAGGGACTTTATAGTAACAAAACACTGGGGTGGAGAAACCCAAGTTCCCCAGATCAGACTTTCTGGTTACTATACAATGCCCTCTCTACATGTGTGTGCTCGTCTCTGATCAGTCATGTCTCCCAGTGAATGGTGGATAGATCCTGACTTAGAGCCAGAAGACATAAGTCCAGTCCCATCTGCCACTACTGGCTGAGCACATCTGAGCAAGTCTCTTAGCCAGTGCACAGGGTAGAGAGCCTCGGAGGCCCAGTGAACCAATGACGGGCTTGCCTGTGCTGTGTGCACACAGGACAGCACCGAGGTAAGCTCTGCTCATCCTGGGATTTGTGTTTGCTTCCTCCTAGCCCTGAGGGCCAGGAGAGTTCCAAGCCAAGAACAAACCTTTGCTACATTCATTTTCTCCCGCTCCACTCTGAACAATGATCAGATTTCCTTCTGTAAGGGAGCACGTGTGCAGGATTACTGCGCTGAAACGATCTTTATTTAATTGGTCAGAAGTTAAATTCTGACAAATTTAAATGGAAAAACCAACAGATGACAAGAAAAACTAAGAGTTGGTTTAAGGACGTATGTTCGATCTCTTTAATCCTATTGCCTCTTCTTTCCAGATGCCTAAGAGGAAGAAGAGAAATTGACTAGAAACCGCCTGTAAATAATACAAAATGGAAAGTAAGTCTATTCTGAGCCGAGGTGCACACATGTCAGGATACTGAGTGACGTGAGGCAGGACTGATGGCGATCTCATCAGGAGCAGTCTGTCATCAGCCAACAATTCTGCTGTGAGAAACCAAGGACACTTGTTTGGCTTATGAGACTGCTTTAATGGGCAGATTTCAAGCTACCATTATTTTACGTTTTGTTTTTTTAATCAGATGTTCATTGAAGTACAGTGTGCCCACAGAGTAGCGCACAGACGTGCGTGACGGCGGAGATTTCACAGGTGACCACACCCGCATAAGCAGTGCACACGGCACGAAACAGAAGGCTGCCGGCCCTACTGGGCTAAGGCTCCCACTACCACTAACTTTTAAGTTCCTTTAGGGCAGGGACTGGGTGTCATTCTGTCTTAAAATGTAGTATATGAAGAGAAAATTTGAGGTATAGTAAGGCCAATAGACAAGGAGTCAATTGCCATTGAAAGGCTAGTTACTCAGCTCCCAAGCAGGGCGCACCACACTATGGGGACCACGTGGGGAAGCACTGGGGGTGGGGAGACCGGGCAAGAGATTTTATTACGGTTTCCTCAGGAAGGAACGAGTGAGGGAGGCAAATCAGGCTTAGGATTGGCTAGGCTGAATAATTTGGGTGGTCTCTGGAGTATGGGGCTGTTCCTGGTTGTCTGGTAACCGGCCTTGGGGTGATTAGGGCAGGTGGATAGTGGCCCAGAGTGCGAGCGCTCCTTAAAGGAGGTGGTTAGGGTGTGGGTTTAGACTTGAGAAGTGCACTAGCCAGCAAGTTGTTTACTGCTCTGGGAAGGAGCTGGCCCTGGGAGGGGCGGCCCCTCCAGAGTCAGCAAGGCCCCAGGTGTCAAATCATCAGCACGCAGACAATAAGAGACATGGTTAATATACACTCAGCGCTGACACCCCGGAACCTAAAATAATGTGTGGCATGTAATGGGCACTCAATAAAAGAGGAAAGATGGAGGGAAAAGAGAAGGGAGGGAGTGAGGGAGGACAGAAGGGCACAGCGCACAGTGGGCTGGCTAGTTGGGCAACACGAGGGCTGACTTCAATAGCCTCGCTCCCCACGAGTGTCAAAGGGAGTTGCCCACAGCAGCTCATGGGGGGACCCCATTCAAGAGCTCCTGGATTTACATTCAGAAAGTTGGGATGTCTCAGCAGTGTTAGATGTCCCTTTATGAAGCCTTCACTGGGAAACACGCCCCTCATTCAACATCACTTACACTACCTGTTTAAATTGGTCCTTGAACGATTCACCCTGCACTTCTGCTAGTATCTGACAGGGATCAGGGAAGAGATGTGCTCTAGTTATCTATGGCTGTGTGACAGACCACCCCAAACGCAGCAGTGCAAGCAACCACTGTTACTATGTTCAGTGACTCTATGGGCAGGAATTTGACAGTGTACAGCAAGGGTGTCTGCTTCATGATGTCTGAGGTGTCAGCTGGAAAGACACGAATGGCTCAGAGTAACTTGAATGGTCAGAAGCTGGAACCATCTGGAAGCTTCTTCACCCATATGTCTGACACCAAGGCTGGGATGACTCAAAGGCTGGGCTAAGCTGGGACTATTAGCCAGAGTGTCTATCCATGGCTTTTCCATATTATTTTGCCTTCCTCTTAGCACGGTGGCCTTAGAGGAGGTTTATTTCTTACATGTCAGCTCAGCTCCAAGAATGAGTGTTCCACAAACAAAGCAAAAGCTTCATGGTATTTTATGACTTAAGCTCAGAGATCACATGGCATCACCTCTACTCTGTCATCACCAATACTCTATTGGTCAAAGCAGTCAGAAGCCTGGCCAGATTTAAGGGGAAAGAACATAGATCCCCAATTCTCAATATGGGGAGTATCAAAGAATTGTGGCCATGTCTTCAAACTACCATGATGTGTGTGTATGTGTGAGAGGGTGGTGGTGAGAACGTCAGAGGTTTAAAACTGATAAGAAACTAAGTGACTCATAACAATACTCCTTCCCTCCCCAAGGCCAATGTCAAGGCAAAGAAGTGTGTCATCTTCTTCTTCATGCCTTCCTCCCACATACATTACACAATGCCCTTCCTTCAAAAGGTTTTTCAAAGCTCCCCCAAAGAAAATAGTAGAAATAGGGTAATAGTAATTTCATTCTTACCCTAGTTTTGTAGATGAGGAACTAAGGCCCACAGAAATGAAATGACAGCTAGTGAGTGGCAAAACAGTACTCATTCCAAGGCTCTCTCAAGGACACCCATTCATTGCTTAATTCTCCACAAGATGTAGGGCTTGAATGAAATGAGGCTGGATCCAAACAAACAATAGCACTTAAGAAAGTCACCTTTTAAATTATAGAAACTTCCACTTCTGCCCATGATGGAGAAACAGGGATCAGATTTCTCTTCCTACCTTAAACCAACACAAAACTAGATAAAATATATGAAACAAAAGTTTTCAGACATTGTACACAATGTAGAACAGTAATCCTGGAAAAGAGAAACAAACAAGGTGGACCCAACAAGTTCCCCCGCTCCCTGTCTGGACAAAGTTTCCAGGTCACAGCACAGGGAAGAGAAACTGAAACAGAGACTAGTGGTCTTGCTGTGTTGAGGAGACAGTGTTCTGAATTCAGGAAGGACAAAGCAAAGAAGAGGGGCCTGCAGAGAGGGAGAGCCTCAGAGATTTGCAGAAGGGTCTCCTTGAATCTTTGGCTGAGTACTCATATGCACATGTGTGAAAAAAAAAAAACAAAACCAAGACTGTGGAAAAAACACTGGAAAAAAAGTTTTTGAAAGAGTTTTCTTTCAAAGAAAGAGTTTCTGTTACTACCAGCCAGGGTGGAAAAATGTCCTAATACATGGTGCATCAGGTAGTGTCCTCAGAAGAGTATTGGCTTTTGGGGGAAAAAAATCACAGAAAAATACAATCCATAACCAGGATGAAAAAAACAGTCAATAGAAATAGAACCAGAAATGATAATGGAACTAGTAGATAAGGATGTTAAAAGAGCTGTTTTAAATACACTCCATATGCTCAAGAAGGTAGAGAAAAACAAGAACATGATGGGGAAAGGATGAAAAGATCTTAAAAAGACCAAAATCAAAATTTTAAAGGTGAAACGTACAATATTTGGAATGTAAAATACACTAGCTAAGATTAACATCAGACTAGACATTACAGAAGAATATGTTAGTGAACATGAGACAAATATTCACAATGAAAAGCAGAGAGAAAAAAGACAGAAAATAGAGAAGCAACAACTGTGAGACAGTATTAAGTGGCCTATCATAAAAGTAATTGAAGTTCCAGAAGAAAAGGAGGGATCAGAATATACATTTGAACCTATAATGGCCGAAAATTTCCCAAAGTTAATGGAAACTATAAACCCACTGACTCAAAAATCTCAACAATCTCTAACCAGACAAAACATAAGAAAACCACATAAAGGCACATGATAATCAAATTTCTGAACATCTAAAAATCAACCAGAGGAAAATGGACACATTACATACAGAGGAGCAAAGATAAGAATTACAGTAGACTTTGTGCTTGAAACCACGCAATCCAGAATAACATTTTTAGAAACACTGGAAGAAAAAATTTTAAACTCTGAACCTAGAATTCTGCACCCAGCCAGAATATCTTTTAAAATGAAGGTAAAATAAAAACTTTTCAAACATGCAGAAGCTTAGTGAAGTCACTATCAGTAGACTAGCACTATGAAAAATGCTGAAGGAAGTCCTATCACAAAGGAAAGTGAAACCAAATGGAAATTTGGATCCACATAAAGAAATGGTAACACACGGGTAAATAGAAAAGACTTTTTTTTTCTCTATTTTTAAAAACCTCTTTGAAAGATAATTGTTTCAAGCAAAAAAAAATAACAATATATTATGGAATTTATAACATATGTAGAGGTAAAATGTTACGATAAAATAGCACAAAGACCATGAGGAGGGAAATGAAAATATACTTGTAAGGTTCTTGTTCCATATGTGAAGTGGTATTACATTATCTAATGGTAGACTTTGATCAATTAAAGATAAATATTGTAAACCCTAGAGCAACCAGTTTTTTAAAAATGAATTAATAGACTATTAATGTAGATAGTATTGTATCATAAAAAATCAATTAATCCAATTTATACAAGACAGGAAAAGAGGAAGAAAGAAACAAAAGATAGAAAACAAAGAGTAAGATGTTAGATTAAAACCCAACCATGTCAATGATCACATTAAGCATTTGTGGTCTAAATACTCCATTTAAAAGGCAGAGATTGTCAGATTGGATAAAAAAAAGCAAGACCCAACTATATGGTGACTATAAGAAATCCACTTTAAACACAAAGACACAGATAAATTCAAAGTAAAAGAATGGGAATTCTGGTTTCCAGTTTGTCATGGAAGGGGTTTAGAAGTTATCAGTCACATTCTAACAACAAGCAAAGAGATGAACAAACTGAAAATCAACAATTCTTCTTAGATCCATCAGAGAATTAGGCCACAGGATGTGAGATAATAGAAAATATATATTGGTCTCTGCCTCTGGTTCCTGGCACAGAGTTCCTCAAGCCCTTGTAAATTCCTAAGTGATAAGAGCACTAGGGGCACCTTTTGTTCTATTGAGGTGACTCTGGGTGGGCATCGGGATGGGGGCTGGTCACCAGAAAGACTAAACCATAATTAGAAGCTTGGAATTTTCAGCCCCACCCTCCATCCTCTAGAGAAGGGAAAAGGGCTGAAAATAGAGTTATTAATTGTTCATGCCTACATGAGGAAGCCTCCATAAAATCCCCAAAGCACAGTGTTCAGAGAGCCTTCATGTGGGTGAACACATCCACACCAGGAGGGGGATGCACTCCAGCTTCATGGGGACAAAAGTTCCTGCGCTGGGGACCCTCCCAGACCTCACCTATGTATCTCTTCATCTGGCTATTCATATGCATCCTTTATCATATGCTTTAATAACCTGGTAAACATAAGTAAGAGTTTCCCTGAGTTCTGTGAACACTCTAGCAATTTAACCAAACCCAAGGAGAGGGTTGTTGGAAACTCTGATCTGTAATTTGTTGGTCAGAAGCACAGGTGATAACCTGGGCTTGCAACTGCTGTCTGAAGTGTCTGTGTCTCGTGCGGGGCAGTCTTGTGGGACTGAGTCCTTAACCTGTGGGATCTGATACTATCTCCACGTAGTGTCAGAACTGAGTTAAACTGTAGGACACCCAGGTGGTACTGCAGAAAATTGCTGAGTGAAAACCCCACACACATTTGGTGACCAGAAATGAAGTGTTCTGTGTGAGTCGTAAAGGAGACTCACAGGGAAGAAACACACAGGAGGGAAGGACTGGGCTTTTCCCCTCTTCAGAAGGAGAAAAACTGAGGTTTTGTCAAAACACAGGGCAAGCTGCTGCTCCCGAGGTTGGAGAGACAAATAGATGGATACAGAGAATCACAATCTACCAGAGCGGAAACCCATGAGGAGAAACCTCCGCAGGAAGCAGCACCAGGTTCCTTTTACCCAGTACATCATGTCTGGCTTTCAACAAAAAATTTACAAATTATACTAAAAGGCAAAAACACAGTTTGAAAAGAAAGAGCAAGCATCAGAACCAAATTCAGATATGACAGGGATGTTGAAATTATCAGACTGGGGATTTAAAATAACTATGATTGGGACTTCCCTGGCGGTCCAGTGGTTAGGACTCCGCGCTTCCACTGCAGGGGGCATGGGTTGGATCCCTGGCTGGGGAACGAATGTCCCCGCAAGCCACGTGGCGAGGCCAAAAAAAAAAAAAAAAAATCTATGATTAATATGCTAAGGGCTCTAGTGGAAAAACTAGACACCATGCAAGAACAGATGGGTAATATAAACAGAGAGATGGGAATTCTAAGAAAGTATAAAAAAGAAATGCTCAAAATCAAAAGCACTGTCACAGAAGTGAATGCCTTTATGGGTTCATTGGTGGACTGCACACAGCTGAACAGAGTCAGTGAGCCTGAGGGTGTGTCAATAGAAACGTCCCAAACTGAAAAGCAAAGAGAAAAAAGACCAAAAAATGGAAACAGTATATTCAAGAATGGTGGGACAATTACAAAAGGTGTAGCATATATGTAATGGAAATTATGCACGTTCCCATGTACCAGAAGGAGAAGACAGAAAAGAACAGAAGAAATATTTAAAGCAATAATAATCATCCCCAAACCACATTTTCAGGAAATTCAGAGAACACTAGATAGGAAAATGCTAAAAAAAACTACACCTAGGCACCTCATATTCCAACTGCAGAAAATCAGACAAAGAAAAAATCCTGATAGAAGCCAGAGGAAAATTTGTCCTACCAGTAGAGCAGCAAGAATAAGAATTACACGGGGCTTCTCTTCAGAAATTATCCAAACGAGGAGAGACTGGAATGAACAGTCTGATTGCTGCACATCCTTGCAACACTTGTAACTTTATGGTTGTTGCTACTGTTGGTGGTGGTGGTTTGTTTTTCCTTTCTTTTTTGTAACAGCCATCCTAGTAGGTGTGAAATGATATCTTGCATGTAATTTGAATTTCCCTAATGACTAGTGATGTTGAGCATCTTTTCCTGTGGTTATTGGCCATCTGTATATCTTCCTTGGAGAAATGTATATTCAAGTCCTTTGAGCATTTGTTAATAGAGTTGTGTTTTGCTATTGTGTTGTAATTCTTTATATATTCTGGATATCAATCTTTTATTAGCTATATGACTTGCAAATACTTTCTCCCATTCTGTGGGTTGCAGTTCACTCTGTTTATAATGTTCCTTGTCACACGAAAATTTTTAATTTTGATGAAGTGCAACTTAATCTATTTTCTCCTTTGTTGCCTGTGCTTATGACGTCAATCCAAGAAATCATTGTCAAATCCAGTGTCAAATCCAATTTTGCCCCTGTGTTTCCTTCTGAGAGTTTTATAGTTTTAGTCACTACATTTAGGTCTTTGATCCCTTTTGTTAATTTCTGTGTATGTTATAAGGCAATGGTCCAACTTTATTGTTTTGCATGTGGACATCCAGTTTTTCCAACACCATTTGTTGAAAAGACTGTCCTTTCCCCATTTAATGGTCTTGGCACCCTTGTTGAAAATCATTTGCCCATATACCTGAAGGCTTATTTCCAGGCTCTATATTTCTTCCATTGGTTTATATGCCTGTCTTTATGCCAATACCACACAATTTTGGTTACCATAACTTGGTAGTAAGTTTTGAAATCAGGAAATGTGAGACTTTCAAATTTGTTCTTTTCAGGATTGTTTTGGCTATTTGAAGTCCCTTAAGGTTCCATATGAATTTTAGGATGTATTTTTCTATTTCTGCAAAAACCTCTCATTGCGATTATGACCAAGATTTCATTGAATCTGTAGATCGTTTGGGGGTAGTTATTAACATCTTAACAATATTGAGTCTTCCAATTCATAAACATAGGCTGTCTTTCCAGTTATTTGTCTTCTTTAATTTCTTTCAGCAATATTTTGTAGTTTTCAGTGTACAAGTCTTTAGCCTGCTAGGTTAAGTTTATTCCTATTTTATTCTTTTTGATGCTATTTTAAATGAGAATTTTTCCTTAATTTCCTCTTTGGATTTTTCATTGTTAGTGTATAGAAATGCACCTGATTTTTGTGTGTTGATTTTTCAACGTTGCTGAATTTAGTAGTTCTAACAGTTTTTCTTTTTTCTTTTGGTATGTGTGTAATCTTTATGGTTTTCTGTGTATAATAATATCATCTGTGAACAGAGGTAGTTTTACTTCTTCCTTTGGAATTTGGATACCTTTTATTAATTTTTTTTTTTTCTAAAATTCTCTGGCTATAACTTCCAGTCTTATGTTGAATAGAAATGGTGAGAGTGGGCATCACTGAATTGTTCCTGATCTTGGAGGAAAAGCGTTCAGTCTTTCTCCACTGAGTATCATGTTGGCTGTGGGTTTTTCATACGTGGCCCTTAGTATGTTGAAATAGTTTCTTTCTAGTATACATTTCCATCCTTTCACTTTCAACCTATGATCCTTAGATCTAAAAGATCTAGTGTCTCTAATAGTTGGATAGTATTTTTTTTTTGTCCATTCTCCCATTCTATGTCTTTTGACTGAGAAGTTTAACCCATTTACCTTTCAACTAGTTACTGATATGAGAACACTTTTGCCATTTATTTTCTGTATGCTTATAGCTTTTTTGTCCATTTCCTCCATTACTGCTTTCCTTTGTGTTCAGTTGACTTTTTGTAGTGACACATTTTTATTCTCTTCTCATTTTCTTTTTGTATATTCTATAGACGTTTTCTTTGTGGTTATCATGGGAATTAGATACACCATCCTAAAGTCATGACAATCTACCTTGAATTGATACCAACTTAATTTCAACCACATACAAAACCTCTATTCCTTTACAGCTCCACTCCCCTCACTCTATGTTATTGATGTCACAACTTACATCATTATATATTGAATATCCATTAACAGAGATTTATATTTTTAATTAATTTGTCTTAAAAGACTGTAGAAAACAAAAATTGGAGTTACAAACCAAAATTACTATACTATTTTTTCTATTTGTCTATGTACTTACCTTTACTAGAAAACCATTTATTTTCATATGAGAGTATAGACATATTCTCTAGTGTCCTTGTATTTCAACTTGAAGGTTTTTTCCCCCAGCATTTAAAATACATCATCTTATTGCTTTCTGGCCTGCAAGTTTTCTGCTGAGAAATCTACTGATAGTCTTATTGGGGATCATTTGTGATGATCAATGTGATGTCATTTTTCTCTCACTGCTTTCAAGATTCTCTATCTTTGGCTTTCAACACTTTGATGATAATGTGTCTTGGTGTGAGTCTCTTGTGTTTATCCCACTTGGAGTTTGTTAAGCTTATTGAATTTATATCCGTATATTTCCCTAAATTTCACATGTTTTCAGCAATTATTTCTTCAAATATTCTCTGTGCCCCTTTTCTTTCTTCTCCTTCTGGAACTCCCACAATTCTTGTACTGGTCTGCTCGTTCTGTCCCACAAGTCTCTTAGGCTCTGCTCATTTTTCTTCCTTCTTTTTTTTTTCCTTTTTTTCTTCTCAGATTTGATTATTTCAAAAGTCCAGTCTTCAAGTTCACTGATTCTTTCTTCCGCCTATTTGTTTTTTTTTAATTTTTTTTAAAAAATTATTTATTTTAGTTATTTATTTTTGGCTGTTGGGTCTTCGCTGCTGCGTGTGGGCTTTCTCTAGTTGCGGCGAGTGGGGGCTACTCTTCGTTGAGGTGCACAGGCTTCTCATTGCGGTGGCTTCTCTTGTTGTGGAGCATGGGCTCTCGGTGCGTGGGCCTCGGTAGTTGTGGCACGTGGGTTCAGTAGTTGTGGCTCGCAGGCTCCAGAGCTCAGGCTTAGTAGTTGTGGCGCACAGGCTTAGTTGCTCCATGGCATGTGGGATCTTCCTGGACCAGGGCTCAAACCCATGTCCCCTGCATTGGCAGGTGGATTCTTAATCACTGCGCCACCAGGGAAGCCCTCTTTTGCCTATTTGAATGTGCTGTTGAATCCCTCTTGTGAAAATTTCATTATTGTATTTTTCATCCTGGAATTTTCTGTTTTGCTCATTTTTATATCGTTGCCTTGTTCATATGTAGTTTTCCTAATTTCCTTTAGTTCTTTGAGCATATGTAAGACAGTTGTAATGTATTTGTCTGTATGCTTATAGCTTTTTGTCTCTCATGTCCACTGTGTGTGTTTCTTCAGAGATTGTTTCTGGAGATTTATTTTGTTCCTTTGAATGGGCCATGTTTCCCTGTTTCTTTGCATGCCTTGTGATCTTTTATTGAAAACCAGGCATTTGAAAAAACAGCCACTCTACCAGTCTTTGCAGACTGCCATGGGAGACGTTTACTAATTAGCAGGTCCCTGAGCCTGGAGATCAGCACAAGGTGAAGGCTTAAGAGCTTCTAAGGTCTTTTCTAGGAATATATCCTGTCTGGGCCTGTGTGTATATGCTCTCAACCACCCCTGCCCCCGCCCACCCCCTTCCCCTGGCTGCTTCTAAATGTATTTATTTCCCAGACCTAATGAAACTTAAAAGCTTTTGCACAGCAAAGGAAACTATAAACAAGACGAAAAGACAACCCTCAGAATGGGAGAAAATATTTGCAAATGAAGCAATGGACAAAGGATTAATCTCCAAAATATATAAACAGCTCATGCAGCTCAATATTAAAAAAACAAACAACCCAATCAAAAAATGGGCAGAAGACCTAAATAGACATTTCTTCAAAGAAGACATACCGATGGCCAAGAGGCACATGAAAAGCTGCTCAACACCACTAATTATTAGAGAAATGCAAATCAAAACTACAATGAGGTATCACCTCACACCAGTTAGGGTGGGCATCATCAGAAAATCTACAAACAACAGATGCTGGAGAGTGTGTGGAGAAAAGGGAACCCTCTTGCACTGTTGGTGGGAATGTAAACTGATACAGCCACTATGGAGAACAGTATGGAGGTTCCTTAAAAAACTAAAAATAGAGCTACCATATGACCCAGCAATCCCACTACTGGACATATACCCTGAGAAAACCATAATTCAAAAGGACACATGCACCCCAATGTTCATTGCAGCACTATTTACAATAGCCAGGTCATGGAAGCAACCTAAATGCCCATCGACAGATGAATGGATAAAGAAGATGTGGTACATATATACAATGGAATATTACTCAGCCTTAAAAGGGAACGAAATTGGGTCATTTGTAGAGATGTGGGTGGACCTAGAGACTGTCAGACAGAGTGAAGTAAGTCAGAAAGAGAAAATCAAATACCGTATATTAACACACATATGTGGAATCTAGAAAAATGGTACAGATGAACCTGTTTGCAGGGCAGAAATAGAGACACAGATGTAGAGAACAAACGTATGGACACCAAGGGGGGAAAGCAGCGGGGGGTGGGGTGGGGGTGGGATGAACTGGGAGATCGGGATTGACATACACACACTAATATGTATAAAATAACTAATAAGAACCTGCTGTATAAAAAAATAAAATTTAATTTAAAAAAAAAATGTATTTATTTCCCAAAGAGTCTCACTCCAGCTTTTTCTCAGGGTCTTAGATGTTCTGTGTATTCCTCTGCCCACAATCTTTTGCCCCCAGGCACCTGTGGACCTGTGGTTCCCCTGCAGTTTCACATGCCAAGGTGCCCACCAGTTCCTTCCATGGCTTCCAGACTAAGATCCAAACTTTGCCGCGATTCCCTGAGTTCTGAGTCAGGAAGAAGGATACCAGTCCCTTGGGCAGCCCACAGATAGGCTAGAATGTTAACAATTTCCACTCGACTCTTTCTGGCCCAAGGGACAGAAATGAAGATCGGGCCACTTCCTCTTGACTTCATGGTGGGGGGTGGAACGAGGGCAAGTAAAAGCATCACAAAATCTTCTACCATTCTGAGTGAAGCTTTTTCTTGACTGAGTGTTCACTTGGTTTCTGTAGATCTCTGCCGGTTTCCAGAGCTTTTAAATGTTATTTTGGTTAGCATATAGTTGTTTATTTGATGTTTTTGTGGGAGAACTAGGGCCTGGATCTTCCTAGTCTGCCACCTTGCTGACGTCCCCAGTATTTAATTCTTCTGAGTGACTGAACATACTATTGTGTTTTTAATTTCTATTTCCAATAGTTCATTAAAGTATAAAAAATATAATTGCGTGTTGCCCTTGTATCCTGTGAGCTTGTTAAACTCACTTACCAGTTCAAGGAGATTTGGGGGGTAGATTCCTAGAGGTTTTCTATGTAGACAATCATTTTACAACTCAATATTGAGTAAAATGCAATGAAGGGGTAGGCAAAGAATTTGGACACTTTACAAAAGAAGGTATGAGAATGCCAATAAGCACATGAAAAGATGCTCAACATTATTGGTTATCAGGGGACTGTACAAATTAAAACCACAATGAGATAATCTTATACATCTATTAGAATGACTAAAATTTAAAAGATATGAGAATACTAAGTGTTCGTGAGGATGTGGGACACACGGAAGCCTCATAAACAGCTAGTGAGAATGTAACGTGGTAGCCTTTGGAAAACTGTTTGGCAGTTTCTAAGTTAAGCAACCTTTTACCATATGCCCTGGCCATTCCAATCCTAGGTACTTCTCTATGAGAAATGAAAGTATATATCCAAATAAGAATTTGTATTTGAAAGGTTCACAGCAGTTTTACGTACAAGAGTACATGACTGCAAAAAACCCAATGTTCATGTGATAAATAGATAAACGGTGGTCTCTCCACAAAATGTAATTTATTTAGCAATAAAAATGAACCACTGACAAATAAAATAACACTGTTGAATCTCAAGAGCATTATGCTAAGTTGAAATGATTCCACTGACATGAAATTCTAGAAAAAATAATGCTATAATGATAGAAAGCAGATCAGTGGTTGCCGGGGGCCAGGGCATGGGGGGAGGGAACTGACTGCAAAAGAGCACAAGGAAACTTACTGGTTGATGGAAATGTTCTAATCACAATAGTTGTGATGATTACACACTGTATCCACTTCTCAAAGCTCATCAAATTGCGCACTTAAAATTGGCGAATTTACTGTTTGTAAATTACATTTGAATCAGTCTTGACTTTAAAAGTACAAAATTGAGTGCTAGGCACAGATTTCTTTGGGCTACAGGTGCCCACTGCCCTAAGATACACAGAAATGTGGAATAAGAGGAAACAATTTTCATTTACTCATTGATTCCATTATTTATTTATTAAAAAATATTTCTTAAATACGTGTTAGGGGATAGGCACACGATTAGATGTTGGGGATACAGAGGGACAAAGCTTATTCTGTGATAAGTTTAGGAAAAGGCTCCAAAGGAGCACAGGAGAGGGACGTGTAGCCCGGACCGAGAGTGGTCAGGGACGCAGGTGGCTGCTGAGCTACATCTTGAATCATGAATATGTTGTTCTCCTTCCCAAACATGTTCACGTGACGGTCCTCAGGGAGAGCTAGGAGGCTCTGTAACGCAGAGGAGACACGGGGGGCTTTCCAGTCGGGCAGATGTGGGCCCCAGTGCTGGTCTGGGTGCTGACTAGCTGTCGGACCTTGCAAAAATGTCAATCAAGCAGAATCTCATTTTTTCCACACCCAGAATCAGGGTAATCATAATTATCTGTAGGTTGTTCGGAAAATACATGTTAAAATAATCACAAAGCATCCAGCTTAATGAAGGATGTCATTAATAACTGATAATGAGGTACACGTATCAGCCATTCTCAGCCATTTATGATAAAACTCTTTCTACCATCCTGGTCAGACACGAGGATAAGGAAAGAGGTGACTGGGACCCCTGAGAGTCAAGACTCACACAGTGTCATGACAGTGGAGCCGGGTGGAGTGTCCTCCCAGGAGCCCGCCAGGAGATGGCCCTGGCCCAGAGACTGGCGGAGGACCCACGAAGGCATCCAGTGGCTTCCCTTCTGCCTGGGGTGGCTCTGCACCACATCGCTGCTCTGACTTCCATCTTTCTAGTGAAATTTCTAAAGTTCCTTCCGGTTCTAAAACTCCATGATCCACGAAGCAAAATTCAAAACACAAAATCCCAGCAAAGGGACTTCAAGGATATCACCCCTCTGATAAAGTACTCTGGCACTAACTAGCTCCTTTAACTTTGAACTGCCACACTCATGCCTTCATACACAGGGGTCTTGCTGCCCATGCACAGCAAATGAGCATTCCTCGGCCTGCAAAATCTTTTGACAACTTCCTTCTGCATTTGGATACATAAAATTGTGACTATCCAAAGGAATCATATGGCTTAGTTTTTCCAACTTTCATGACACAGTTCACTAAACGATGAGCTTCCTGAGGGCTGGGACCGTGTCTTTGTCATATCTGCATTCCTAGCCCCTGCTGCTTCAGGTCTGTGGGAAGATGAAGTGGGCACATGAGACAATACTCTGCCTCAGAGTAAGTACAACTCTCCCCTTACTGGTGAATCACCCTGCAGTGGCTAGGGAGGCACCTTCCATCCCCAAATGGACTAAATCACACCTTGAGCAGAATAAATTCAACTATTCAGAACAAAAATCAAACGTAGTATCCATAACCTTTCCAGGATCAAAAAAGGGTTAGGGCTGGGGAGACACCATTCCACCTGCTGCTCTATGAACTGGTGACCTTGGTCAAGGTACTTAGAAACTCTGAGCCTATTTCTTCATCTACAAAACGAGGAACGTAATACTGCAGCTCTTACAGGCTGAGGTTGAGGCGAGCAGGATCGCTGGGCTCAGGGATGAACGTCTGGAGGGATCCTCGGGTTTGGAAGCCTGAGTACGTTCGTCCCCCCTCTGCCGGCGCAGCTAACATAGTTTGTTTATCTCAGATTGGCAGCGCCTCGCCCCATCACGGCAGGATTTTGTAATCCCTCCAGGCCAAATTGCAACAACTTGCTTGACTTGGGCCACCAAGGAGACCCAGGGAGGGCAGGGTCCCAGAGCCTGTCACCTGAGAAGTCTGAGTCAATGTGACCACACCTGACCTGCCCCAGGGCCTAGCTCGCAGCTCACCTCCCAGTGGGGAGCCCTAAGCCCTCCTGGGACTCTGGTGTCTTCAGGATGACCTGGCCACACCTTCCTGTGCCGCACCCTGGAGCTGGTCAGCCACGAGCACGAGCACAGAAGAAGTGGTTCGGGAGCCCCGGTGACAGGGAGCACTGCGAGGGCGGGGACGCCAGCGCCTTCCCACGTCTGGGGCCTCCACTTTGTATAGGCAGCACTTACTCTCATTTCTCCTCTTGTGCTTGGAGGAGGAGAGGAAATGCATTGCGGGCTTTCTGTCAGGTGTTTCGCCGGGTCCTTTTTCCCTTTAATCCTACCGCCACCACTTGAGGAAGGGAGTCTTGAAAATGGGGCCCTGGGAGGGGGTCATCTGAGCTCCCAGTGGCAGGGTGACAGTCACAAGGAAGGCCTACAGGCGGAGTGCGCAGGAATTCACAGTTGAGCCCTCAGGCTGGGCGAGGAGGTCTCACACACACGGGTTCTCGTGTGGAGAATCAGAAGGGTCTCCAAGTGGGGCCGGGGCCACAGCCGTGCAGCCCTGGTTAGGCATCTTGGTCTTGGGATACACTTCAGGCCTTCGGTTCATTTGCTCCTACATTTAAAGGTCCGCCTGCACCTGCTGTGTGCAAGGCATTGTCCTGGGTGCTCTAGGGATACAAAGAGTAACTTCACCTTCAGAGGCCCTCGACCTGCATGGGGAAAATGATACATCCCAAAGTTCTACTACAGGGTAGACCCTGAGTCAGAAAGCGCTATGAAAATTCGGAAGAAGGAGAGATTGCTTCTGGGGGCTGATGAGAAAAGGCTGGAGAAGCTGTTGATGGCATCGAAGGCAGGCCTGGAAGGCCAGTAGGTGAAGAAGACAGGCCAGCAGGAGAGAGGGGGCGGTGATAGAGAAGAGCCCGTCATGGGCAATAGCAAGAGACTGCAGGCCGGGGTGGGGGACCCTCGAGGCACTGGATGCAAGGGTCTGGGAGGGTGTATTACAGAGCGAACTGGAAGAATGGAAAGGAGAGCCAGGCCACGAGCCAGGCCGAGGGGGCAGGAGGGAGGGAGCGCTAAGCTGTGAGCCCCGTGGGGCGATGACTCACCTAGGACACTGACGGTGGTCACTTAATCAGGTTGAATTATTACAAACAACCACAGATGCTAAAGCCAGAGGGTTGAGAACATGGGGTACATGCAGCACTAACAGGGTACGGAAGGTGGCCTGGGAAGGGTGAACCAGAGTTCCTTCCAGACCCACTGAATTTGAGGGGCCCTCGGGATGGCTGGCTGGAGATGCCGGATGAAAACATCACCTGGCTTGAGACTGACTGGTGAGGGACAGAGACACAGCGCTAAGACTCATCCAGAAATGAGCAGAAATGTCAGCCATGAATACATATGTACAGGGAATGGAGAGAGAGAGAACAGAGTGCGGCCGAAACCTTCAAAGACCTCCTGTCTCCTTCTCATGCTTAGTTGACAGTAGTAAGAGGAAGGGCTGAGGGGTATTCGCGAAAGGACACTCAGGAAGGGAGTTCTAGGGAGTCTAGGAGAAGGCGGAAGACGGAGACAGCCTGGAATGAAGCCCCTCGCGGGGGAAAGCCACGAGGACGAGGGAGAAGGGGATGCTTCCACCAGCTAAGGTGCTGGACGTCGCCCCTGGAGTTCTCACACCCTCATTTCCCCAAGTTCTGAAGGCTGGAGTTGGGGTTTGCCTTCAGCCGTTTTCCATTTCCTTAACAAATGCCTGTCAATAGCTGTTTGTTCCATCTATGTTCAAAGGGTGTCCTGGTTGCTAGGTGATGTGAGGCTACCTGAAGGCCACCCCTCCTAGAACTTCCACACCTGGTTCCCTCAGCCGATGTGCTGGTAGCAGGAGGGATGAGGGGGGACGGGAGGATGAGAGAGAGAAGCTGGGGTCTATCTTTCTCACACTCCCCACTTACGCAAAACACATTTTTAGTTTACTCTATATGGAGGAATGTGCACATAACTCTGCTTATTTATCACAGACTTAGAAATCTTGTTAATAAGGGAGATTTTAGTAGAAAGTCATTCCTCAGGTTCAAGTCAAATGAGTGAGCACAGAATGTCTCACAGCTAACCACCCAACTTAACACCCGCACAAAAGCTGAAGGAGATGCAACACCATCTAGCCCTTGTAGTCCGGGTATGTCCCACAGAGAGCGTCCCAGGGCACAGCGGCCCATTCTCAATGGCACAAGTTGGTAGGTCTTGAGGGTGGGTAGACCCTGTAGTGGATCTGTTTCCCCGTCCTGAATTGGCCTGGGCTCAGCCTGAAGTTGCAGCTCAGTAAATGTTTTTAGAACAAATAAATGTCTTTCAGCAACCATGTACTTTGCTCTAAGGAAACACAATATAGGAAATACCAACAGAAAATTTGAGATGTAACTAATTACTACAAAATTCTTCCTTTGGTCAAATAATTCACTGTAGTTTTCCTTAAAAGTTGACTGCTAATGCTTATATAAATAAGTTCAGCACAGGTGGGAGGAAAGCACCCGGTGGGCATGTGTGCATTAGCCCACGCCCTGCAGACAGCCACAGGGCCTCAGCAACCGGAACGTGCCCCTGCTCCCAGCTACCCTTCCCTGCAAGCGCCTCTCTCGGCATCCCCTGCCCTGTTCCCATGGGCTTTGTGCATGTCATTTGAGTGTATTCAGTGTCTCCTAACTGGAGAGCATACTTTCATGCAAGGAGTCTAGTCATCCCCTTTTTAGGACATACTAATTTGCTCACTAATAACTGAGCACTATAAAATCAGATATCAGAGCACCGATCTGACCTCCCCAGCCTTGCAAGCCAGCGCAACAGGCTCCAAACTGCAGTGGCTGCAGAACCCGAAAGACAAACAGGGTGACGGTGGGGAAGTTCTTACTCAAATCTAAGTACGGCGCTGCTGGCTAGTCCAGAGGCTGAGATCGCTCGGGCAGACGGTGCTGAAACATTTCTTTGATGGTGTTCCTAAAAAAAAAAAAAAACAAAACAGGTCCCGGCTTGCTCCTGCCAGGGTCAGCCAGCAGGTGAGGAGAGAAGCAGAGACAGGCACTGTGGTATAGAACAAATGCTCGTTTTGCTTTCATCTTTCAGAAGGATCAGTATTTTCTACAAATTGGAAGAAATTCTGTCTTTGCTTTGTAGACTGGCAAACAGGCCTTATGAAGCTGAGTTACTTAAACAATTTCCCACCAACCTCTTGACCACATTGGAAGGGAAAACTCATCAAGAATTTCTAACATGCGGTGTTAGAAAGCATTTTTGACAGTTCGTATCAACAATACTAACTCAAGTTAACTGTAAAACTCTTCACAGTTTTCCAGCTGCTTTCAAATATATTCTCATTTAAAAGTAACAATGGCATGTGAAGAGCATCAGCCATAGAAAATCTTGCTAAAGACAGGTGATGTCACAAGGGTGAGAACTAAATAAAAAAGTGCGGGTGTGTGGCCAGGGCAGAGAGGAGACTAGAGCATTGCTGGTTCCCTGGGAGCAGCATAAACTTAGTGATAAAAATCCAAAGAGGTCCTTTTATAAAGCAGAGTTTATCTGTAGAAGGGGATAAACAATAACGGTTATCTTACTGGGTTGTCTGAAGACTAAACGAGTTGATTTATTTAAAGTGCTTGGAACAGGGCTGGGCACATAAAACAGCATATAGTAATAATTATTTTCTATTACAATTAACAGAAAACAAAAGAAGGGCACCACAAGACAACATTTAAGAACCTCTTCATGGGACAAATCTTTTCCTGGGAACCTACTTTCCCTCTTAAAACTGAAGGATGCCAAGAAAAGCACTGATGACTACAGAATTAATACATTTTCACCGAGTGAAATAAATTAAGGCAAAAAATAGGGCTCATACGTTAACAATTTTTAAAATATCATGCCTATGAAATGCAAGTGTCCAGAGAGCATACGTTTCATTGTTCTAAATTCCACTTTGATTCAGAAAACTAAGTGGCCTGAAAAGGAGACACTTGGGAAAAATGAAAGCTGAGCATTTCTAGAGAAAATACTCTGTGTTATTCAAAGCAAATGGTCACGATGTCTGCTCTTTGCTGAGCGTGTACCTTTTTCTCAGGCTACCCACTCGATTATTAAAATCATTCAGTTCTTTCTGCGGCCCTTTAAAATAATAATCGCCACAGTCTACAGGTGCTCTCCATGAGAGTCACACTTCAACAGTCTCGCGATGCGACTGCCTTGGGTTCCGAACTCGGAGAGCGCCCCTGAGCACCTCCCTCCTCTGGTCTTCCCACCACCCACTTCACCCCACCTGGCCGAGATGCAGCTCCCTGCTCCCTAAATGCCCATTTGTTTCTTCCTCCTGCATACAATTCAGCATATCCTCCTGGCTCTCATTTTTATTGGCAAATGAAGTTAAAAGTAAATGAAAAGGCAAAAAACCCTACCCCAGTCTATATATATATAAATAAAGATAATTCTCCTTAGGTTTCATACATACCCACTTCCTTCTGAAACTCTAGTTTCTTTCTGGAACTCCCTTCTGGAACTCTAGTTCTTTTGGAACTCTAGTTTCATATACAAGATAGGACAAGCACAGATAACTTGGGCATGTGCCCTCTGTGAAGAAAAGTGACTTTAAAAATCTTTGTTGCTTTATTAGACTGGACCTTGCCTGGGATTCTAAACTCTGAGGGCCACAATAAACTCAGAAACTAGAACTCAGGCTCTGAATTCATAAGAATTTTCTCTGTGGGGTGTGTGCGTGTGTATCCTTGTAAACAACTAGCACCATTCAGAATTCTTAGGAGACTAAAATCAAACATTCTTCATATATTTTCTCAGTTTTAAGAAACTTGGGGCCATGCTTCATATCTAATGTGTGACCACAAGGGTTAAAATCCAGGGCAAAAGCTCATCAGGTTGTAGTGAGTTTTCGTTACTGTTACCCAGGAGCATCTATAAATCAGGTGGAAGGCAGCACACGACCCGCCCTTGTACCACATCCTCAGAGTTCCCGAAAGGTCTGCAGGACCGGGAGCAGAGAGCCAGCAAGGGGTAAGAGAAAACTGGGAACTGAAAATCTGGGGGGAGAGCAAGGAAGAGGGAGTAAAAGGGGGAAAGGATGAAAAAGAAAAGAAGGGAGAGGTCAAGAGAACAAAGACAGCAGAAGAGAGGAAACCACAGTGCTGGACCTCTAAGTCTTAAACATGCGCTTTCTTTTGCATTCTGTGTCCCAAAGGGGGTGTGAAGGTGTCTGCAGTTTTCCAGGGAAACCCGCATGGGGAGAGTTTAACCTGCACACAGGGAGACACACCAGGGTGTGGCAGAGGCAGCATAAACACAGGAGGTGACACCATTTGCTGTGAGCAGGACTGAAGGTATCTTTTACTCTTTATGTGATATTTATACTTTTAGGAACTTTCACAAGGCAGTCCCAATCTAGATGAAATTAATTTCATAACCTTAGAGTCTCAGTTTTTTTTTAACTTCCTGAGGATCTCCTGATGGTTACCGTTAGGGAGGAGTCCACTCTAGGGCATCTGTCCTTGAGGACACCTAATGGAAATATATCCGACCACCGACTCTCGCTGAGGAACCGCAAGAGGGCTCCTGTGAGAGCTGGGAAGTTAAACTGCCCCCACCGTCAGCTCACCTCTTAAACTCCTCAAAATA
This sequence comes from Eubalaena glacialis, assembly GCF_028564815.1. Lineage (NCBI taxonomy): Eukaryota > Metazoa > Chordata > Mammalia > Artiodactyla > Balaenidae > Eubalaena > Eubalaena glacialis. The sequence goes on from NC_083724.1 coordinate 116,442,386, forward strand.
CATGGCTGCCACTGCTTAGTGGAAAAGACGGCATTAAAACAATTTCCCCATCAAAACCAAACCAAACCAGACCAAAACAACTCTCTGATTTGGGAATGTAATGATATAAAACCAACTTGGCAGAAACATATGGTTGGCTATAGAACAAAAAGAGCTATCTGAATGCAAACTACTGCCTCTTAATCCTTTAATTAGACTGAGTCCTTCAGAAGGAAGCACAGTTCACTGTCACTGAAAGAAATCAAGAGCAAATACAGACTGTGAGAGACCTACACACACATGCGAGGGCACATAATGATGTATTCACATGAAGGGGAATAAATACGGTGGACTCAGAGTCTAAAAAAGAAATTTATTTGTTTCTGAGAGCCATGATTTGGGACACTAAGAAGTTCTGGGAATCTGATTTGGGAAAGCGTGAGGGCGAGATGCAGCAGGGCCGGGCGTGTCAGAGGCTGTGCACGGCTCCCGGGGTGAACCGGCTCTGACGTCGGGCCAGGGAGTTTGCCCCAGCAGCGCCCTGACAGCTGAGGAGCCGGGAGGCCCTGGCTCCAGAGAATTTATTTGGAACCTTTCTTCTTTTTCCTCTTCTTTTTCACTGGTGTTTCATCTAGCGTACCATCCTCTGCTGTCTCAGCTTGCTTCTGTCCCCTTTTCTTTTCTTTCCTTTTTCTGGGCTTCGAGGGAGCGTCCCGGTCATCGAGTGGCCCCACGCAACCCTCTCCATCCTCAGAAGCAGCACCAGAATTCTCGTCCCAACGGGGGTCTCCCAGCTGCCACTCAACTTGGTCTCCCTTCTTCTTGGCCTTGGGGTGGGTGCAATTTTCCACATTTTTATCTTTCGCCTCTTTCTTTCTTTTCTTCCCTGCTTTCCTTTCCACTGGGGTCTCTGAAGCCTCTGGCCCCACGGCCGTGCCCTGCGCCTTACTCTTGCGCTCCGCCATGCGCCTGGCAAAGTACTCGCGGATGGTGAAGGCACTGGTGGTCATGGGGGAGATGTCAGTCCCCTCTGCAGCGTCAGGACTGGGGTGGTCCTGAGGTGGGGAAAAGAGTAACACCGGTTATGCATCAGCTAATTACTCACCACCACCCGGAGCCCCGCGCCCTCGGCAGCCCGGAGACCACGTGGCTGGGGGGCCGGGCTTCCCCTGGACTCCTCGCCGGCCGTCGGGTAGAGCTGAGCTGCAAGGTGTGGAATGAGATGGCCACGCGCACCAGCTGAGGGCCGTATGGGGTGGGAGGCCAGGGAGTCGGAGGCTAACTTCACAAGGTAGATGGTGAGTCACCTGGACGTCATTCTGACAGAACGGCTCCTTGGCAACAACCTTATAAATGGCAACTAAGTTCCTAGAGTCTCCATCAGAAACAAGGACCCTAAAAGCCCGGAGCTCTGGGGTGTCGTCAGACACCTACTTGGTCTCGCTGTGGATACACAGGCCTTTGCGCCCTGACCCACAAGCTCAGACGCCATGCGTATATGGGAGCCCCTGCTAAACCAGGAGCCATGTGCCAGCCTCGACCCTGGTGTGTCCAGAGCGTGGCCCTCTGGCAGCCGCTCGAGAGAGGAGGCACCAGGGCTGGAAGGGCCCGTGTGCCCCCCTCCTCCCGGAAGGAACAGGAGAGCTGGGGTGCCCTCTGCCCTCAGCTGGGGGTGGGAGACATGAGACGCCCCCCCCTACACTGCCGTGAACTAGACACCCATGGCTGTGTCCGTCTGCTTCTAAATGGAGGAATTACTCACTCATAACCGCCGGGATTAAGTGTGGTTTACATTTTAATTTTACATAAATACACTCAGTTGTAAGGCTTGAGAAGAGAAAAAGAATCCTAACTTAATAGGCTGGGATAAAAAATCAAATGCTGGTATCACACCATATAGGTTGTGGCTGGCTGGCAGTAAGGAGATGAAAACGTGTGAGTGAAAAAGGAAGCACCTTCAAAAGGAAACATATAAGGACTGTGCTTTAAGTAAGGTCAGTGTCTGGAATAATTCTGCCCACAGTCTTTTAAAATAATCAAGCCCTTAAACAAGTACACTAAACTTAGGTTTTCATAATTACCTGGCTTCCCCCTTCACATTCACTTACTCGCACAGGACGAGATGGGTGGTCCGACCCTTTCATGGGGTGGGAAAACAGTTTTCTGAATAAATCAGTTTCCAAATCAGGAGTCTGCAAATTATTCTGAACTGGGCGGGCAAAGCTCTGCTTGTGCAGCTAACTTTATTACAACCACACATATAACTGGACCATGTATTTTCTTGTTACTGCAGCACTCGAAACCCAGCTCAGTGGGATCAAAGTAGCCTCCCGTCTGAAATTTCGGGTGAATCAATATTATATCAGTGGGCAATTGGGCTCTGAATGGCCGCTGACCCAGAGAGCTCTCCCCAAAGGGTACCTTACCAACAACATCACAGCTTATCCAATCAGCACAAACCTTATTTTACTCAGGGCTAAAAACACAAAATCACGTAGTCAGTTTCTTAATTTTCAAAAGGTAAAATGCAGAACATGTGGAATAAACCAAATGAGCTTTTTAAATGTTATCTATCAATATTCAATTTTGGCTGGAATCCCATGAGGTAATTTTGAGAAAAATTTAAAAATAGCTGCCACAGGAGCCAAAAAAACAAGGTCACTTTGTCTTTTTGTTCCTCAAATGTTGAAAAAGAGCTGAAATTTTGCACAGCAGGATGAAAAACCTTCTCAAGGCTCTCCTGATCCCAGCCAATCCCCGCCTGATGGACGAGAAAGGTCTTGCCTTCCATTTAGTAACGGCGCACAGCCACACACGGCAAGTCTCCATGAAGGAGGCCTGTTCACATAAAATAGGTCTCACTTAGCTTCTCAGTATGAAAGGAGTTTGTCTTACGTGGGCCAACTCCTCTGGAGTGTATCTGTGTCTTAGGAACTCAAATCCGAGTCATATCCTATGGCTCCTTACCTTGTTCACCTGTTTATTACCTTCTGAATTCCTGCTTTTAACAGTTAAATCACAGGAACTAATTACTGGTATTAATCACACTTTTAATTACTAGAAAATACAAGATCATTTTTGAGTCACTTGTTGAACTCTGCGGGCCTTTCTAATCCTAGAAAATAACTCTGCTCGTAATCAAGTCCTCTGGTGATAAGGATTTTAATAATCATGGGCCACTGCACACCAAGCTCAGCGGGGCGTGGAGACAAGCCACAGAGGTGCCAGCACCCAAGGAAAGTGGAGGCAAAACAATGACTTGCAGGGGAGAGTGGTGGGCAGCCTCCCACACTCCAGGAATGTACCTGTTTTGAAAACCATGGAAACAAAGGAGGAATAGGTTGCAGACCTGACTGCTGTAGAAGCAAAGCCCGGGTCTCATATTTCATGACTTTATAAATCATAAACCCAGTTTTACTACAGTGATTACAATCCCTGTTTCTATATTCTCAGTGAATTGCCCAAATAAAGAGGATTCTCTTTATTATTCTCAGAAGAACGTTGTTAGTAACTCTTGGGGCAGGGAAACACAGCAGCTTGGATAGAGAATTTAGAGAGGTGTTTGGGGCAGATGCACCATAAGCATAAAATCTACCAGTTATGATAAGCATACAGTCCAGGACGAGGTTTCAAAGGCACAACGCTTTAGCTCACCAGCCTTTCTCATGTCACTGCCGATCTTAAGTGACAAGAAGACTGAAGCCTTTTGAGTTCCACGTTGAGACACAGGCTGCAACAGTAATCCTTCAATGAACTTTCTCATGGAAAGAAAAAGCAGACACCCAGAGCTCAAGGGTAATGGACTTAGCAACGGGGTCACTAGCTCTGAGAACTACTGCTTGTGATGAACAAACGCACGCTTCCACCCCAGCCCGTGTCGTCAGCTTGTGCTGGATTAGTCTGTGAAGAGTTAAGAAAGCTTGGCAAGTGAGTAGCTTGAAAGAACACTTGCATCTTCCCTAAACTTTCCGGCAGGACAGCTCTGACAAACACAAGTTATGGCTTGACGTCTCCTGGGAGGCAGAAATGGCGCCCGTCCACTTAGGACAGTGATAAATTCAGGTATGAAGCCATTTCATGACCCGTCAAGATAGGGGCAGTGCTGAGGTGAGGGGGTACCCGGACATGTGAGCATGAAACCCTTCGCAACAGAGGGAGCCGAAGGCGCTGCCGCGGTCGCCCGCGACGCTCTTCCAGATCCTTCATACACAGCTGTGTGCGTCACTCCCTTAAAGATCAAGTGCAGAGCTGCCTCCTTCAAGAAGCTGGTCCCCTGTGAACAACCTCGCTTGTTTACTACTGTGACTAGCAATTGGTTACTTCTACTTCCTGGTTTTGTATAATTTGTTTTCTAAGCATCTTCCCCAGGAATTTTTAAGTTCCTTGAGGGCAGAAATCATTCCTATTTCATTTGTGTTCAGCACAGCCTCTAATGAAGAACAAACACATGGTAAGCGCTCCAGGAAAGCACAAAAGGCACCAACCCCAGGCAGACCCAGGCTGGGAAGCACTCCCACTCCCCCACTGAACCAGAAGCTTTGTATTTGTCAGCACAGATTCCCCTGCATGCCAGGCGGGGCTCATGACTAGAAGGGGCTTGGAAGGGTGGCAAGCAAAGAGAGAACCAGCATTTTGCAGTGGACAGTCTTCCCACCCAGATGAAACCACACCCTTCTAATCAGATGCCACCTTGCCTCACAGTGCAAATCGCTTCGCTAACTTCTGCAGGTGCACCCCAGTGTCTTTTAGTGTGATCAGCCCATCACTCCCTGTGGCCCTGAGCGATGCACAGCTCAGCAAACGATCCATACATGTCTCTTCTGGTCTGTTATTCCACATGTTATCATGTCACCTTCTGGAAGATTAGGTAAATCGGAAAAATGAGGTGCTGTGTTTTATGGAACTATCACATGCACGATGTGGGGCGGGCTGAACATCAGCAATAAAATAACATGCATGGGTTGACTGTTCTTGCCATCAAAAGAAGAGGCTGGAAAGCAAGAGCGTTCTAGAGTACATCTGAGGCAAAGTCAGGAGATCATTCTGAGAAGAAAAACAGGTGGATCAAGTTCCACGAGAAGCCCCCGGCAGCAGGTTGTTAAGGTGCAGCCTACATGTTATCTTGAGCTGATCACACAACCTGGGAAGCTGTGCATTCCCGGGAGTCATCAAAATGGTTTGCCTCCAGAGGTTAAGCAAGGAGTGATCAACATGCTGGTCATAAACCAGGGATTGTGTGACTATGTCAGCATTTCTTCTCTTGCTTTCTATGGCACCTTTTTGGTTTCCACATGATTGAAAACACTGTTTCACTGACAATGAGCTATTTTTGCACTCACAAGAAGTCTACTCAGGGGTAAAATCTGGTGTTTTTTTCAAGATATCATTCACTCACTCACATCTGGAGTTAGGATAAACACACAAAGTCTCAGAAATAACCAGCCTCATGGAATCTGCCTGGGAAACACAATCACTTGCAGGATTAGCAAGCATCACAAGAGTTAAAAACAAATACAAGACTCCACTGACTGACGGGAAGTTTTGATTTGAAGAGGGGTTAAAAATAAAAAATACAACAACAGAACTAGAATTACACAGCAACTCTTAACTTTATGTGAGTGTGTACATGTGTACAGTGTGTGAATGCTCATGCAAACAGGTTCTAGGAACCCAGGACCTGTGCAGGGGTTCCAGGAGGGCTCTCTCTAGAACACGGCTGGCAAAGTATGCCCCGAGGGCCATATCCGGCTGCTGCCGATCTTCGATCTTCGTATACCTCACAAGCTAAGAATGGTTTTTACATTTTAAATGGGGGGAGGGAGGGGGGGAGAATCAAAGGAAGACTATTTCATGACATATGAAAACTACATGAATTTCAAATATCAGTGTCCATAAATAAAGTTTTGAATTTCATCAGTAAAAAAAATTTGTTTTCTCTCTAGTATATAAGTAAACAGATGCTATGTAAATATTTGCTGAATGAATAAATTTATTATGAAATATAATCTGCTTTTTGGAAATGTTAGATGCATGTGAAGTATACACACACACACACACACACACACACACACACACACACCGAGTTGGTTAGAGGGCTCTGGGTTTTGATGAAGTTCTCAATCTCAGTCTCTTGTTAACTTACTGAATTATGCTAGTGAGGGGTAGAGAGGGCTGCCATCTGCCGTTTGACTTCTGGCAGACATGGACGAAGTTTGCTTACGAAGTGATCTGACATCAAAGACAACTCCCAACCCACTGCAAGCAGGCAGATACCTCCCTAACGTTAGGCGTTAGAACCCTGCCTGGAATTTACAGACCCAGATAAATGAACTGGACATCTCAGAGAAGATAATGGGGAACTGGAAGGGACAGAATAGCTTGCTTTTCCCTGGACAACAGCAAAGAAATACAAATAATGCCAAATTCCTCGTAGGAAGGCCAATGCTAACAAAGCTGTTCATTTTCTTTTCTCCACTTGCCTCATCAGCCGCTCAAATTACCACTCATTACGAAAAGCCAACATAAACATGTTTTAAAAGGATGGTTCTCCATGGCAACAACCTCTCTCAAGCAACTGACATCAGAGCTACTGACAAGAGTCATACAGCCTCTGGGGAAAGAGAGGGAAAAGAAAAAAGGAGCAGGTTTCCTGCCTCCCTCAACGGTCTTAAGGCCTGGAAAGTTGCAGTGATCCATGTGACAACATTTCACAACACATTGGCCGTTACAAGATAAACGAGGCTCCTCCAAAGCTAGAAATGATCAATGTGACACAGGTACCAATTTCTTTGATTGAAGCCTAAAAATAATCCAAACTGGCTATCGTTTATGATTCTAGGTCAACTGGTTCTGTTCCCTGCTCTCTGGAGACAGGACAAAAAGCTTTTATAAGTAGTTGAAGGCTAATGCCTGAGCCTCCAAAAGCAGAAGCAGAGGCTGACGAAGGGCCTGTCTCTTCCACCTTTACTCCACTGACTTGAAAATCACTTAGGAATCATTAACAACTCAAATTTAGGCTCCTTATTACAGAAAGCATAGCATCTTTTGAAGATTTTAGAGAACCTACTATTCTGAAACAAGGAATAGACTATGAATAGTTATTTGGAATAGTCAAGATTACTAAGAAGAGAAAGGTAAATTAATTCAGGTGAATGAAGTTATTAATAAAGTCCTCTCCCTCAGCTCCTGTATACTATATGGGATTAATCGTTATATAGACCTCTTTTTAATTGACCAGAAACTAAAGTAACAAATACTTTAAAAATACTTCTAGGAGTAAATTTGGTAGGGCAAAATAATTCTATGTTTAAAGGATATTTAAGTTAGTAAGAGTAATTAGATAAAATCCTGAAATCACTGAGTCGTGTAATAAAAGTAAATTATACAAAAAAAAATAAGATCTTGAGGAGGCTGAGGTCCAAAGCTGTGGCCATCCAGTCCTTCATAAACATCCACTGAGCAGCTACAGCAGCTACTGTTTACTTGACCAGGGCCGGGGCCCAGACAGGAGCTCCCATCTGGGGGAGACACACAGTTAAAAAAAAAAAAAAAAATTATAAAAAGGTCTGGGTAGATCTCATGTAAGTGTTCTTGCCACAATAAAATTAAAAAAAAAAAAAAACATCAGGAGAATTTATTTTTTAGAATAGACAGAAACTAAACAAGAAAACCAACTACAATACAACTCCATTCAACAAAACCTCTAACCAATTAAACTGAGATTACAATTCCAAACAGTTCATAAAAATTAAACATTACTACTGCTATTAAATACATAATTCTTCTCATATATTATCATATATATTTAAATATATCATCTCTTAGTTTCATGCAAGCTGTAATTTTATTTTATAAGCAAGAAACATATTAAGGAAAAAGAACAAGTAATATTGCCTCCTTACCTGCTCAGAATCCAAAAAAGTTCCTTAAAGCAAGACCTGCCTCTTGTTTGCAGCCCATAACTGGCTCAACCTCTGTGGAGATTCAATGCCCTGCATCACAGTGCTTCCCAAACTACCAGGGGTGAAGGGCCAATTATTTTTCTTTTTAAAATCTCCGATCTATTGTGGGCCAAGATTTTTGTTAAAAAAAAAAAAAATTAGAAAACAAAATTTCAAAAAGACATATAAAACACAAGTTCCAATTTCTAAAAATTAATCACACTACTATAAAAGTGTCTAAATGCTTACTCTCAATTTCCGTCCTGTCACGGGCTGGCCTGTGGACGATACTTTGAGTGGCACTGGTATAAAATACTCAAAGGAAAGAAAGAAAGGTGCTAAGTTCAGTGTAGTAGAAGTGGCCATGACCTGGGTGTCAAGAAATCTGACTCACATCTGAGAGAATGTGTGATCTTGGACAAGTCACTGTACTCTCTGGGCCTCGAAGCAAATCGTTTGCAAAACAAGGAAGGAGGGCTACTCAGTGACTTTTTTCAAACATGGTTTTAGCAGTGCGTGCCTTTCTCCAGACGAAATCTTAAACAGAAGGCCAATGTGTAACACACCAGGGGAACAGTGGTTGAGGTGGCGTTGGGGGAACCCAAAGCTCATGTCCTGACCCTCCTCTCCCTTTGTAAGGCCCCCGAGGCATCTTTGACGAACTCGCAGGGCTTTACGGAATACAGTTTGAAAAGCAACAGTTATGTTGTTAAGGTTCATTATAATTCTAACATTCATTGTAGCCTAGATAATTTCACAGCACTCAGTAACAGGAGACTAAGAAACTTGCAAGAATAAAACTGGACCTTTACTATTATATAATAAGCACAATTCTTAAGGTGTCATTAACTTTTGGAATTCCAACAATTGGCTGTTTGTGAGCATTGGCCAGTGACCAATGTCTTCCAAAAATGGTAACAAAGTATCAAGCCTGGTCTCTTCTATACTGCAAAGTTTTACGTTGCAAACTGGAGGATCCAGATGACTGAGGATGAAGTGAGGTTGACTGACTCTTCTGGGTCTACCTGGTGAGGCTCCAAGGAGGACCCAGAGGGGAGATGGTAACGCCTACACCCATGTCACCGGTGTCCCTACCACGGTCACTCCAGACTATAGCATAAGAAGCAAAGTATCACCTCACCAGCCACCAGCTGCACTAAAACCCAAAGGAAGGTTCCTCTTCATCTTATTTTCATTACATCACAGGATGAAAATCTGGGAGAGAATGTTATTTCTGCTTTCCTGCCACAACAGAGGGACAGAAGGAAAAATGAACCAATATTTCACTCTTCTCCTCCAACACTGGGCCATCTGGGCATCAATTTTTTATTATCACAAAAGCTCTTAAAACCATTTGCTTGATCTGTCAACAAAAAGCCAAATCTAATCCTTCGGGCCAAACCTACAAAAAGTCTAACCAAACAAAACAGCCCAGTGACTTAACAGCTCTGGTTGTTTTGGTAGCCCTTGCCCTCAGCCCTTGCTTCTTTTTCTTTTCTTCTGCTCTTTTAATTCGTGTCTTATTATGAAGTTATGTTTGTTGATCTAGAAGACAACATACATTTTTACTGGTACTAAAACAACCTTCAAAAAAGCAGTGAGCCACTTTCTCCTTTCTGGCCTTACAGAAAGTAGAGGCAGGCCCCCAAGCCCTGTTTGAAGTCCTTGCTGCCAGGAGATGGTCGGTTTATGTCTCTTGTCCGAGGACAGGAAAAGGATGCACTCTCGGCACCGCGTGCTGGAGAGAGATAAGACCAGAGATTTCTGTCCTCAGCACCTTATCAGCTCTTCCTGCTACTTTCCAGAGTGGACAGCACCATGACTGGCAACAAACTAGCCTAAGGGGGGCTGGGTGGTGAGCAGCTTGGGGATCGGAGGGAGTGAGGTAGGAAGGGGTGTAGAATGAAGAAAAGAGGTGAGGTTTTTAACATACCTTAAAATGGTTTGGCTCAAATAAAACTGTCTTTTAAAAAAACCACACATTTTACATCTTATTTTGCTAAAACTGCAGCAACAGGGACAGAAGTTTTTACAAGAACTTCCTTTCTGGTTGGAATGCACCACCACCTTCCTTGCTTTGAGCCCTGCCCCTAACTGCTTTGTGCTACTGGCTCCCGGGCACGTAGCACAAGTCCGATCTGCTTGTCGATGTTCCAACCAGGGGCCTATAAACCAGAGGCTGCAAAGAGAATGCTTCCTACAGGCACACGTGCCTCCATTTAGACAACCAGTGTCTTCTGGGGCCACTCACCACTCCATTTCCATATCGCAAAGAAACAAGCAAGGCTTTGAGATACTCTTCCAAATATAGGAGGATGTCACTGATGACCTCTTTGGGGAACAAAGCTGCTGGAGTAAACTGGGCTAAACTGAGCAAGGAAATTTAAATCAGTTATGGCCTCAGTGATTTCTAAGGAACTCATGTGAAAGTGATACAGATTTGGCAGTCTTCTTTTTTTTTTTTTTTTTTTTAAGTAATGTATTTAATTTTATTTATTTGGCTGTGTTGGGTCTTAGTTGCAGCTGTGGGATCTTTGTTGTGGCATGCAGGTTGTGGTGCACAGGATTTTAGTTCCCCAACCAGGGATCGAACCCACGTCCCCTGCATTGGAAGGTGGATTCTTAACCACAGGACCACCAGGGAAGTCCTGGCAGTCTTCTTTTTAAAATGTTTTTATCATGTAAATTTTCAAATATACAGAAAAGCAGATAAACTAGTATAATGAACACAACATACCCATTACCCAGCTTCAAAATTTATCACCACAGTAACCAACTATCACCATTATAACCATCTCTACTCATATTAATTCAAAGCAAATCAAAAGTATCATATACTTCATAAGTATTTCAGTATGTATCTCTAAAAGATAACAGCTCTAAGAAAAATCCACAACTATATTACTATTATCACATAAAAAATTTAACAAAAATCCTTTAACATCACTAAATATCTAGTCTGTGTTCACATTGCCTTTATTGTCTTTTAAGTTATTTCTTATTACAATTTATTTGAATCTGTTTCCTAATAAGGTTCATATATTGTGATTGGTTGATATGTCTCCTGTCTCTTTCAGACTATAGGTTCCCACCGCCTGTCTTTTTTGTTTTTTCAAGTTCTTGCTGATGGAACCAAGCCGTGTGTCCCACAGAATTCTCTCAGAATCTGAATTCTGCTGAGTGGATCCCTGTGACAGGCGTTAACATGTTCCTCTGTCCCGCCTATGTCCTGTAAAGGGAAATCTAGAAGGAGGCTTATTTTCCAGCGCAGCATGTCGCCTGATGACACACTGGGATGGATTCATAGTTAAGTGAGCCTGAGAAACAAACCTGTGCTATTGCTCCCTTCAGCTCATAATGCGCACCATCATCTGAGAGATCGGCAGTCGTTAAATTTCAGAATTTCCCAGACTTATTTCACTTTGGAACGCTTTGGGGTATAACATCACGGCCATCCCATGGAATTAGCATAGTTACGCTGAACCTACTTTGAGACGGTCTGCTCACACAGATAGTGCCACGATCTGGATAAAATGAGTAGTTCTCCTAAATCTTTGATCTACCTTGGCCTGTCTAAGGGGGTGAGCTTTTACCAAAAATGGCAGATACCGGGTAGGGAGGTGAAAAGAGGACCAGGCAAGCATCCCGTTATGAACAACCAGTCTGCTAGGTGACTTTGGGAGAAAAGGCTAGCTCTTCCCTAGCCATCCCATTATTGAAATGGGAATATCTGTTCCCAGGCTTAGTCAGAAAAATCACTCTTCCATCTTGGAATAGACGGTGGCAGAAAAATAATATGTCCTAAATCATGCCAAGTATGTATGTATCAAGGTTAAAGACTGCCTACAATATAACCATATTTTCTTCTTGGGATTATGTGCAAGCAGTAAGAGCCGCACGGTCTGACCAGTGGGATAACCAAGTAAAGAAGAAAGATCTGGAAATCGGGTTCCGTGTAAAAGTCTGTGCAAAGTTCAAATTACAGCAGTGAATAATTTACAAAATAATCAAGAGAATAAAAATGGAGAACATAATCAGGAGTCAATGGACATATAACACAATTAAAATTTAAGAAGGCAATTTCTTAAAAAAAAAATGAACCTGACTTTGCAACCAGTTGGTTGAATCCTTTCACAGAACAAAATTCCAAATGACTTTAAAACACTGTAATTTGACTGTACATAACCTAATGGGATATACCCTAAGGACAAGAAGAATTGGCCAAAAAAACTTTTTTTAAAAACCCCTCAATGTACTTTTTTTTTTTTTGATAATCAAATTATAGATGTTATTCTGTGACTACCGTATATACAATGGGAAATACGCAAATGAGTAATGTGATATTTTAATGCTTTTTATTTCTAGAATTGATAGATTCCAAGAATCTTACTGTGGATAAATAAAGATAAAAGATTAATGATGTTAAGTCTTATGGTCCTGAATTTGAATAAGGAATACGAATATAGACTCATAATATACTTTACCATTAAAAAAAATTACAGTTCTATCAGTGTTCTAAGGCCCAGGAACAAAGACCAACTTAGTAGCAGTGAGCAACCATACTGCCTAGATTTGGTCTCTAAATATCATTTACCACAAAAAGGAACCAGGGAGAAATGGATGACTCCAAATCTGGGGCAGCAAATGTACAAGGTGGGTCTGAAAAATCTTATACCAGGTAGGAGGAGTGATCAAATACCATTTAGGGTCACGTCAAAAGAATTTAGGAACCAACTTGAAGAGGTTCTCACTGGGCAGATGGAAAATTTCATCATAAAAAATAAAGATGACAAATGCAACACATTGAAACATAAATATATTTCAATCCATGAGTGATACAGAAAAGGAAAACTCACTGGTCCCTTTCAGAGAACGCTAGAGAAGCTCTTCCATGTGAAAACTGGTAAATAGAGGAAATAAACAAAATATTTATTACTTATTTATTACCCCTAGGTAATCAAATAGTAGATATGTGAAAATCTTTATTCTAAATTTCATTCTAAAAATTAGAGAGGAAAAGAAAGAGATATGGAGAGGGAATCTACAGATTGAAAGAAACTTAAAGAGATGCATCAACCAATCATTATACGTGAACCTTACTTAGAGCCTGACTCAAACAAAGAAGCTGTAAAGAAAACTAAAATTGATGACATTTATGAAAATTGAAACTCTGAACACTTACTGATGATAGTATACAATTTTTACCAATTTTTACAGAGTATAATAATTGTCTTAGAGTTATACATTTTTTAAAAGTCCTTTACCTTTTAGGGATATGTCCTGAAGTACCTTTTAGAGATATGTTCTGAAGTACTGAAGTGTTCGTGGGTGAAATGTTATGATTTCTGGGATTTATTTATAGTAACACGGGGGGGAGAAGTGTATAAGTGTATGGGGTGCTTGCCCGTCTCTACCCACCTTTACAGTCTAGCCCTATAAATGTGCTTGTTGCTCCCCAAAGACCCTTTGCTTTTTCAAGGATCTGTGTCTTTGTGGGTATGGTTTTCTTTTCTCCTTGCAAGGCCTTTCAACCTGGCAACTGTTACTCCTTTAAGACGACACACATATGTTACCTGCTTTAATCTCTGCAAGCTGAATTGATCACTACATCATGTATGTCCCCAGACCTCTGGCACAGCACTCGAGGTCTTTGCTCCAGTTGATTTTGCACATCTCTGACTTCCCAACTAGACTGTGAAAATGGGTTATGTCTTATTCATTTAAACATTTGTCATTCAACAATGCTCTTGGATGGCAAGGAGAAACATCTGAGTTAAAAAGAGAAAGGAATTGGAAGGGTCTGGATCAGGGGAACTAGAAACAAAGAAAGCAATTAAAATAATATTACTCAGAAGAAGAATGATGAAATATGATAGACTACACTGCAGGGAGTCGTGACCAAGCCCCGAGCCTCTTTATATATAGCCTGTTATATAGTTATATAGCCTGTTCTACAGCCTAAACTACAGGATCTAGGCTGAGCCTAGATGACTAGAGAGCAGGTTCTGAAGTTCACTTTTAACTTCAGCTCAAAGACAGCTGATTTGATCCGTTAATTTCAAGAAGGTGCCCACAAGGTATCAGCCTAATAGTTCTAGATCCTTATTAGGATCCCTAAAAGGGAGTCTAAAAGAAACTGTGACCAATGATAATGTGTCATGCATCATGATTAATCCAATTCCGAGTAATTGGGGTCCATTAAAAAACAGAATAATACAAATGCTATGCTTTCGCCTCCCTAAAAATGTAATTATCATCTTAACAGGGAGGAAGGGATGGGATGGGCATGAGGGTGATAATTTAAAATTAAATAATTGCTTTAACTAAATGAATAACATCACTGTTTAAAAGGTACATCATACATTTTTTAAAAAGATTTTCTTAGGATCACAAAGTAAGCAGGTAAACAATTTCCAATCTGAAACTTTAACAACTTTGGAATAAGAATTAGATGAATACCTAAAGCTGATACTCTATTTACAGGTTTCAGTGATACATAGGAATAAATTAACTGTACTGATTTCCAAAGTCTACTCAACAATTTCCTCTAAAAGCTACCTTCCTTTTAGAAAGGGCACTGACATGACGGTTCAGATTGTTCTTAGGTAAAGTACCTTCCCCAGGTCAGCTTTTCCGTTTGAGAAATAGAAACCCCACCAAATCTAGGTCTAAAATCAAGACATAAAATAAATTTAAGTACTTGTTAAAAGCTATGTAAGGGACTTCCCTGGTGGCACAGTGGTTAAGAATCCGCCTGCCAATGCAGGGGACGCGGGTTCAAGCCCTGGTCTGGGAAGATCCCACATGCCGTGGAGCAACTGGGCCCGTGAGCCACAACTACTGAGCCTGCGCGTCTGGAGCCTGTGCTCCGCAACAAGGGAGGCCACGATAGTGAGAGGCCCACGCACAGCGATGAAGAGTGGCCCCCGCTTGCCGCAACTAGAGAAAGCCTTCGCACAGAAACGAAGACCCAACACAGCCAAAATTAAGTAAATTAAAAAAAAAAAAAAAAAGTGAATGTATTACATGTATTAAAGGATGTATGAAGATGAAATCAACAAAATCCAGCGTATGGAAAATCCTATAAAGACAAGGAATTCAAGGTTTCTTCAACAATAAACTGCAAGGAAAAAAGAGAGGAGTAATTGGAACTTATAGGTTAAAAGAGTCTAAAAGACATTATCAATTAATTGCAATATACAAATCTTCTTAGGATCCTGATTCAAACACACACACACAAGCTAAAAAATTATGAGGCAACTGGGAAAACTTGAACACTGCCTGGATTTGATGACATTCAGGAATTGTGGTTCATTCTTTAGGTATGATAACGGCACTGGGATGGTGTGTTTAAGAGTCCTTACCTTTTAGAGATGTATAATGAAATGCTAAAATCAGATAACAAGATAGAGTGATGTGATGTCTAGGAATTGCTTCAATAATTGGAGAGAAAGTGGGTGGAGTACAGCTGACATAATACTGGCCCTTGAACTGATCATTGTTGAGCTGGGAACAGGTAGGTGGGGACCCTTACTGTTCTCTCTACTTTTCTTGCATTTTAAGTTTTCCATAATAAAATGTTTTAAAAAGTGAATGTACGTCTTGTCTGCCAGTGTATTAGGAGAACTGTCTCCGGAGTGTAGTGAGTAACCCAAGGCACCTACTCGTGAGTGAAAGTGATCACTAACTGGCCGGACTGAAGCCGGCAGTTCCATTATCCTAAGAGATACCACCTTGGACTCCCACAGAAGGGACAAGGCAGAGGGGAATCCAACGGAGGCAGAAAGGTAATCCCATCCGTGCACTGACTCGGACGGGAACACAGAAGCCAGCAAAGCGGTGTGTTTCCCATATGAGATCATGGATTGGCCACCAAGAGCCACTGCTAATGTTAGAACAGGGTTTTTCCCTGAAAGAGTCACAATTCCTCTTGCTAGCAAAACAGGAACTGAGCCTAACAGGAATATTATGTAATACCAGGGAACTGAGGAGACTGGGAAAAGCAGGATGAGGGGTAGCGAAGAGCACAGGATGAAAGTGGAGGCGGGGAATGGAAACTGCTCGTGGGCTCGTTAAAGGGGCCCAGCCCAGGACGGCTTCCTGCCAGCCTCACCCCTTCCAGCCACCTCCTTCTTTCCCTCGATTACCAGGCAACTTTTAGGGCACCAAAACATGCTGGGGGAGTGAAAAAGCCTATCTTCTCCATAGCTGACAAGCAGGACGGAGGGGATGCTAGGTAAAGAGAAGGACAGAAGGCCAACAAGGTGGGGGGCAGGCCGGAGGCGCTCCTTCCGCTGTCGAGAGAGCAGTGGTCCAGCGAGGCGCCTTCAGAACGCAGCCAGGGAGCTTGGGGCCGTGAGCAGCACGCTCCTTGGGCTCAGTGGCAGAGCTAAACACGCAAGCTCCTAAAGAGACAACATGTGCGAAGTTTTAAAACGGTGCACCACAGTATGTACACTGTGATCCTGCTTTTGCGATGGCCAGGAAGTGGTGGACACCGTCCCTCGCACACACACGGCCCTCCACACTCCAAGGTTTAATTATGGTTACCGCTGGGTGTTTGGATCATGGCTTTTTTCTTCTTCTTAATGCATATCTATAGGCAATAGTTTTTCTACAGCGAATATTTACTGCTTTTATAATAAAAAAATCATTTGAAATTTACACACACACACAAACAGAAAAAACCCCACAAGCTTAGGGCAGAGTGCTCTTTCCTCCAGGATAATTGCACTTAGGGCAGACTGCCGTCGTTCCAAGTGGCAGGTGTGGCCCTTGACTCTGAACCAATCCCGGGAGGTATTTTCTGAGTTCCCTCTGCCACTCGCCCAGCTCCTTCCTTCATCCCTTTCACCTCCAGATGGTCCCTATGCCTCTCTCAAGCTTCCTCCCCGCCAAACCCACCAGCTCGTGTCTACAGGGATTCTAATGAGACCCAAGGGAAAAAGCCTTCAACCACATGCAGTGACAGGAGAAAGTAGCCAAATTGCAACGAAGGAGGCTTATCAGGAAGGCAGGGAAGAAAGGCTTTGGCAGATGTGGATAGGTCCACAAAAAGAGGACCTCACAGCATCAGGTGAAGCGTGAAAAAGACCAATTAATAGAAACAGCAATGAAATGAGAGGCAAGTGAATATACAGTGAGTGGGAACAAAGTTAAAAAGTGTGACTGCAGGGAAGGCCCAGGACGACACACACATTTTGCAAGCTGGTACTTCACTGCTGAACTGATCAGTACACACAGATCTGCTCCTCCCTCGGCATTCCTCAGCCCAGGGAACCACACTACCATCCACTCGTGCAGCTGCCTAAGCCGAGTCAGACCCTGAGTCCTGGGGCATCCACCCGACTCCCTGGTATCACTCAAATCTGTTCCTGTCGCTCCAGCTCTCTGCCACAACCTTGGCTCAGGCTTTCCATGCCTCTCTGGAACAACAGCCTCTTCACTGAATTGCCTATTGCCTCCTCCTCCTGCCTTCATTCTTATTTCCATATTTCCTGCAGCCAAAGGATCTTTCTAAATTGCAAAAATAATCATGCCCCTTCTATGCCTCAAATCCCTCAGTTGCTTCCAAATGCACGCAGACACTACAGTCTAAGTTCCTGGCACGTGTCTGCACAGGGCTGTCTGGGAAGCCTTGTCTTCCAGCCCACTGCATTGAAGAGCGCCTGACACACAGCACACACTCAAGAACTGTTCATGATTAATGAAGGAAGGAAAGCATATTCACAGTAAAATAATCTTAGTGATCGAATTTATGAGAGATTTGCAAATGGCGCACCATATGCAGACAAGGGACTCTTGCAGGTTTAATGATAATTTTAGGATCTTCAGACTAATGGTTTATCAACAGGTGAATGTAGTAGAAAAAAAGGCACTAATTAAGGCAGGGGCCCCCAACCCCCAGGCTGCGGACCAGTAGCGGTCCGGGCCACACAGCAGGAGGTGAGCAGTGGGCAAGTGAGCGAGGCTTCATCTGCCGCTCCCCATCGCTCGCATTACCGCCTGAACCATGCCCCCCGCCAATGGAAAAATTGTCTTCCACGAAACCGGTCCTGGTGCCAAAAAGGTTGGAGACCGCTGAATTAAGGGACAGGATAGGATTGCTTTAACGTGAGATATATGGCCTATAGTGTACCTGACTCTGGTTAGCAACAAACGGCATTCTATGTTGTGTGTGCATGTGTGTATACACATCACACACATATATGATATAGTTATAACCTGTGATATTACTTACATCATAACATGTATTACTTATAGTTGTAATTACACATCACAACTCAACCTCTTCCCCAGGTAGGCATCTCCCACGCCCACGTGGATGCTGACTCTCCCCTTGGACTCTCAGCTCCGTTCCACACTGTCTTCTTCCCAAATCATGCTCCCCTGGCTGTGGCTCTTAGTGCACTCACTCTTCCAACCCTTGTAACATCCGCTGAGTGCCTACTATGTGCTAGGACTTTGCTAGGGGTAGAGATCTGCCTTGAGGAGCTTCTAGAAGCATAAGCTTGAGTAGTTCCTGCCCTCAAATATGTATCTACTAGTGTCTGCATTCCCTAAACTATTTTAATGAGCATATTGTCTATATAATCCTCTATTAGCTGGTCTACAAAAAGTTTCAAACCAAATTATTATTTATGACACAAGAGTTTTCTGAGCCAAGAGTTATGTTCCTGAACCCGGTTTGTTCAAATGTCTTACGCTATTTTCCCACTCAAAAGCTTCTAATGGGCTAATGCTAAAAGAAGAACACACGGGTCCAGTGGAACGTAGGCACCTGTTTTAATTTTTATTACGAAAGGTCATTAGTCTCAATAACCAAACAAAAAAGAGTCTATTTTCAAAAATAAAAGCAGCGTGAGTTTACAAGTCATTTAGCCTCAGGGATCTCTGTCAAAGCAGCAACATGAATATAGTTAATGAATGTTGTTGTAACAAATCATGGTAACATGAGTCACTTAAGAGCATTTTAGTATACTCCTTATTACCTGTGGAGATTTAACTTAAGATAAACTTAAAACAAACATTATTGTAATGGATATCTATTAACAGATTCAAACAAGTAGCAAAATAATTCAAACGGGTGTGTGGAAAGCTACGCTGTCCGCATAGCTTTTATATAAGAAAACTACATTCAAAGATTTAGGAATCTGAACAAATGTAAACTGTTAAAAAATGGATTTGCTCATTGCCTAGCAGTTGTTTGCCAAGTAATATAATACCTCTCTTCATTGACTTTTCTCTTCAAAAATGAGAATGCTATGGAAGGGCAATGAGGGGGCATTTCTAGGAATGGACTCATAAGAACCAAAGTTACCAATGCTCACTGATTGGTAATTTATCACCAATTAAAATGTGCAATTACAAATATATTTAAAAATACAGAGATTCTGTAAACATTCACACAAACACCTCCTTTAACCAAGAAGAAAAGGAACTTTTGTTTTCTCACAAGAAGTTGCTTTGTTATATATCTGCTTAAGGCTGAAACAATATTGCAAAGTAAAAAGCATCAAACCCTTTGCCTATTATTACTTTTAAATGAGTGGGAAAATAATATATGCATTCAAATTAGACTTTTAGAATTTAAAACTAAAATCCAAGTGCACCAATATTTTTAAGATGGCATTTTTTGTGTGTGTGACATCAAAAACAAAGTGCTCTGAATTCTTGCCAGGAAGAGAAAGACCATTTATTTACTGTATTTATTCAGAGCAAACTTCCTTGTCCATGTCAGAATGCGAAATTTAACATTACTGAAGGAGAGAAACAGTGATAAAGGAGGTGGAAGTCAGAAATAAACACATCACACATTTCCAAATATTTAAAGAGGGTCAATGTTATGCCCACTTAGAAAGTGGGTATTCATTTAGAGAATCAGAAAATTCAGAAGTTTCTTGATTTTAAAAGTGAAAAATTCTAAGATTAATTCACTCAGCAACAACAACAGCAAAAATCACCTGGACTGGGGTAAAGTGCTAATATCAAAGAAAGAAAAATCACCAGACCTACATGGCTAAGGGTTATCAAACCTCCACCTCAGCCAAGTAAGTTCATAGAATTCCTCTGACCTGGTTACAGACAAAGGACTTGGCTCACTCCCATGTAGTCTTTCTTAGCTGCTATAATCAATGAGTCAGAAAGGGTCCTTTCTAAAGGTGCCAACAAAAATTTTCAACAATCAATGTCACCTTAAGTAAAAGAAAATCTTTACCTTGTAACTTCATGACATACTTTAGAGTCACTACTTATAAAAAAAAAATCCAAGACTCTCAAAGCATACTATATTACCTAAATAGGTAAAGTTAAAGTGATCTCACATTTTTAAAAATTAAAATCTACGATAGGGAATTCCAAATATTATGATAGTCACCAAAAAACAACCAAAAGGCCCCTACCCACAAAAATCATTTGAATCCTTTTCATGCTGCCTTAGCGTCCTTCCCTTTCAACTGAACACATAATTTTCTTTTTTTAATTCTTGCGACAGCTTTTTTTTTTAAATTAATTAATGAATTTTTGGCTGCGCTGGGTCTTCGTTGCTGCACTCGGGCTTTCTCTAGTTGCGGCGAGCGGGGGCTACTTTTCGTTGTGGTGTGCGGGCTTCTCATTGCAGTGGCTTCTCTTGTTGTGGAGCACGGGCTCTAGGAGCGCAGGCTCAGTAGTTGTGCCTCACGGGCTCTAGAGCGCAGGCTCAGTAGTTGTGGCTCGCGGGCTCTAGAGCGCAGGCTCAGTAGTTGTGGCTCGCGGGCTCTAGAGCGCAGGCTCAGTAGTTGTGGCTCGCGGGCTCTAGAGCGCAGGCTCAGTAGTTGTGGCTCGCGGGCTCTAGAGCGCAGGCTCAGTAGTTGTGGCGCAACTAAGTTGTGGCTTAGTTGCTCTGCGGCATGTGGGATCTTCCCGGAGCACGGCTCAAACCCGTGTCCCCTGCATTGGCAGGCGGATTCTTAACCACTGCGCCACCAGGGAAGTCCCTGAACACAGAATTTGTAAGGGTGAATAAAATGAAGTGCCTCCTTCAACTGCCTGGCGTGGTTTAAGCGAAACTATTATCCCCACAGAAGAAAGGTAAAGGTATTTCATGAAGAGAACTTGCTGATGAATTTGGATGCCAAGTGGTGAAAGAGCTCAGAGATTTGGAGAAACAGTGGGCTCAAGTAAGAATGAGATGGAAGGTGCCTAGGGCTGCAGGTAATAATGGTGAGAAAAGCACATCCAATAACTGCTGAATGCATGAAGCAGCTTGTTGGCTCTGGTAAGAAAGGCTTCTACGAAACTATGCACAAAAACCAGGTAGAGGGCAGCCTGGGGAGGAGGGCGCCCATCTGAAGTCAAAGACCCTAGCCAGGTGAGGGACACTGGTGTCTGCTGGGCCAAGTGGAGCTGACAGGAATTTTGATTTGGTTAATTTCAACCGGAGTGGAGATAATCTGTAAGAATCTGATGAGTCAGAACTTTTCTACCTTATATTCTAGCCTCCATCCTAATATTCACTTGCCCGTCAAATCACATTCCAGAGAACAGAATGGGAAAAGAAATGGCAATAATTCTCTGTTATACTGAAGACCCAGCTGGTGAGGCATGGCTTGGACACTGCTGTTCTATTCGTTTAGTTTTATTCTGGTAATATATTTTCCTTAAAACATAAAATGTTTAGGACATAGGAAGACCTTGAAAACTAACTTGTTAACTTCAGATAGATTATAAAAATCTGTTACTCTGCCTACTAGAGCAGTGCTCCTCAGCTTGTTTTAAGAGGCATAAATAGGTGGTTTTTCAAAAAGAGGCGTCCACAGTCAAATAAGTCAGAGAAGCTCTGAAGAAATACCATGTCCATTGCCACATAAAAAAACTCTAAGAAGGATGCAGTAAAAAACAAAAACAAAAACAAAACGTGCTTTATAATTATATGTTTCATCAGGTGTTTCCCAAATGTATTCAAACATGTGACATGACAATCATCAACCCCCAGCCCTCCCTCCCCTCCCAAACATCTATTAACACCATCTAGTGTTGCAGGGAATACCTTTTGGGAAACCCTGCCCTACAGCAATGCTGACAGTAAGAACCAACGAGAAGAAACAGTATCAAGGCTTGAACTGAAGCTGATCCAGTCTCTGCATCCCCTGACTTCAGCACAGCTCCCCTACGTCAGTCTATGGCACAGGACGGCAGAACTGCAGCAAGGATGCTGCTGAGCTGAAATCAAGACACCTGTTTCACAGCACAGGCCCTGACGCTGGTTCGAATCCTCAACCAGGTCACTGAACCTCTGAATCTTCCTCATATTTAACACCTGCCTTGCCTCCCTCTCAGGGTTGGTATCTAATGACACAGAATCAAACAATGTTGAGACTGTACTCTCTAAACCAAAAGCTCCATAAAAAACATGGCATTGTTATTATTGTTGTTGTTGAATGACTCCCTGTCTAATAAAAAGGCTCCAGTTTAACAGCATGGACCTTCTGCATTTAGCTCAAACCTTCCAGGGAGAGCTTGAACTGGTCAACAGTGGTTCTACTGTCCTCAATGAAAGTTTTGAACACATGGTTACAGGAGGCAATATAGTTGTTATCCAAAATCAACAACAACAACAAAAACCTTCTAAAGACAAACAAAGTCTGAGTCATGTATATTATTGCAGACTGGGAGTATTAATACCCAATTATTTTATTCAAAATAAAAAAAGAACCTCTGAATCAGAGATGTAGAAAAAAAAAATCTAAGCACAGATGGCTGGGACCAGAGATGTCTGAAATTCACTTGTATTCCTAGCGCTTCATCATCATGACAAGAAGCTCCAAAGCCATCTTTTGGCAATTTCTGGTTAAACTGAAGAAAAAGAAAACTAATAGCATACCTCCAGTCATAAAGAAATTAATAAATTTCTTTAAACATTTGGTAATTACAAAATGGTACAACAGCAACTAACGCCCTTTCAGTTTCTGATGGAGAGAAGAAATCTTCATTAACACGTGTCGGAAAAATCTCAGTCATCCTAAAATGTGTTTAGTTCTAAATGATGGATTAAACCAAAACAACTGCTACTTTACTTAGTCAGAAATAAAAACAAGTAATTTTTTATTGAAGTGTAGCAGACATTCAACATTGTATTAGTTTCAGGTGTACCACACAGAGATTCCACATTCATATACATTACGAATTGATCACTACGATAAGTCTAGGAACAATCTGTCACTATACAAAGTTATTACAATATTATTGACCATATTCCTTATGCTGTGACTTATTCTATAACTGGCGGTTTGTACCTCTTAATCTCCCTCACCTACTTTGCCCAATCCCCCAACAACTCTCCTCTCTAGCAACCACCAGTTTGTTCTCTGTATCTATGAGTCTGTTTCTATTTTTTTGTTCATTTATTTTTCGTTTTTTACATTTCACATATAAGTGAAATCGTATGGTATTTGTCTGTGTCTGATTTATTCCACTTAGCATAATACCCTCAATGTTGTTGCAAATGGCAAGATTGCAGTCTTTTTTATGGCTGAGTAGTATTCCAAAGTGAATAGATACCACATCTTTATCCATTCATCTATCACTCATGGACACTTAGGTTGCTTCCATATCTTGGTTATTGTGAATAATTGCTGCAGTGAACATAGGGGTGAATATATCTTTTCAAATTAGTGTTTTTGGTTTCTTCAGATAAATACCCAGGAGTGGAAGTGCTGGATTGTATGGTACCTCTATTTTTAATTTTTTGAGGAATCTCCATACTGTTCTCCACAGTGGTTGCACCAATTTACGTTCCCACCAACAGTGCACGAGGGTTCCCTTTTCTCTACATCCTCACAAACACTTCTTCTTATTTGTTGTCTTTTTGATAATAGCTATTCTAACAGATGTGAGGTAATATCTCAGTGTGGTTTTGATTTGCACTTCCCTGATGATTAGTGACGTTGAGCATCTTTTCATGTGCCTGTTGGCCTTCAGTAGGTCTTCTTTGGAAAAATGTGTATTCAGGTCCTCTGCCCATTTTTTAATTGGGTTGTTTGTTTGTTTGTTTGCTTGTTGATGTTGAGTTGTATGAGTTCTTTGTATATTTGGGATATTGACCCCTTATTGGATAAATCATTTGCAAATATCTTCTCCAATTCAATAGGCAGCCTTTTTGCTTTGTTGATAGTTTCCTTCACTGTGCAAAAGCTTTTTAGTTTGATATAGTTTATTTCTGCTTGTACTTCCCTTGCCTGAGGAGACATACCCCAAAAGGGTTGCTAAGACTGATGCCAAAGAGCATACTGCCTATGTTTTCTTCCAGAAGCTTTATGATTTTAGGTCTTACACTCAGGTCTTTAATCCATTTTGAGTTTATTTTTGTTTCTGGTGTGAGAAAGTAGTCCAGTGTGATTCTTTTGCATATAGCTGACCAATTTTCCCAACACTGTTTATTGAAGAGACTGTCTTTTCCTCACTGTATAATCTTGGCTCCTTTGTCATAAATTAATTGACCATATAAGCATGGGTTTGTTTCTGGATTCTCTACTCTGTTCCATTGATCTATATGTCTATGTTTGTGCCAGTACCATACTGGTTTTGATTACTATAGTAATATAGTTTTGTAGTATGGCTGAAATCAGGGAGAATGATACCTCCAGCTTTGTCCTTCTTTCTTAAGATTGTCTTATCCATTTGGGGTCTTTTGTAGTTACACAGAAATTTTAGGATTACTAGTTACAGTTCTGTGAAAAGTACCATTAGTATTTTGATAGGAATTGCATTCAATCTATAGATTGCTTTGGGTGGTATGAACACTCTAACAATATTAATTCTTCCAATCCATGAGCACAGGATATCTTTCCATTTATTTGCGTTGTCTTCAGTTTCTTTCATCGGTGTTTTATAGTTTTCCGACTATAGATCTTTCACCGCCTTGGTTAAATTTATTCCTCGGTATTTTATTCTTATTGGTGCAATTATAAATAGGACTGTTTTCTTAATTTCTCTTCCTCATAGTTCATCGTTAGTGTACAGAAATGCAACAGGTGGGCTTCCCTGGTGGCGCAGTGGTTAAGAATCCGCCTGCCAAGGCAGGGGACATGGGTTCTAGCCCTAGTCTGCGAAGATTCCCACATGCCGCCGAGCAACTAAGCCAGGGCGCCACAACTACTGAAGCCCACGCGCCTAGAGCCCATGCTCCGCAACAAGAGAAGCCACGACAATGAGAAGCCTGCGCACCTCAACGAAGAGTAGCCCCCACTCGCCAGAGCTAGAGAAAGCCTGCGTGCGGCAATGAAGACCCAACGCAGCCAAAAATAAATTAATTATTTTTTAAAAAAGAAATGCAACAGGTTTCTGTATATTGATTTTGTATCCTGCAACTTTACTGAATTTATTTATTACTTCTAATAGCTTTTGGTGGAGTCATTAGGGTGTTCTACATATAGTATCACGTCATCTGCAATAGTGACAGTTTGACTTCTTCCTTTCCAATCTGGATGCCTTTTATTCCTTTTTCTTGCCTAACTGCTGTGGCTAGGACTTCTAGTACTATGTTGAATAAAAGTGGTGATAGTGGGTATCCTTGTCTTATTCCTGATCTTAGAGGAAAAGTTTTTAGCTTTTCACCACTGAGTATTACATTAGCTGTGGGTATGTCACAGATGGCCTTTTTTACGTTGAGGTATGTTCCCTCTACACCTACTTTGTTGAAGTTGTATCATAAAGGATGTTGAATTTTATCAAATAATTTTTCTGCATCAGTAAGATGATCATATGCTTTTATCCTTCATTGTGTTAATGTGGTATATCACATTGATTGATTTGCAGATACTGAATCATCCTTGCATCCGTGAGATAAATCTCACTTGATTGTGGTGTATGGATTCTTTAATGTACTATTGAATTTGGTTTGCTAATATTTTGTTGAGGACTTTTGCATCTATGTTCATCATTATGTTTTTTTGTAATGTCTTTATCTGGTGTTGATATCAGGATAATGCTGGCCTCATAGAGTGAGTCTGGAAGCATTTCTTCCTCTTCAATTTTTTGGGCAGAATAGGTATTAACTCTTCTTTAAATGTTTGGTAGAATTCACCTGTGAAGCTGACTTTTGTCTGTTGGGAGTCTTTTGATTATTGATTCAATTTTTTAGTTTCATTGATCTTTTCTATTGGTTTTTTAAAATTTATTTATTTTATTTATTTAGTTTTGGCTGTGTAGGGTCTTTGTTGCTGCGTGCGGGCTTTCTCTAGTTGTGGAGAGTGGGGGCTACTCTTGGTTGCGGTGCGCAGGCTTCTCATTGCGGTGGCTTCTCTTGCTGCGGAGCACGGGCTCCAGGTGCGCAGGCTTCAGTAGTTGCAGCACGTGGGCTCAGTAGTTGTGGCTCACGGGCTCTACAGCACAGGCTCAGTAGTTGTGGCGCACGGGCTTAGTTGCTCTGGGCATGTGGGATCTTCCCAGACCAGGGCTCGAACCCATGTCCCCTGCACTGGCAGGCGGATTCTCAACCACTGCACCACCAGGGAAGCCCTCTATTGTTTTTTAAGTCTTTATTTCATTTATGTCCACTCTGATCTTTATTATTTCCTTCCTTCTACTAACTTTGGGCTTTGCTTGTTTTTCTATTTCTAGTTCCTTTAGGTGCAAGGTTAGGTGGTTTATTTGAGATTTTTCTTGTTCCCTGAGGCACGCCTATATCACTTGAAACGTCCCACTTAGGACTGCTTTTGCTGCACCCCATAGATTTTGGAATGTTGTATTTCCGTTTTTATTTGTCTCAAGGTATTTTTTTTATCTGCTCTTCAATGTCTTCATTGACTCATTGGTTGTTCAGAAGCATGCTGTTTAGACTACATGTGTTTGTGTTTTTTCCAGTTTTTTTTCCCCCTGTAATTGGTTTCTAGTTTCATATCACTGTGGTTGAAAAAGATACCTGATATTATTTCAATCTTCTTAAATTAACTGAGACTTGTTTTGTGACCTAACATGTATGTGATCTATTCTGAAGAATATTCCATATACACTTGAAAAGAATGTGTATTCTGCTGCTTTCAGATGGAATGTTCTCTCTCTCTCCCTTTCATATATATATATATATATATATATATACACACACACACACACACACACACACACATATATACATACATATATATGTGTATATATATATTATTATATATATATATTAAGTCCATCTGGTCTAATGTTTTGTTTAAGGCCAGTGTTCCATTAATTTTCTGTCTGGATGATCTATCCACTGATGTAAGTAGAGTGTTAAAATCCATACTATTATTGTGTTATTGTCAATTTCTCCCTTTATGTCTGTAAATATTTGCTTTATGTATTTAACTGCTCCTATGTTGGGTGTGTGTATATATTTTAAAAGTGTTATATCCTCTGGTTGGATTGATCCTTTTATCATTATGCAATGCTTTTGTCTCTCATTACAGTCTTTGTTTTAAAATCTATTTTGTGTGATATATTCCATTTGCATGGTGTATCTTTTTTCCATCCCCTCACTTTCAGCCTGTGTGTGTCTTTAGATCTAAAGTGAGTCTGTTGTAGGCAGCATATATATGGGTCTTGGTGTTTGGTTTGTTTGTTTGTTTTACCCATTCAGCCACTCTATGTCTTTTGATTGGAGCATTTAGTCCATTTACATTTAAAGTAGTTATGGATAGGTATGTAGTTATTGTTATTTTGTTCATTGTTTTCTGTTTTTGGAGTTTTTATTCCTTTCTTCTCTTCTTTCCTTGTGCTTTGACGACTATTTTTAGTGTTATGTTTGTATTCCTTTCTCTTTATTTTTTTGTGTATGTGTTACAGGTTTTTGATTTGGGGTTACCATGATGTTCATATATAACAACCTATGTATACAACAGTCTATTTTAAGTTGATGGTTGCTTAATTTTGAGCACATTCTAAAAGCACTATATTTTTACTCCCCTGCCCCACATTTTATGTTTTTCATGTCATATTTTACATCTTTTTATTTTGTGTAAAACTTAACCATTTACTTTAGATATAGATGATTTTGCTGTCTTTTAACCTTCATACTAGCCTTATAGGTGGTTGATCTGCTACCTTTACTATATGTTTGCCTTTACTAGTGAGATTTTTTTCTTTCATAATTTTCTTGTTTCTAGTTATGATTTTTTCTTTTTCATTTAAAGAAATCCTTCTAACATTTCCTGCAAGACCAGTTTATTGGTGATGAACTAAAGGAGTTAAAAGTTAAAGTTCAGCTTTTGTTTGTCTGGGAAACTTTATCTCCCCTTCAATTCTGAATGATAACCTTGCTGGGTAGAGTATTCTTGGTTGCAAGTATTCTTCCTTCAGCACTTTGAATATATCATGCCAGTCCCTTCTGGCCTGTCAAGTTTTGGCTGTAAAACCAGATGACAGTCTTATATGGGTTCCCTTGTATGTATCTAGTTGTTTTTCTCTTGCTGCTTTTAAGAGTCTCTCTTTGTCATTAACTTTTGACATTTTAATTACAATGTGTCTGACAGTGGGTCTCTTGGAGCTCACCTAATTTTGGGAACTCTGTGCTTCCTGGACTTGGATGTCTATTTCCTTAGCCAGGTTAGGAGAGTTTTCAACCATTATCTCTTCATACAGGTTTTCTGTCCCTTCCTCTCTCTCTTCTCCTTCTGGGATTCCTATAGAGCAAATGCTAGTATGCTTGATGTTGTCCCAGGGTTCCCTTAAACTATCCTCAGTTTTTAAAATTCTCTTTTCTTTTTGCTGTTCCTATTAGGTGACTTCTACTACCCTGTCTTCCAGATTGCTGATCCATTCGTCTGCATCCTCTAATCTGCTGTTGATTCCTGCCAGTGTGTTTTTCATTTCAGTTGTTATAGTCTTCAGATCCAATTGGTTCTTTTTTATATTTTTTTTATCTCTTTGTTGCAGTTCTCACTGAGTTCATCCATTCTTCTCCTGAGTTCAGAGTGCATCTTTATGACTATTACCCTAAACTCTATCTGGTAAATTTTGTATCTCTGTTGCGTTTTGTTCTTTTTGTGGGGTTTTGCCTTGTTGTTTTGTTTAGTCTCCTCATTTTACCTCTCTGTGCTGTTTCTATGTATTAGGTATATCAGCCATGTCTCCTGGTCTTGAAAGAGTGGCTTTGTGTAGGTGTCCTGTGGGGCCCAGTGGCGCAATCCCCCTGGTCACTAAAGCTAGGTGCTCCAGGGGTATATCCCACGTGGGCTGCAACCTTCCTGCTATAGTTGGGCCACAATTGCTATGGGCATACCGATTGGTGGGGCTGGCCCCCAGCCTGGCTGTCTGCGAAGCCTGGCTGTGGACTGCTGTGGGTGTACTGGTGTGCAAGGCTGGCCCTGCAAAGTGGGAGCTGCTTTGGAGGGGTGCCAGTGCTAGCCGAGGTGACCTGCCAAGTGAGGCAGAGCGGGAACTGCTTTGGAGGGGCTGGCTGGGGTGGGGCAGGCAGCATTCAAGGGAATGCTGGGGTGGGGCATACTGTGTTAGCTAGGTTGATGGATAGTGACAGAAATGGCACCCATCAGTGCTAGCTCAGATGGGTGGAAGAAGAATTAAAAAAAAAAAAAAAAAGGCACTAGCACTTCTGTCCCTGGAGGAAATTCAACCAGATCCCTGCCCCTCCAGCAGAGCCCTAAAATTATCAATGAATCTCCCTCCTGTATGAGCACTTTTCAACGAGCCAGGCACTTTTCAATCTACTGCCTCTGTGCTGGGATTCAGAGTGAGTGAATCATACATGAGCCCTTTAAGAGCAGAGTCTCGGTTTCCTACAGCCCTCCAGCTCTCCTGGACATTAGCCCCACTGATTTTCAAAGCCATATGTTATGGGGGTTCATCTTCCCAATTTCAGGTTCCCCAGGCTGGGGAGCCGTACGTGGGGCTCGGACCACTTGCTCCTCGTGGGGGACCTGCACGGTTGTGATATCCCTTCAGCTTATGGGTCATCACACCCATAAGTCAGGCGGGTGGATTCTCACTAGACCACATCTCTGTCCCTCCTACCCATCTCAATGTGGTCTCTTCTTTATATCTTTAGTTGCAGGAAATCTGCTCTGCTAGTCTTCAGGTCGTCCTCAGAGATAGTTGTTCTATATGCAGTTGTAGTATTGGTGTGTCCATGGCAGGAGGTGAGCTCAGGATCTTCCTACTTGCCATCTTGATTCAGAACCCAAAGCAAGTATTTTTAAGCTGAGAAAATATGAAGTAGTTACCTTGATTTCTCATGAGTAAAAGCTATACTAAAAATGAAGAATAGATGGTGAGACAGAGTCCACTCTGGATTTATCCTAGCAATGGATGTGCTTCTGAGATGACTATAAGACATAGGCAGGTAGGCTTTTTTTGAATAAATTGGTCAGCCAAATTTTTGGAAAACTTAACTTCTCCCAGAGTACATGTGATCTGGGTAAAGGTTTTAATGCCCACTAAAGTATGTGCATGTGTGTGCGGCTCAAATACTGAGAGAAGCACGATGGTCAGCCCCAAGGAGTTATTGAAAGTTGACGTCCATACCCTCCACATCCATTTGCCCTAAACATAACTGGTGAACGAGGTATTGTGGCTACATGCTATTTTTATCAGTTTTTAACTAGCACATGGTTAAAAAAGGAAAAGTCAATATGAAGGTATACTTTCAATTGATATATACATAAAAGAAAACATAAAATGGAAATTACTAAAATTTCACTCAAGCTTGCAGCTAGGACTCCTGATTATGAAAAGTCAACCAGGTGATTCAAAAGCTGTACTGGTGGGTATTTAGGAAAACTCCTTTGGCAGCAAGCTGCTGGAAACTGAGATCCTTCCATACCCTCATCAATTGCTTTTGCAATTCTCTCAAAGGGGGAAGACCACCCTAACTTCGGAAAGGTGAATTCTTTCAAGTCTAATGACCTAGTCAGTGTTTCTGAAATTGCAGTTATCTAGCGGCCTGTTAAAAAAAAACTATTTCTAGAGGCCAGCCAATCTACAATATGCATTTTTAACAAGCTCACTAGGTGACTCTTCTGCCTGTTAAGACCTGGAGTTGAGAATGGGAAGCAGTGACTAAATCACTGCTTAGTAGCGCCTCCTAGTGTCAGCTTTTCAGAAAATACTCGGTTTTCCCAAATTGTGCACGAGAAGCAATTATTTGATATTAGAACAACAATCATCACCCAAATCTTCAGTACCAGTGGTCAGAAAAAAGGCTTGCCCTAATGGGGAAAATCCCTCCCCTCTCCTTGCCTGTTAATTTGGTTAGGGATTATCTATGATGCCTGAGGTACATGTTTTGCCAGCACATCACTTTCTGCTCTCTCTTTGTAAGAAAACTTGCTCCTTCCATCATCTGAATTGTAAGAAAGTGAGAGCTCGCACCTAAACACACTTTTACAGAAAATTAGAGATGAGGGCTCTTCCTATTTTCTTAGAAAAATGATAAGTGCAGCATGATATTTAAAATGTATTTGAATAGACTACAATATTTAGAGAAAGGTTTTCTATTTTTGTCCACTTTTTAATTTCAGTGCAGTTGGAATCTATTCTATTCGGACGGAAGAAAAAAACTACAGAAAATGGTAGGCCCAGTTACATGTCTGATAGACCTGCACTTATGTTTTATACTATTAACTATATTTGAATACGTTATCAATGTAAGACAGTTTCAGTAAAACTGACAAGACTTCAAAATGTGTATTCACGCCTGAAGCACTTCGGTGTTGTTGCTTTTACATTACAGGACGAACAGTCCCCTTCGGGCCCCAGAGGCCTGACAGTTGCTGGGGAGACGAACGGACCTGTCTGCTCTTGTTTCATTTTTCTCCAGTCTGGCTCTGCTATTCACCTTACTCTGTGTTCTGTAGCTGCCATATAAGATTCCAGTTCATTCCCACTGCGTCTGCCTGGCTTATGAAAGTCCGTCTTTGATAGGGGCTGAAATGCACAGGTGAGGGGCCTAACCTAGAGGAAGTATGCAGGAAAAAGCACAGATACTTGGGCCAAAGCCAAGTGGGCAAAACAAGCCCACAGCTGTCTAATATCACCCGCTGCCACTCTCAGTTTGGGTGCAGTGGGCAAAACATGCGTCTCTGCATGCGTCTGAGTGAAGGGGCCTGGCATCTGAGCAAGCAGCCAGGGTCCATGAGATAAGAAGTCAGCTGACAGGGGGTCAGAGTACAATGTTTAAGGCCTACGGACTGGAACACGGATCTTAGAAATTTTATCGGGAAAAGCAGGTTTTTTCCAAGTTAGGGTGACCTCCAACAAAGCTGAACAGGGAACTTGCTCCCATCTAGGGTCTAGGAAAACTTTGCTGGGCTATTTGTCACTACCTGACTCCGGGAAAGCTAGTAAAATTCCTGTCTAAGGTGGTAGAACTCACAGGGCCGAGTCAAGACTGAGACCCAGGTCTGCAGCAAGCCTGCACTCTGCCCACCATCCTACACCGTTTACCATTCGTTACTTCTGTTCTTTAAGACTTTTGTTCTTCTTAGTTTTAGTTTAAATTACATTTTTCTATCTACACTGGTCACTTCCACAAAGTGAGACCTTGGGTACAGGGACACTACCTAGGAAGAATCTGTTATTTGGTACGAGCCTTGGGGTTTCATGACTGCTTTGACACTGCAAATGTGTGAACGAACCAGCCAATTTAAGGGTGACCCTGTTGCTAAACTACCTTGATGCATTTGGATGTCACCACAGGGTTCTACACAATGTCAACAATAATTATTTTGTGGTTCTTTTACTGCAAGTGCTGTTATGAGTAAATTGGGTTTCTCTTAGTCACGGTTAACTAAAACAATAGAATGGAGTTTATCTACACGAGCTGGTTGAGAATAAAGTACAAATTCCTCAGGTTACACCACTCTCTTGCCTCGCCTCCCCACAGCCTCCAGTCACAGCACTTACTGAGGCGCTCGCTTAGCAGGACAATAAATCCACCCCACTCTCCTTTCTGCACGGCAGACCCTAAGTTTAGGTAGTCGCCACCTTGCTGGATCCTTGTCATAGGTCTTTTCAGCTCTACATTTTATTATCACGAGCTCAGCAAGACAGAGACAAATACGTTTCATGTATGTATACTGCTACTAAAAATGGAATGCTAGAACGTATAAAAACTTAGGTGAATTCTTCCTAATATCACAGATTAATCCTGCCTCATCCTGCAGAGAGAGAAGGTGGGGATAAATAAAGAAACGGGATGGATTTCCACTGAAGACTTACAAAACTGCACCTCAAACTCAATTTCTCATATACTAAAGTAGGAGAAAATAAATACGATCCAGGTTATTTGCTTGTACTTACTTCCTACCATTTCAAAGATAATGACACTCTTTACATTTGTTTTACGTCTTAATGAGTCTCAAAAATGTGTTCACACACACACTATTTCATCCATACTGTCCAGGTGAAGAAGCAGAAACACAGAGCAGGTAAGTGGCCAGATAGCAGTGTGGTCCCTCAACCAGAAGTGAAGAATGGAATCCTTTCACCCCGCCTGTGGTTGCACTCAACCTCTATGGACCTCAAGTCAAGGGAGGACCTAGACGGTCCCTTTCAGTTCTAAAACCCTACAACTTGCTCAAAGTCGCACTGAGGGTTAAGTGACAGAACTGGGACTTGCACCTAAGATTTCTGGCTTTTAAAACAATCAATACTCACTGAACTGTGCCAAGCCCCTTCTGATAAATAGAACAACTGTTATCATTCCAACCCAATCCTGGATGCTTTGAGCTTGTGATCAGTGTCTCAAGAATCCTAACTACTAGCCAAACAAAAGCATTTCTATCATTGACCATGGATTTCATCATTGCCCCATGAGAGGCTCTGCTGGTCACGGACTGAAAGTGGTAAAGAAAACATCGTATCATGCAAGGGAGCCACTGAAACGTAGCTAACTTAGAGCACTGTCCCTCCAGAGTGAAAGGGAAGTAAAGGACATACAAGTCATAAATCCCATCACATACGGTCCAAGGAACTCCCTCCCCAGGAGCACACGGAACGACTTCAGGAATAAGCTCAGGGAGTTGACAAGGCCTGGGTCACCTGGGCTGGCGAAACAAACCTCTGAGACTTCACGCAGTGTGCTCCTCATGCACCAAAGACAATCCCCTCACAACTTCTTGCTCCACGTACAAGG
This sequence comes from Eubalaena glacialis, assembly GCF_028564815.1. Taxonomy (NCBI): domain Eukaryota; kingdom Metazoa; phylum Chordata; class Mammalia; order Artiodactyla; family Balaenidae; genus Eubalaena; species Eubalaena glacialis. Next base: position 116,476,400 of record NC_083724.1, read on the forward strand.
GTAAACTTCACTATGAAAACAACTTTCACTCGTGGAAAACCAGTCTAATTTGGATATTCCAGGCTTGGAAGAGCTTTGCATGCCACTCCTAAGTCCGATGATAAAACCACCATTTTTTGAACTTGCTCCCATTCTGGGACTGCAGTCCCTTTGCCAGAACCCAAATGATGACAAAAACCTATGAGTTACCCTACATTCCTAAATCTTCCTTCCTGCTTGCTACTCCCAGATCTAGATTTCCCAAGCAGGCACGAGTAGACAGAGGACAGTGGGCCCAGGAGGAACCAAGGACTCTACTGTTTCCACGCCTCAACTCTGTCCCACACAATCAAGAAGATGAACCATAAGTAAGGAACATGGCAGACCTCTAGGTATGGGGGGGAGGAAGTGCTCACAGAACAGGGGAATTACATTCTGCAAAAGAATCAAAATATCTATTCTCTTGTGGCAGGCATCTTTCATCCACCTTTATTCCCTCTCACCTCCAGCTTCCATCCTTGATTTCTATTAATATTAACATAGATGACAAGAAGACTTATTGAAAGGATTTAAGGGAGGAGCAAACTAGGACACATTATGACAAAAACTAGGAGCTAATAACTTTGCACTTGAAGAATGACCATGACATTCTGAATGTACCACATGAAATAACTGAACCATTCTTTGAGCAGAGCTAAATAAATGTTAAAGAATATTATAATTAGTAGGTTCCTCAACAAATTTTGCATTATGAAAACTTTCAGATCTATACAAAATTGGTGAACTCTCAATATTCCTATCAACAGTTAACAAGGTTCTGCCACATCATTACATAATTCCTTTGTTCTTTGCTAATGTAATTTTAAAGCAGTAACCAGAAACTTAACAATGCTTATATGTACTTTTCAATTAAGAAGCAGGAAAATTAACTTGCAATTAAAACAATACATTTGGATTCCCATGAGTATTAAAAAAGTTCAATCTATCTAACTCACAGTTACCTAGTTTCTTAGTGAGCAACTATTAAAGACATTGGGCCAGGGCCTGTGAATGGACACAAGTCACGGCCGCCATCTAATGGGTAGAAGAGTCAGACAGACACTGTTAGAAGGGTAATGAAGAGGCAGCACACATGGAGAGCAAATTCAGACGAGTGCAGAGGTGGGTGAAGCAAGAGGCTGCGGAGGGGAACCCCTTCATGAAGGTATAACTACGACGCAGGCCCCCCGGCGGCAGGGACTCCTGTCTGCTTCGTTACTGCTGCATCCCTAGAGCCAAGAACAGTGCCTGGCACAGAGGCATTTAGTAAAAATCTGCTGAAGCCGTCAGTGAGCCAGGACTTTAATTCCACTGGTTGCTCAGCAGAACAACTACGTGTGCCTCCTCCTCCTTCCTCAGTGGTGGGAAGCAGGACTTGAACTGCGCTGGAAGGACTCGGAAGGCAGAGTGGACCAGGCGAGGGCAATGGAAGAAGAGGCAGTGATGTGGGGAAACAAAGATGTAGGACAAAGGCTGCTGGGGCTGTCTGGGACCGTCCTGGGGGAGATCTGCAGCGCGGGGCAACAGGCGTTAGCACTGGGAAGGCAGAGCAGGGCGACGTGGTGGAGGGTCTGGGGCGTGGGTGTTTAAGGGCGTGTGTGTGTGTGTGATGTTGGCGATGACTGAGCAGGACAGTAACACTACGAGAGAGATTCTGAGGAAACTGATGATAATAGGACACGCTGAAAAAAGGAAAAGTTGGGGTCAGGGAGACCAGTTCCGAGAGAAATTCAGGGGTAATAACGATCAGGACATCGGTAAACATGGAAAAGCAGGATGAATGCGGTAGGTATGTTAAACATACAAAATCAACAGAAGTTGGTGATGGTCTAAAGGGATATGAAGGTAAAAGGAAAGAAATAAATCAAATTTCATACTCAAGTCCACTATTCAACTATGCAGGGTAAATAAGATACACAATGATGAAAAAGATGCTTCGCGCTCTTACGTTTTTCCCTGCAACTTCAGGTATGTGTTTCATTCACTCATCGTCATTCTCACCTGGAGTGACCCCGCTGATGCCTCAATCTAAAACTCAGGACCAGAGAAGTTAAAGGCTTGGCTCGGAGTCACAAGTGTGACTGCCAAGAGAGATCTAAGACTACAGAGGAGATACTCCTGTCACTCAGTTCATGATTCGTTCCACTTTAACGTCACACTAGTTTCCACTCATCTTCCTCAATAAAGCAATTGTAATTCTAAGAAAGGCACACCTGCAGCAGGTGAGGCCCATCTCTCCTGGTAGAACACCTTGCATTCTTTCTGTGGGAGAGGAAAATGGGAGCCAGGGGCAGACACGTGACCCATGGCTTCCTGCTGCCTAAAGGAATCAGCCCAAATGGCTTCCACGCCGGGCTCGTAGCGACAACAGTGCACTTCTGGAGGCTCAGAGTACTTTCTGCAATCCACTCACACATCTCTACGGGCTGAATTAGGAACTGCATGCTTCTATGACACACTGTAGACAACTGAGGCGTGCAGCGAATGACCTGCACTTAAATTCACAGGAAGAACGAATATGAGAGCTGAAGGAAAGGAGGGTAACGACAAATACACAACCTCCTTCACTTCAAAGCGGGGGCTTCTGCAGTCTCATCAGGCTCATGTTCTAAAGGTTTGAGTAGGAGACACTCTGAGGATGAGGATGAGGATGAGGATGAGGAAGTGGAGAAAGAGGAGGAGGGAGAGGAAGTCCACAGGAGAGGCCCAGGACAATTTAAAATTTAGATTATTTCCAGACACCTCATATAAGGAAGTAAATCTGAATAGCAAATAGGGTAAGCTTTTGTTTTTTGTTTTAAAATTGGGATAAAACTAGGGTCAGGATTTGAAAACAACACCCCTGCCCAAGTCTTTTGAGATAGAACAGTTTACAATTTGGAAATGATGGATGAGAAAAAAGGTTGTTAAATTTTGAACAAATTTTCCTTTTGTTGTGAAAGGCTTGGATCTTAGTGTTTCTAACCTTCTTTCCTTTAGTAACTATTAGCCGAATATCCCTATCCTCTTACGGAATGGGGAATAGAGATTTTTCCCTCTAAAATAAAAATGTGTGAGGAGACAAAAGGTTTAATCTTTGGTAAGACTCAACTTGAGAGGCTCTGCTACACAGAAGCTCTGCTAGGTTGCAGCTGGACGGCAGGGTGAGACGGCCGCCCAAGAAGAGGGAGGCCAGAGCACATATGCAATGACCTCCACCCCGTGTTCCCCAAGCAAGAGTGCCTTTCTAGAGAAACTGAATCCACTGAAGAAAAGACCTGCAAAAATTCTGACATCTGGGGGTTCCCCAAGGAAGAAGCCAAGTCGCCGTGACCGCTCCACAGCACAACTCACCAGCTGGGCGGTGCTGCCGGAGCAGCTCTCAGCATCTGCTGACTGACTCTGAAATCAGCGCAGACAGCAAAGAAGCGTCAGGCTGTGCCGAAATGCTCCAGCATGAAAGAAACAAACCAAAACCAAAACCAAAACCAAAAGAGAAAAGGAGCTCGGGGAAAAAAGAAAAACCACCTGTAAATCTCATAACATAATGCATTCAGAGACAAGGGAATATATTGTATCCATGAAACGAGAACAAGATGCTATTTAAAAATAAAGGGACAGTCAGATGATGAAAAATAGCTCTGGGAAATTAAAAATATGAGTGCAAAACTTAAAATTTTAGTAGAAATGTCGGAAGATAAAATTAAGAAAATCTCCCCAAAAGTAGAACAAAAACATAGAAAAACAGGAGACAAAAGATGAGAAAAATCTGAGGAATAATCCAAGATGTCCACCACATAACTAATGATTCCAGAAAAAACAAAGGGGAAAAAATTATCAAAGAATCAATAAAAGGTAATTTTCTAGAACTGATAGAACATGAAACTGCACATTGGGAGGCCTATCAAGTGTGTCTGGTGAATAAAAATATCCAACAACTCACATTTCCACAAGATTTTATAAATCCCAGGATAAGAAGATCCTAAAAACTCCTGAAGACAAGACAGAGAAAACAGATATATGTCATGGACAGAAATAAGAACAGCGCCAACGGATATCAGAAGACACTAGAGCAATGCCTCCAAAATTCTGAAAGAAAATGATTTTCAGTCCAGAATTGTATACCCACACAATCTGCCATGGCATTATGATAGAGATTTTCAGAACTGCATGCCTTCCCAGAAAGCTGCTGGAAGATGAGTGAGGAGACAGACGCAGGATGCAGGACAGAGGAGGTAACAGGAGCAAAGTGGAGGGGAATGTCTAAGAAGACAGTGCAGAGCAAACCCAACAACCAGTCCAGAGTGAGCGGGCAGAAAGGGTCCGAGGAGGGTGGTCTCCTGGGGAAAAGACTGAGCTGACAGATTATCAGACACGTGTGACACTGCAGAAAGTTTTATATGACGCGGCTAGTAGAGGGTACGGGGAAAATTACATGGTTACACCTTTCGTTCCCCACCAGAAAACAACACAAAATTGTAAAAGGAAATATAGTTACAGTACACTCCTTGGCTTAGCAGGGAACAATATTTACATAGTCATAAAAATATAAACACCAAACACTAAAATAACTAATAAGTATAATACATCAGTATTTTGAGTGGTAAAAGGCCTAAATCCTAACCTACCAAAATAAAAGTCCAGGTAATGTTAGACTAACACATCAAGAAAGTCAATGCAAGATATGTGCTTTAAATATGAAGATAAATACCATAAGATAATTGCCCTATAAATACCATGCAAGATACCATGTAAGAAATGAAGGTGCTGTAGGAAGCAGGCTTAGGAGATAAGGAGGCGAGGGGTACGAATGAAGAATGCTGCTTTTCATGATGTTTAGGGCAGCTTAATTTTTTAAATCTATGTACATATATTACTTTGATTAAAAAATAACAATAAATATTTAATGAGTAATCACTCTGTGCTGGAACTGTTCCAAATGCTTTATAGATGATATCACTTAATTTTCACAATTCTATTAGGTGATACTATTATTATCCCCGTTTTAAAGATGAGGAAATTAAAGCACAGAGAGGTTAAGTAATCTGCCCAGTGTCTCACCGCTAGCAACTGATGGAACCAGGATTCAAATTTAGACAGTGTGGACTAAAATCTGAAGATCTTAACTTTGAAGTAAGCCAAGAAAATTTATAATCCATAATTTTGGAAAAAGCTATCTGATTTTCTTTCACCTACTGATAAACCTAGACAATCAAAACCAATCAGACTAACAGACATGAGTAAGGAGAAAGCATTTATTTTCTCATACCTAAAATCCTATATTTTTCTGTCAACAACAACAAAAAAACGCAGCCTAAACAGCAAGAGCAGCAGAAAAGGGAAAGTTGGAAAAAATTGCAGTCACACAAACTCTAGTTAAAAAATGACTAAGTTTCCTTGATATATGAATTTGTTGGAAAACCATTTATCAACAGCCTGTTTCCCTCCAGCAGAGTCCCTCAAGCCAAGAGCCATGTCATTCCCCTTTGACTGATTAATTAGCCAATCAGGGGACATTTTTCATTGTGAGGCATGATGGTTTATTCCAGCTAATGTTTGGTCTCTAATGGCGACACATTAAAGCCAACTCGGCTATTTTACCCTGTGGAGTGACCAAAAGGAAAGGATAGAAGATAAATCAAAAGAGCTCCCTTCAGTTTCCCTTCAGTCCTTAACAAAACCCCCAAGGAGCAAATGGCTGGAGGAAAGATCCTCTACCAATAAAGAGAAAAAAACAAAGAAAAGAAAGGTGGAAACGCGTTCAAGCCAAGGGGGATCCTTTCCTGTTTCTGAAGAGCAATAATTTATTCTCTGTTGATTAACAGACCACTGATAGAACAGGCACCAAAAAGTCAATATCTAGCTCTTCTTGCTTTTATCAAAAGCTGTGCTCAATAGAAAACTTAGCTCTGCGATGCTTCTTCCTCACTTGGAACGATTTCACCTGCGCTCTGAATTAGACAAGGCTAGCGAGGAACCTGATCGAAGGCACTATTTATACACCGACCTCACCACAGTCAGGCAGCTGCCCACTGTGCTCCAAGTTCTCTAAGCTTCTTACCCTTCTCCACGCCCCTGACAGGCACCAAAGCACAGAGAAGCAGACGCTCAAATATCAGCGGAATATGAGTCCCTACAGAGGACAGACGTGAGCAGTCACCTATGCAGGAGACAGGAGGCACACCTCAACCACGCTCAGTACGCTGCTGAGCACACTCGACAAGACGGGTCTAAGCAGCCAGTCTTGGCCGTGCAATTCCACTTGATTACAAACTAGCAGTCCGTGTCAGATGAGATCACAAACACGTCTCATTTGTCCTGAAGAGGATTTACCACCTCCGCCATCACGGTTACTATTTTGTGACTCTTGGATTCCTGCTAAGGAGAAAAATAAAGCAAAGGAGAAGGTACAGGAGTGTCAGGGCTTTTTGTTGTTATTGTTTGTGTTTTCAGCTATAAACAGGGTAAATCAAGGAAGGCCAAGTGAGATGACATTTGCACAAAAACGTGAAGGAGGTAGGGGGCAAACATTCCATGCAGAGGAGCCGCCAAGCACTGAAACTTAAGGCAGGAACACTCCTGAACTACTGGAGGAACAGCAAGGAAGCCAGAGTGACAAGAGCAGAGCAGGCAGGGAGAACCAGAGGTGAGCACGGCAGTGACAGTGAGAGCGCGTGTGAGAGCCGGGCAGGCGTGGGTGTGGTCACGCGGGACTTCAGGCCACTGTAAGGACTGGCCTTTTACTCTGAGTGTGACAGGGAAACTTGGGAGGGTTCTGAACAAAGTAGTGACATGATCTCAATCCCATTTTCAAAAGATCACTCAAGCTGCTCTGGGGAAAATACTCTGTAGAAAAGATTCTACGTATTAGATTCTCACAGATAACTTTTTACATCATGGTCAAGGTGTTTTTATGGCCATCTCCTCTAGCAGAGGACCATGAATTCTGAGAAGGAGCCGAGTCCTATTGTCCTGTAGCTTCAGCAATTAGAGTAATGACTGGGACACACTAGGTACTCAATAAACAATTACAGAATGGTTAAATGTTTATAACTTTGAAGTTTTTCCTGCTTTTCCATTAATAAGTACCAAGAAACTATACTTTCTGTGGAAGAGAAGAAAACAGAACTATACATAACCTGTAAGAGAATACCTTTTGTGTCTGCCTTCCAGAGTATCAATAGAAGTAAAGGTCATCATGTATACACTGATGTGTATAAAACTGATGACTAATAAGAACCTGCAGTATAAACAAACAAACAAAACAACTAATACTAAACTTTCATTGGGTTATTTGTATGGAAATATGTTAATATAAATGTTTCAGACATTACATGAAATTTCTAAAAATCTTATACGTTCTGGTATAATGTTATAAGTCATAATCCTAGTTATTACTTTAAAATGTATATCTCAGAAATAACTAATTTTCTTGTCAACTGCATTATTATGAACTTTCATCAAATCTTTAACTGTGGTCATTTTTAAGTCTTGTCATTTACAGACAGTTCTGGGTGTACTCTGATGCTTTTGTAAATATGTTCCTATAAAAGGGTTTCATCTTCAGGAAATTCATGGAAAGACTCTGACAAGTACAGGTTTCTGGTACCTGACTGTACTGCTGAACTGAATGAATAAGCATTTTCAGAACTCTAATGAAAAACTGATGAGCTCATAAAAGTGCTAACAAAAGATCAAGATAAAAAAAAAAATTAATTACATGGGACTGAGTGAACTGATGAGGATGAGTATAATTTTTGTGACTTTCTGGTTGAATTTAAAAAAAGAAAAAATCCCACAAGGACTCAGAGGCAAAGAATATACAAATCAATTTTCACTGCAAAGTAAAAGAGCTGTTACAGTGGAGGATTACTGGACTGAATGTCAGTATTATGACATAGTATGAGTGTGTTTCATGTTTGGTAATTGCAATCATTGTTGCTTTTGTTGTGGTCATCCATGTACAATGCTTGGTGTCAGTCTATTTATCTCTTGTAAAAATAAAATACAGTGTGTGTGGGAAAAAAAAAAAAAAAAAAATTATTATTGTTACCAGTGAAGCTTCAAATCTGTATACCTCCCTATCGCCATTAGATTGAGGTCTGGTATTAATTATTTTTCCTGAACTGAGCTTCAGCATTGCTGTATAAAATAGATGAGACGAAAAAAAAAAAAAAAAAAAAAAAAAGAAGTAAAGGTCATACTAGGTACAAAGAATCATCTTGGTTCAAAACTTAATATCCCTGGTAAACTATTTACTATTTTGTCTTAGTTTTCATATCTCCAAGGATGTCATGTTGCTTAGATGGATTTCAGTGAAAAGAAAGGATAGGATAATGGCGTCCTGATACCTCTTAAATAGACTGTCCCTCAATTCTCTTAGGCATTTGATTCTACTGGTAAATGTCTGCAAAAGTTAAATTTTCTAGGACCTCTCTAGATAATCGGTACTGTCCACACCCTCTTTAAATGGGAACATTTTTTATATCTCACTTAATCTCTGAAATTCACATTAAAAATATTTTCCCTTTCTAGTGCTAATGGAATCAGACTGATTTCCAGGATGATGACAGAAATAGTCCTGCTGGGTACAGGGGCATAAACTAGATGATCCTAAGGGTCTTTCTGTCCTTGGGATCCATTATCCTTATATGAACAAACAGACTCTAAAGGTACTAAAACACTATAAATCTTTTGGGACTAGCGACAGCACGAAATCCATTTTGAACATTTTGTTAACTTCACTACCATCATCTCCACGGATACTCAATAAACGATGACAATAAAAAGCTTCCATTTCAGTTTTCTTTCATTTTTTTAAAGCAATGAGTTCTTTACACTCTAAACAAATGCCTATACCTCTCCCCCAAATTGTACAGGACATCATATTAGAAGGAAGATTACCACCTTAGTCATTACCTATCTTAAATGTTAATTAAAACAGAATTGATGTGCTAAGAAGTCCTCTCTAATGGCTGTAGTGGCAAAATGACAACAAAAGCCTCTCTGCTAGAGAAATTTAAGGGAGGACTCATTGGCAATGAGTGGGTTTAGTCAGTACATTTATATTAAATGTCAGTCAGCACGTGACTGTGTACACTGGATTAAAATGTTCACATTTCTAAACGTCCAGTGGGAGTTATTAATCACCATCATAACTCTGTGTGTGTTAATTCCAGTGATGACAGTGCGCTTAGCAGCAGCAGCTCAGATGCACTGGGCACTTACTGTATGCTAGGGACTCTGCTAAGAGCTTTACATGGCTTGTTATTTCATCCTTGCTAGATATGTTATCACCCCCATTTTATGAAGGAAGAAGCTGAGACTCAGAGAGGTTAAATAACTTACCCCAAATCACACAGTCTTCAAACTACTCATGGGCTCAAATACAGGTTTATGAAACTCTGAAGTGTCTATTCTCAATACTATATTTCACTTAATGAGCCTCCTTTTAGAAGAAACCAGAGAAAAGAGAACATTTCATTAGATGACATCATTTCCTCCATCTCTTGGTTAAGATAATTCTACCAGGCTTACCATCAATGGATAATCACAGAACCGTAGAATGACAGGTCCTAGAAGAGCCATTTCAGTTATCTAGATAACCCCGCCCCCTGCCCCCGCCAAAGGAACGGCTTAAAACAAGAACAACCATTTCATTAGCACACTATTTCTTTGGGCCAGCAATTCAAGGAAAAGCCTGGCTGGCTGGGTCTGCCCGGGGTCTCTAACGTGGCTACTGTCAAAAAGGGATTAGAGCTGGCATAGCAGGGGGCTGGCCAGGCACTTCTTGCTCTTTGTGTAGACTTGGGTACCCGCATCATTCTCTGTGTCACGGTCTCTCCACGCAGGCTACTTTGGGCTCTGGGCTTTCTGACAATCTGGGGGCTCATGGCAGCTGGGCTGCTTACATGAAGGCTGAAGGCTTCAAGAGCAAGAATTTTAGCTGACGAAGCCTCAGAGGTCACACAGATCCCCACCGCTACACGCAAGTCACAAGCCTGCCCACCTGGAAGCGGAGGGGACTGGGCTCCATCTTCTGACGAGAAACCGGCAGGGGTCGATCTAGAAGAGTATGTGGAATGCGAGGCATCATTGAGGCCATCTTTGGAAAACAGAATCTACTACAAGAACATACAATTCAACACTCTCATTTTATAAATAAGAACATGAAGTTTACAGATAAAGTAGGGATATCCACAACAACTATCTTGACAGGATACCTTCACCTTGACACTCACCATTTCTAACAACTCTTTTAAGTCTTGAATCTCTAGGACAACTTGCTATTTTACCTCACTATTATTTAATTTCGTATTTGAACACATCAAACACTTTTCACATTCATCTCCTGGATAAAGACCATAAGTAGATAAAGTCAAAACTGCCCAAGTACATGAGAATAAGGAAGAGGAATCAAGTAATGTTCTTTCCTTTGTAGTCTAGGAAAATGTAAAACTTCAAGTCAAGTACCATTTCAAATGTGAGTATTTCATGTGTTCTCTTTCCTCCAGAATCAAAGAACCTTAGACTTGGAAGAGCTCACATGCACGTAGTTCAGACTCTCACCTATTACAGGAATCCCTCCAGGAAATTAACCACGAGGTACATCCTATCCAGCTGGCCAGCTCTGCTGGCCCATGCTGCTTCCCTTCTCTGAGTAGAAATCTTTCTGTGAATTTCATCCATCAGTACTAGTTCCTCCTCTGAAGTTTACCAAACAAATCTGTTCCTTTCCTAGAGGACCACTGAAACCATTCAAAAGTTCGAAAGTTCGAAGTCAGGATCTCTCTGTAGTCCAGGCAGAATTTCCTAAGTGCTCATCTGATTGTTCCTGTGTATAACATGCTTTCCAGATACCTCTATCCCTAATGCCATGCTCTGAACACATTCTTATAAAATATGGGACCCAGGCCTGAACAGAACAGTTCAAATACAGTCACCAGTGCAGAAAACACCCCAAACACCTGCTGCTTTCAGCTGCTTCTAAAGCAGCCCAAGCCTGCATTCAGGACAGTTGCCATACTGCATATTTTGGCTTAGGTTAAACTTGTGGTCAGGTTACATGTCCCAGGCTCTAAGTTAATTCTCATTCAACTGCTACCAGATTAATTCTTTCCAAGGATTAAATGAGACTTTACATATCTTCACAAAATTTCATCTATTTAGTTTTGGCCAAATGTCCCAGCTTAGAGAGATTATTTTGAATCTTGATTCTGTTATCAATGGTCAAAACACTTGGGACTTCCCAGTGGTTAAGACTCTGTGCTCCCACTGCAGGGGGCACGGGTTCGATCCCTGGTCTGGGAACTAAGATCTCGCATGCCATGCGGTGCAGCCAAAAAAAAAAAAAAAAAACCCAAAAAAAACACATGCTGACAAGAATTACTGACGTCATCATTGCTGGCAAAAAACAAACTATATAAATGTATTATTTATATAGTATTAATATTATTTATTAGTGTTAATAAATACATTATATTATTATAACAATTACATTATTAAAAATAATGTTATTTATTAGTATTATTTATATAGTAGTATATATAAATGTATTATTTAGCTTGTTTGTGGGCTTAGTTTAAATTTATCTCTGACTAAAAGGTTCTTCATCATAAGATTACCTTAAGCAAGCACTAGGCTGGAAAGCTGCTCACCTTTTGAATGGTGATACAGATCTGGGTGAGGCAGGAGGCAGAGTGAGAGAGGTTTGCAGGAAGTGGGGACATTCAAATTTAAGAGCCCACATCTGGTGAGCCATTTACAAAACTCAACCCAGTTCACAAATACGGGTTATGAACATGAAAATTCAGAACTAGTGAGAAACAGCCTTCATTTCAAAGGTGTTTCAAGTAAAAAATTTAAAAAAAAAAAAAAAAAGAGAGAGAGAGAGAGACTTCTTTTCCCAGTGATCTTCCCTCTGAGTTATTTAGGGTAGTCTACAGAACTAGAAGAAAGACTGGTCTAAAATACCCCACGAATTCAACCGCCCAAAAGAGAAGAGTCTGCTTGGAAGTTAGTTTTCAGATTTGACAATCAGCAAGAAATGGGAAAGGGGATTGGTGATGATTAATGAGAAAGGGACACAAACCACAGTGAAGTCATGCTTTGGTTCAAAAAGCAAAAGCTATCAGAGGAATGCACGGCAAGTGATCATTAGCCGGGTATCCTGAGAGAACATAAGAAATACATGGTTTCTAATTCAATCAGGTTATAAAGGTGAAGAAATTGACAATTATTTGGCCCAAAGCCTATGCCAGAAGCGTGTTGTTTAGAGAAACAAAGTAGAAATGCTGGTAACACACTCTCAGTCCTCGCTATGGTTTAGGAGTATTTTCTCTAGTGATAAGGCTGAATCAGGAAACAAGCTGGATAGAGGAAGGAAACTGGGAAGGTGGGGGAGGGAAAAAATGAGAGAAGGGAAAAAAAAAAAGGAGTATCAGGAAGTTCAACGAGATAGGAACTAACAGAATTTGTTTTTCAGTATCTCCAACTTCAACTTGCAACCAAGTGAGAAAAGACACACACACACACTTGTGCCTCTAACTCCCAGCAGGCACTGGCCAGCACAAGTACCCGCTGCGGGTCTCATGGGGCCCTAGTAATTTCAATTCAACATATTCAATCATTTCTTTGTCTCTGTAGGAAGTGCATACATCTCCAGTTTAGGCGTACTCCAATCCAGTTACTGTCTTCCCATGAATACAGTCAGAGTGTAGTCCCTGAAGAGACAGGAAGGCTTTAACTTCTACCGCAATGAAAAACAGTCAAGCCTGTGAAAAACTATTCCAGAGTGAAATGCAATGTTGGAAAACCAATTTCTGGCAAACAGGATTGATTTTTAAAAACATAAAATGGCAGAAGCAGACATTCATTCAATAATCCTTCCTCAAAAATCTACTATGGACACTAGTGGATTATGCTTGGCATTGGATTGAAATTAGTTGATGGAATTTTCCTGTTCTCAGAGAAGAGAGAGTTATTTACTGATCAAAACATTTCAAAAGGAAAAAAATACTTCAAATATCAACCGTGAAGCTATACAAGCCATGATTTTTAAGATGAGTAACAATTAAGTCCGTTTTTTTAAAAACAGAAGTACAATGAAATTTCAATTTACTGAATCCCTACCGTGTGCCAAGCACTGAACAGATCACACGCTGGGGACCCAGGAACAAGTACAGCATAAGTCCTCTCTCTTTAAGTAGGTCATTGTCCAGTGTATGTGACAGATGATAAAGTCCACATGTAAAAATACAGTGGATCGATTTCTTCATTAAATGTATAAAGGTCAGAGACAGAATAGAAGGCATAATTTAAACTTCATAAACGTGTCCTGGACATCTTGAGTTTAGTTTGGGTTGTTGTTTTGTTTTGATGTGAATTTCTTTTTATTTCTACATATTATAAGCAACTCGTACTACCCTCACAAAGAAAATTTTCATTTTAAGTGATTTTTTTTTGGATTGGGAAGAGTTTTGTTCTGTTTTGTTTTTATGCATAGTCCTGGATTTAAAGCTTCTTTCTGGTTCAAGGACTCCTGTGAAAATCAGATGAAAGCACTGGACTTTATATATCCAAACACACATGCACACAGAGCCACACACAAATTCTTTATGCAATTTAAAAGAGTTCACCAACCTCCCCATAATGAGTGTACCCCGAGACACTGCCCAAGGAGCTCTCCTATACTGACACATTACAGATGGCAAACCTGTCACATTATGATACACCCTGTATTTATATATCACTTTACGGTTTGATATACTTCCAGAATTACTAAAGTAAATGACTTAACCGATAGCCTTGGGCTTTAGAGACATCAAATGACCTGATTCTACAAGGCGTTCTCGAAAGACCCATGAGATAGAAGACATAAAATCTAGCATGGAAAAGTGCAGGAGGCAGGTCACTGAAACTACAATCAGCCCTTAAAAACCTGGGTATTGATCATGACTGATATGAGCGGACTGAGCATCAGACTGAGAGAGATCCAGTGATCCCTATACATGATATTCTATTTCAGATCAGATAATTCAATTGGCAGCAGTGATTGCTGGGGGGAGGGACTGTGGTGGAAGGAGTGTGGCTATAAATGCGGCCAGCGTGAGGGAGACGTTCGTGGTGAGGGAACAGTTCTGTGTCTGAATTCGACAGTGGTTACAGGATCCACAAACGTGATGACATGGCACAGAGCTACACACAGATCGCACCAACATCAGTTTCCTAGTTTTCATCTTGTATGATAGTTAATAAGATGCAACCCCTCTGTACTATCTTTGCAACTTCCTGTGAATCTATAATTATTTCAAAATTAAAAGTTTTAAAAAAACAAAAAGCAAAAAAAACCTCATGACTGGTATTAATTAAGGGCTACTAATGTTTTGGGGATGTGTACGTGTGTGTGTGTGTGTGTGTGTGTATTTAGATCATTCAGTTCATTTGAGAGACCAGAAAATACACAAGTAACATGGTATCTATGCTCCAGGAACTCAAGCTAGCTTGTTCTTAATTCAGCCTGCCTACAGCTCCAATGACAAAGTAAAATGTTCCCAAAGCTGGCCCAGGCATTTGGTAATATGCTTCCGAACCCCTAACAGTTCAACTCTGATTGAAGGCAAGGTAGTGACGTTTTGAAACTTAAACTATTATTTTCAGCAAAATGAGAATCATTTTTCCACAAAGTTCTGATAAAGTATTAACTATTTATGTCTCTGGCAAAATCTCAAATAAAATTGCTACATCATAACTAGATCAATAAAAATGCAGATTTTTTTTTTTTTTTTTTTTTTTAAACACAACAAAAGTTAATTAACATTGGCAGTAGTGTGGTATAGGGGAAAGAACACTGACTTTGGAGTCAGAGGGACCTGGATTTCAATCCCATCTGTGCCACTTCGGAGCTTGGTAACAAACCTTTCTGAGCCTCTCTGCAAGAAGGTCGATAATGATGCCTACTTCATAAGATAGTTATGAGGATTAAATAGAGAAATAAGTGTCTAGTACAGTGTCTGGCACACAGATGCTTAATAAAGCTGTGATTTCTATTATCGTAACAGCCAGGGGTTGTAGAAATCAGCGGGCTGGGCTTAATGTGAGCGGTATGATGCTCCCCAAGCCTGATGTGGACAACGCCCAAGGTTCTTTAAACCTAGATGCAAAGACAGGATCAATACCAGCACCTTATCCAAAGCACCCAGAGAGGTACTACCACTTTAACATTTCATACCACCATGGTTTCTGAGACTCCAGAATCTGACCTCCAGCAGCGCCTTGGCCTTGGCAATGCCAAAGATTAACTTGAGGCCAATGTTGCTATGGGGGTCAAGGGGGTAAAACAAAGCAATATTCCTTCCAGCTGAACACAGGAGCCAAAAGAGGTTGTGTTTTCAAACAGATCTGATCAAAGGACTCCAGCCCTCAGCTAGAAGGGCTGTTGTAATTAACATGGTAAGGTTTCTTAGCAATGGTTTACTTAGCAACAAGGAAGGTACAGGTATGCCTCGATAAAAGCGAACTCAATATATGAAAATCTATATGTGTGTAAAAGACAAACTTAAAAGTGACTGCTTTACAGACAGGCGTTTTATTTGGTGCCTAAAAAATGTGATTAGATTTAAGTACATATACACATGCAGGTGTATGTCAAATGTAAAATACTGCAGAGATAAAAGAAACGAAACTGAGTTATTTGTAGTGGGGTGGATGGACCTAGAGTCTGTCACACAGAGTGAAGTAAGTCAGAAAGAAAAAACAAATACTGTATGCTAACACATATATATGGAATCTTAAAAAAAAAGGTCACGAAGAACCTAGGGGCAGGACGGGAATAAAGACACAGACCTACTAGAGAATGGACTTGAGGACACGGGGAGGGGGAAGGGTAAGCTGGGACAAAGTGAGAAAGTGGCATGGACATATATACACTATCAAACGTAAAATAGATAGCTAGTGGGAAGCAGCCGCATAGCACAGGGAGATCAGCTCAGCTCGGTGCTTTGCGACCACCTAGAGGGGTGGGATAGGGAGGGTGGGAGGGAGGGAGACGCAAGAGGGAAGAGATATGGGGATACATGTATACGTATAGCTGATTCACTTTGTTATACAGCAGAAACTAACACACCATTGTAAGGCAATTATACTCCAATAAAGATGTTAAAAAAACAAAACAAAACACTGCAGAGGCCCCATGCGCTCCCTGCGGCACATGTGGCAGTGTGACCAGCAGCAGCGGCATCGCCCAGGAGCTCCTCAGAAATGCAGAATCTCAGGTCCCACCCAGCCCTTGTGAAACAGAACCCACAGCTTAACAAAAGTCCCAGAGGATTTGTGTACACATGAGGATTGAGAAGCCCTGCTCTAGGCAATAGTCCTGACACTACAGCCAGAGGCTCCACCTGCAGAGTTACCCGTCAGGGCCTCTACTAGTGGTTCTCAATCCTTACTCCTCATTACATGGTAGAATAAACACCTGAATCATCTGGGTAGGATATTTTTTCTTTTAATTAAAAAAAACAAAAACAAAACAAAAGGGCTCTCTCTTTTTTTTACATGCTGATGCCCAAACCCTAACCCAGACTTTGGATTTCATTGATCTGGGATGGGACCCTGACAAGAGCAGTTTTTTTAAAGCTCCTCAGCCCATTCTCGTGCAACCGTGGTGGAGAAGCGCTGCTCTAGAGCAGGAGCTGCACCTTGATAGAACACAGCCTCTCCACCAAGCAGGATCTTAAATGCATCAGCAGAATGAGAGATTAAGATGTGCCTGGATATCATTCTTGCACAAAACACAGAATTATATCAAGGTTGGTCTTCTCCACACCAAGTGTACCAAAATAGATTTTCCCTGGGCTAGTACTAGGGAACTGTTTCTGGAACTCCTCAAATACAGGGGAACGGCTCACTTTAACAAGATCATAAACGACTATACCGCCAAAAAGTCAAGTACCGCGCAGTGTTGAAAAACCTTATGGCACCCAACACCAGTAAGTCCTCAAATAGATGGCGATCAGAGGATGAGAAACCTCTCATCTCCTATAACGAAAAGCTTTCCTGTGCTTACCACATAAATTCTTTTAAAGTTCTACCAGAAGCCCATAAATAATATTTCCTTCCCTGATCTGTTCAACTGTACAATTTCAAAGAGGATGCTGGAGAGAGAGGACGCGGGCTGGGGGCAACGAAGGCTGGCAGCAGGGAGAATCAAGTAATCCAAGAAGGCAAGGATTCGGGAAAGCCGGTGCAGTGGGAATGCACGACCGACCAGGAGAGCTGGGACAGAAAGACAGTCGCTGGGGGCCCAGGGAGGGGCGTGGGGCTGAGGTCAAGGTGCAGGGTGTTGCCAGGTGGGGCTGTTAGGGCAGAGCAGAGGCTCAGAGAGCATCCCTGAGGGTACTGAGGACGCTGGACGGAGGGGAAGACTGAGATAAGCCAGGGGTGAAGTCCTTGGTGAGCCAGGCAGAGGGCCTAACCCACATCCCACAGGAACCAGGGAGGGGCGGAGCAGAGCTGTGACCAGAAGCTGGGTTGTCTGATGACCCTGAACAGCCTCCTGTGAATGAAGCATCCAGTGTGGCCTGAAGTCGGGACGCCCCCTCCCTAATGACCCACCTGCCTGGACATAACTCAGCAGAGCTGCAGGCACTGCCGCTCAGCAGGCCCCGGGGCCCAGGCCTCCCTCCTCTGTCCTCACGGCTACACATGCAGGGGCAGAAAAGTGCTGAAAGACTAGGAGTTTGGTCCTAACCTACAAAGGAAGTCACCAAACAAAATTTCCAATAACTGGTAATTCTGAAGTCTTTGAAAATTATACTAAGTAACAAATAGCTACCATCCTGGAAAATTTTCTGACAGTCTGGAGAAATGTCAGAAATAAATGAAACACGTCTTTTTTGCTCTGTAGTCATCAGGGCCTTGACTAGGAACCAATAAAGGAACGTGAGTATGACACATCAGATTAGTCGAGTGACAGTTACCATAGCTAGTGAGAGCAACCATATATTTCAGATTTTCATAGATATCAATAAGATCAATTTTAAATATTTTTATCCCATTATCTCCAGAAACGCATATTCTAAGAATCCTAATATTCTGATATCCAAACGACGTCCAGGGCTGTCTCTTACAGTTGGAAATGGCACAAAGAACTTTGTGCTGTATTACAGAGCCCAATTTAATAGTTAGGATCATGAATTATGGATGCACCCCATTCAGGGTACAGTTTAGTCACTCGATTCTTGTCTTCTAGTTTTGAAACAAACAATATTGTACAATGGAGGAAATACCACATCTAAATCCCTTCCAGGTTCTCCATGCCGATCCAACACTGTCTCAAAATGCTGTTCAAGTGGAAGAGCCCGGGACTGCGCGTGAGTCTGACAGTCTGCCCCACAGCCAGTACTCCAGAGAGCCACGCAGTCTGAGCAAAGCGGGCAGCATCGCTGCTGCAACGCCGCCCTCTCTCGTGCAGATGGGAGAGACGCTGGCCCCTTGGAATCTACCAGCAACAGGCATTCTTCCCGGAGGTAGTCTAGTCCTCACACCAGGCGGGGAAAAACCCCAGATAACACACATTCTTTTTAAAGTTCCTTATAATACATATCATCTATCAAGTATTACTATTAAGAGGATACCATTTAGCCTTTGTATGAAGCCTCTAGAAGTTTTTTTTGGTAACTTTGTCTGGAAAGTACTATCAGTAATAAATATACATAGTTCTATACACCACTGAAAAATCAATCGTATGTGGTTTAATACCTCGGGAGTCTTCTTATTCTGTCTTTTCCCAAAAATGCAGTCAAGATCTGTTTGGCTCCGAGATGAGAGATCCTTCCCTAGAAAAACATGATGCCTTCAGTAATACATTCTTTCTAAAATAAGGAATACAAATATAAACTATGAAACTCCTGAAAGCAAGATGGGTTTTGGAAAAGAAATAAACAATTTTGTAAACTACTGACCTTCTGTTTCCCCTTCACAGATTACTGCAATTAAATAAATTTAAAAATCACTTAAAAATCAAATAAGTGAACCAGAACCCTTGACTTTCTCTTAATGTTAGAAACAGCCCTGAGCATGGAGATCGAGAGGAAAGCTCAATTCTAAAGCAGCTCTACTACTGGTATGCCTTCAAGGTATGATTTCTGGGCCTCTGGGCTCCCCACTTAGAAAATAGATCCCGTTTACTTCAAGGAGACATGAGCTACTTACTTAGGATTATGAAATGCAGGATAAAAAAAATGCTGCTAAGAAACATAGCTCCAAAACCCCACATGAGCACAGGAATGAGAACATACTGCATTTGACACAGAGAAGCTCAATAATTAATTGAATGAATGAAATTCTTTTTAATAAATGCAAATAAAATTCATTGCATTAGGGTGAAAGGGTTTCAGATTTTTCTCTTTAAATTTTTTTACTGTAATAGCTATATCATTTTTAAATAAAAGGATACATAATAAGAGTCGGAAATTAAATGGCTTCTGGCAAAAACAGCGCCCAAAGGATCCTTGATTCTTATTAAAAACCCTAAACTCTTTAACTTAATTTCAAACCCACAAACCAACTAATTTAAAATTCACTTCTACGGAATTTCCACTTCTACCAATAATACCCTGTGAGCAGCGGACCAAATCTAGTCCCATTTGTCAACTTCATGGTAAGTGTATTCTAAAATGTAACTACTACATATAAAGTCTTGAGGCTCTGGGGGAGTGAGGCTCTGGGTTAGACACCAGAGTCTTTGTTCTGAGTTCCACTGTCACAGACCCACTTATCTTCTTGGTTTCCGGCAGCAAACTGACTTGGCAAAGTACCGTCATGACCCAGAAGGGTTCTAGTTCACTGACTATCACTGGGGCATTCAAATATGATATTGCTCAGTGACTCCATGAAATTAAAAAAAGAAACACCCTTCGATTTAATGCAAACCCAGGCGCCAAAACCAGTTTCCTAGGCTGCAGTACCAGACTCATGGGTCCGGTCAGTGCAACCTGTTCCTGCCAGGAGGACAGGCTCGTGCGTGGCTCTGGGCTGCTCTCGCCTCTCTTCCTGAGCTGGAAATAAATGAAGCTTCCTGGTTCTACCTGGTTATTACGTAGAACCCAGACAGAAGACCCCAAAGGAAAGCTACTCAAGAGCAAAATGAAGCCTATCCCAGATGGGAACTCAGAAAATGAACCAGAAAACTGGGGAATAAAACTGGTGGGGAGAAGTGGGCAACGTTCGTGAGGTCTGAGATCTATTCCAAGCTTTGCCCTCGGCAGAGCCCATTCTGCACAGCAGAGCACATTCGGGTGGCAGTTTCTAGTTCAGAAAAAGGAGTTGTACTGAGTTCAAAATACGTGGCACAGCCACCCATCCCTAAGCTAGCTCCTGAAATGGAACAGATACCCTAAAAGAAATGCAAATGACAATCACTTTTACAGCAACTGAACTAAAAGGAATGCTGGAGGGATTAAGGAAGGGAGGGTACATGCAAGATGACAATTCTAAAACAGGATGTCAAAACATGAACACGCGGGCTTCCCTGGTGGCGCAGTGGTTGAGAGTCTGCCTGCTAATGCAGGGGACGCGGGTTCGAACCCTGGTCTGGGAGGATCCCACATGCCGCGGAGCAACTAGGCCCGTGAGCCACAACTACTGAGCCTGCGTGTCTGGAGCCTGTGCTCCGCAACAAGAGAGGCCGCGATAGTGAGAGGCCCGCGCACCGCGATGAAGAGTGGCCCCCGCTTGCCGCAACTAGAGAAAGCCCTCGCACAGAAATGAAGACCCAACACAGCCAAAAATAAATAAATAAATAAATAATTATTTAAAAAAAAAAAAAAAAAAAAAAAAAAAAAAAACATGAACACGCAGTGATGAAAAACAAATCTAGAATCAAAGGGAAAGCTGTCAAGCTAGTAGAGAATGTACCAATGAAGGCACAAGTGTTTCTAAAGTTTTGGTGACGGGTTCTCGTATCAGAAATGTCTATCCTTTAGCAAAGTTCACTTAAGTAAATGTAGAAACCAGGATTGTTACAGGCCTTGTTCTGGATTTGATCTGGAAAACAAAACACAGAGAAGAATTAACAGAGACCAATGGAAAGGAACTTAAAGGTAGATAAAACTGTGAAGATGGAAGTGATGTTGAAATAGTTATTAGTTAATGGTCCTGGCTGAATAGTTTATAAATGTTATAAAATTATGGCCAGTTTTGAATAAAATATACATATTAAAAATGAGTTTGAAAGTTATTGGCCTCAGTTCTGAATGACGGTCAAATCACAGCAAATACTGTTGATAAACTTGTCTCTTAGAGAAAATGACAATCAAAAAATTGAACAGAATAGGAAGTATATGTTATCTGCCTGGATTTGGTTTATTTATCTACCAGTCTTCAGTTGGCCGTAACATTTCAAGAACCAAGGAAAAAAGGTTTTAGTAGCCAAGCTGATGTAACAAAGTCCATGAAAGGATGATCTGATACTTTCAGAGACCAGCACTTTATTTATGATCATTTTAGCTGTTTTTCTCATCATGAGGATTATCAGGTGTTCCTGTCTATCAGTGCAGCAAATTGGAAGAGAGGAACATGACCGCAGCCAGACACCCTTACAACACCAAGAAGTCCATATGGGAAGCAAATAAAATGATAAAAAATAAACGTAAGAACTTAATAATCATGGAAATTTGGAACCTCTTAGTTTAAGGACAAAAGTCACATGGAGCCCAACAAGTGCTAAGGCGAAAACTGTATTATAGCACTGTATTATATCCAGGACTCAAAAAACTGAGTTTTTCTACTCAGAGTAAAGGGGCAAGGGTAAGGAAATGGAGGTTTGAGAAATATGTTTGTTAAATAAAAAACACTGAAGGGTTACGTAGGTAGCTTCACTTGCTTAGAAAATGTATTTGCATTCCCCAATCAAGAAGGATAAAACAAACGATATTATATTCTGTTTTTGTTTTTTAATGAAAACACATAGGACTGATAATAAGCGTAGGACAGAAGATTAAGGAAACTTCACTGAAAGGGTAATAATGTGAGAAAATCAGGAAACCTGAGAGAATCAGAGCAGGGGGTGAAATAAGTGAGACCCTCACAACCAATAATAAGACAGTCGGAACTTTTTAAAAGCCTGCAATGGTGCTACTTCACAGTTAAATGTCAAAAGAGGCAGAGTCAGAAGAGGAAAGGGAACACACATCCCCCGAGCCTCACTGCAGGGAGCCAGCCTGGCCAGGACACCACAGTCCGCGCCCAGACCAGACGCCGACCACGGGGACACGCGCTATGAGCGTAGTTCCCTTGTCTGAGAAGTGAAGTATCACAAATTGTCACAGGAATAAGAAGCCTGGATAAATTACCACAGTGAAGCCACACAAGTACAGTGTACACAACCTTCCACCCACCCACTGCATGACTGGGAGCAACAAGCAATGCTCTCTGGACAACTTCTCACTGTATAATGTTAAAAACCTCGAAAACGGCTTTGGAGAAATTTATATTTTCCCTATTTTTTTTTCCTCTGCAGATATGGCCTTGCCAAACATTTTCAAATTAAAAGAAACCACTGTTGAAGTTAGGCTTTTAAACAAATATGGATGAAATTAACATTTTGAAATTATGTAATAAATGATGTCAAATTTAAATTATAAACTTAGGACTAGAGAAAGGAATAATTATGTATCAGAACTAAAATGCTACAGCCAATATTTAGGCAGTAACAAATTTTACAATGCTATTTGCTACTGTAACCTCTCTGAAGTGAAATTTTTATCTTCACTCTTCACACCAAGCTAAATAAAATGCCATCTTTCCATGTTTTAGTTTCCTGGACCATAGATGGAGTTACCATATGAATCATCCTCATTAAATAAGTGAGTTAGTTACTGTAACTATGAGCATACCCATGGGCAAAAATCCTTATCATCCACTATGCTGAACAATCAAAATGTCCACACAACGGCATCATTTCTGGTAAGTTCTAAAGCACAACCTATTTTAGAACCCAACAATGACTTAAAAATCTTTCATTTCACAGAAATGGAAACTGAGGCTAAAAGAAGGGAAGCGGTTAAGTGATTTGTATGAGACAGTCATGGCCAGAATCCAGTTTCCTGTGGCCTAAGATAGTCCTCCTTGGAGGAAACTGAGAGTTTATCATTCACATCCAGTGACAACAGCTGCTCTACAAGGAAAGATTTCTTTCAGTAAGTTAAAGAACTTTAAAATAAACGTTTGGGGGACTTCCCTGGCGGTCCAGTGGTCCAGCACGGAGGCGCTTCCACTGCAGGGGGCATGGGTTCGATCCCTGGTCAGGGAACTAAGATCCCACATGCCGCGCGGCACGGCCAAATAAATAAATAAATAAAATTAAAAATAAATAAGTAAATAAAAATAAACTTTCATTGTGGATTGCTGAGATGGACGGTAAATGATTATTTTCCTCACTACCTGGATTTCTGCCTCCCTCTATCTTTTCTATTTATTCCCAATCTGCAACTCCTCTATTTTCCACTCAATCTTCTCTGCTACCTTTGTGACAATATATGTTGAATTACCTTCCCTGCATACCAATGCCCCCTGCTCCCCAAACAAGGCTAATAAATAAGCAAACTTCATTTTAAAAGAGAGAAAAGGAAAGCACAACACACCAAGCAGGTTGATAGGGTCACCTGGCAAGGGGGTGGCTTAACTAGAAACAGAAAGGAGATACTCCCGGCATCCATTAGATTAAAGTAGATTAAAGAGGTTTATCCCGGCTTCAGCAAATGCTTCAGATGAAATCATGCATGTAGTCAGGTACTAAAGGAAAATGAGAAGATTCCATTCCCAAAAGTCAAAGCTTAAAAGGCTGCCGTACTACCCACAAGTCACAGCGCACTTTTAATTTCATGTTTGCTCAGCACCCCTCCCGCTGTATCTATTTTTTTTTTTTTCCTATAGGGTCTAATGAGAAGGAGGGATATTTAAAGGGTTGGGCATGAAGTGACCATTTAGCCTCTCCCAACAAGGACAGAGGGGCCAACAAGGATTGTTTTCTGTCGTGCAGCAGGTCAGGGGTGGAGAGGAACCCTGCTCAGAAGCCATACAGGAGAACGACAAAGAAGGTTCTACCCTGACAGAAAGAAGAGAGGCTAACACGACGAGCCAGACAAGCCATACCTGCCGGGACAGGGAAGGGGAAGCCCCAGTCTCTCCCTGCACGCGTCCCCGAAGCTAATCGGCTCTCTCCTCCCTTCAGCTCTGCCATGAGCCCTCCCTCAAACCAAACCCAGTCTACCTTTTGGGGTCCTGGCTCCACATGAGAGCCGCCATCAACAGTTTAGAGTAGTGGGAATTCCAGTGCCCACTGCTATTCAGCGGCGTTCTAGGTGTCAGGGAATTCCCAATCATGCCAACGAGACTAAAGCAAAGACACGTGCTTTTCCTGGCATACAGAGGTAGCAACATACGTCCACTCTCCCACAGACGAACCATCAAATGGTGACTAGATAACACAGTTATCATACTTACACTTTAAGTATATTAATGTGATAAATAACGTTTTGTGCCTGAAAAGTACACAGCACACAACACTGTTCCATGGGAAAACATCTGGGGAGTTGATGAGTTCAAGTTAAATGGTTTCTTTCCAATACAAGACTGCCACCTAGTGGTTAAAGAGGACACCTGCACCCACGACTGACCGTGTAGGTACAGCACTGGGAAGGGAGTGGGGAGGTGGTGATGAAGGAAGACATGTTTTCTAACACTATTTTGGCAATGACCATGGAACACCTAAGTTAACACTACATGAAACACAGAAACGGTGTGGAATAATAGAAGAGTCAACTCGGGAGTGAGATTTCTCATACTGGAGATCTCAACATGGCACATAATTCTCTAAATTGGCACATTTTAGGAGCGGTTCAACACCAACATTAAGCTCTGAAAAACAGGAAAATGTAACTAAAAATGTTGAGCGATAAATTAAAATTTTCTGATCTAGCCACATAAAATCCCTTTTCTCCTCTAAACAGCATGTTAGCTTCCACACTCAGCTTTTTACCAAAGGACTTGTACATAGTCTAAAGCCGAATCTGGGGCCCACCTCAGAACGAATGAGTCTGCATCTGCATCCTAACAAGACCCCCGGTGACTCACAGCAAGAGCTGAACCGTCAGTGTTGCTTTAGATCAATCCAGTCAGCGCGGCCCTCCTTCCCCATTTTGTAAGTAAAACAAGTGATGCTGGTGAAGAGCTAAAAATGCTTTAAGAAATCCAGTGTGAACACAGAGATTTCAAACAAGTAAAGAAATGCTTAATTTTACCTTTTGTGAATTTCATATAATGAACACGGTTTTTGGAGATTTTGGACTTCTCTTCAAGGCTGAAAGATTTCTTTTCCTTGTTGTCTGAGGAGTCTTTTAAAAAAGCATGAAAAGCATTACATTAAACTCTCTGCATTCCATTCTCATTCTCTTACAGTGACACAGTCTTATTTAAATAAAATCCTACGAGCCCTATTATTTATTACTGAACTCTAAAAATGATTAGAACTATTCTTAAACTGTGTACTATGGATCTGGCAGGGCTATTCTCCAGAAGTTTATAACATCCTGGAGGAAGAGAAATGAAAACTTGTGTTCACACAAAAAACGTCCACACGAATGTTCATGATAGCTTTATCTGTGATACTAAAATACTGGAATTAACCCAAAATTCCTTCAATGGGTGAATGGCTGAGCAAATTCTGATACTCCCTTATATGGGAACACTACTCCACAATAAAGGGGAAGGAGCTGTTGATACTGTGCAACAACCTAGATGGACTTCAAGGGCATTATGCTTAAATGAAAAGGTCAATCTACATACTATATGATCCACTTAGACTATAACATTCTTGAAACGACAAAACTACAGAGATGGAGAACAGATGAAAGGTTTCTAGGGACAAAGATGAAAGTGGAGTTTGGAGGTTGGAGGGGTGGAAGGTGGGTGTAAATACAAAAAGGCATCATGAAGCAGCTCTTTTGTGGTGATGCAGCAATTCTATATCTTGATTGTGGTGGTGGCTACATGAAATTATACATGTGATAAAATTGTACAGAACTACACACACACACACACAAATAAATGAAGGCTAAAAAAAATAGTGAAAACTGAATAAGGTCTGCGTTCTAGTTAATAGTCGACATGAGTGTCAATTTCCTAGTTTTGATGTTATGCTACGGCTATCTTAGATGTCACCGTTGGGGGAAACTGGGTGAATGGTATTCAGGACTCTTTCTACTACTATTTTTGCAATTTTCTGTAAGTCTACAATTGTTTCCAAATAAAAAGTTCTTTTAAAAAGTGAATAAAGGTAAGAGAGATTAATGATAATCAAAAACAGATCAGAGATGATAATCAGGTAGAGCGTGAAGGAGCAGAGCTGGCACTGAGTCACCGCCTCAAACACCAGATTTCACTGGAGGCTCGCCTTTCAGGACAAAAACAACAACAAAAACAAATCATTGAGGAATAAACTCAGGTGGTTACTCCTTTGACAAAACAGGAAAACATGAGCCAGGAAGCAGCCTTAGTCCTTTGCCTGAAATGTCAGAGCACCTCGATCCGGGGTGAAAGTCAGGGGCAGGATTCTCAGTAGCTGCCTGTGTTCCCTCATCTTTATCTATTTGTCACGTTTAAGTAGCAGAAAGAGCACATCATAGGTAGAAAAGAGACTGAATTTTCCTATGGTTATGTCATAAGGAAATATAAATACGAGGTTAGAGAAAGGAGAAAAAAGGAAATTTTCACCTTAGTAGTGAAGCAAAACAAGCACATGTCCATTAAACACATTAGCTAACTGTAATCCCTCCCAGGAAATTAGTCATTTTGAAAGCAAAGTGTAAATTACACAGCAAGGCTCTGAACAATGTAAAGGCAGATGTTTTAAGCTTTCAGACAATGGCTAGCGCAGCTTAATCACATCAACAGCCTGAAACGTTCTCCTCCGCGGTCACTTCCCAAGATCAGCTTGGGACTTTTTCAAAAACATCCCACCAGGAAACTTTCTGCTCTTTTTTGTGGCCAAACACTTTACATAGCACATAACATTCTCAATTTTGATGTTCCAAACACAAACTACCAAGCACAGTATCAGCTTGAAGTAGCTTTTACCAACTGAAGGCTTATTAAGTACTAGGCGCTGGGCTGTAAGCTTTCTATGCAATCCTGTATTTCATCTCGGCAACCACCCTGGAAGGTAGCTGCTATGATTAATAAACCGACTTCACAGGACACTGAAGCAAGAGGGGTAAAATAAGGCCCATCAAGGCGGTGGCTATGACGGAAGTGGAACCCAGGCAGATTTGCATGAGAGCACACATCCTTAACCTCCACACTGTGTGCCAGCGGAGCTGCGCTCACACTTCTGGGGACGTGAGAACCCCCTGGGAGCTTTGCCACCTTCCGAGCACACAGCCTTTCCAGAGCAAACCCGAGCCCGGACACGCCCTAGGGGAACAGTTTCTACCTGGCTGTCCACACACACGCTTTCCTAAAGCTGCTCTGTTCTGTGTGGATGCATCCATCTGGTCCTCCTTCTTTGCTTCTCCCCTGTGTCCTCCTCCCACTTTACACAAGGGGAGCACAGCTCTCCTCTCACCAGGATCAATAAGGAACAAGCCACAGTACTGGCGCCATGGAGGCGCCTTTTAATCAAAGCAGCAAACCCAGCACTTCCAAAAAGGTTTTACTGTTCTAATAATTATCAAAATTTATATTTCCTGGTTTTGTTCATTATAAGCTACTAATTAATAAAGACAACCTAATCCAAAGGAAAAGTATTTACCCTTAGGCCTTGGGGCTATTAGAAATAAACCCAAAATTTATATGTATTTGTTTTGTAGCGGAGAAACATGACAGGGTAATGAATTTTTCAAAGTTCAAGCAAAAAAATATATTAACATATTATGGGATATATACAAGGGAAATATTTCAGAGGAAAAGAAACTAGGAAACATAATATCTCTGAATATTAAAGGACTTACTTTTCTATTTCTAAAGAGGTGACCATGGATATCAAATTGCTCTGGTATTTAACATCCACTGGATACATTTGGGACTCATGGAATGCTTTTATTTTAAAATGCCACTTTTCCCAATAGGCCAGATATTATATTCTTTGTAACTATTTAAAGCTGTGATTAAAAACATTATAGATGTCGATCTAAAACTGTGAGATAGGGTATACTGTTTTTCGAAATTCCCTCAGGAGCCCTGGGAGCAAAAATATTTGAAGATCCCTGTCCTAAACCACACCTTTGTAGATGACAGGTTATCAGCATCCCAGTTTATTTCCAAAATATTTAAAATCACAAGGGACAAAATACCTGACAGAAGTAAAAAGCATTTCTCAAAACCATGAGATAAGTCTACCAAAAAGCTGAATTGAGTCTGGGAGTAACTAATTGAGATAGGATAATTTTTAAAAATGAAATTTTAAAGAATATAGAGATTTTTGTGTCCCACAAAGGAATAAGGGTTATTTCTAGAACCTTTGCAAGATTCTATGAAAAGGATAGTATAGAATTTCTGTTTAGTTGAAAGGCAAACTGTGTTGATTCGGTAAGCAATCTTAAGGAACTAAAAATATTATTATACCAGAAAAATATGTTACTAGGTCATCGTGTCATCTGCTTGTCAGCTTTAATTCAAGTAATAAGACCAAAAATTCATTTGGATGAAGATACTGTATTTACCAAAGATGACTTGGCAGAAAGATAATCTCAGCTCTCCAGATCCATTCCCTGGCCAGCTTTTCCGTTAAAGGACTATTCTAAAGGCTGGACTGTACTGAGAGAGACGGAGGCAGAGCTAACAGCACTGTCCCTACCGCAGGGGGTGCAGCACCCTCTAGTGGTCTTGAGGTGGAAGTTAACCTATAGATGAGTAACTCAGTTAATGATTTACTGTACTTCTATGTCTCACACAGAAAAAGACTCAGCCTGCACAGGTGAGCCTGTGGATGGGGCTGCACACGGAGAGGCACCACCTCCTGGAGTCTGATATGCCCTTGCCACCTTCCTGACAAGTAACACAGGCTTCCCCGAGGCACTCCAACACTTCTCTGACCGCCCTTGCGGAAATCCATCAGGAAGGCCCGGCTGCGGTGACCGTGCTCAGCCTGGGCAATCAGCACAAAGGGACCTGTCCCGAACCAGGTTTTTCATGGCTATTACAAGGGCATTTCTCAGTTAGCAAACAGTAATCACGATACCATCAAACTGGAAAAAAGTAACTTTCCAGCTATCCCTGTCAAATCTCAAAAGCAAACTGCTCAAAAATCTGCTTTCTCTTTTCCACAGCTCCAAAAATGAATCTCATAGCTCCTTCCTTTATGGAATCCTGGTGTGATAATTTCTGGGCATCCCTATCACCTGAAAAGTTACAAAGTATTCTCTAACTCAGTACATCAAAGGAGAAAGTTATGATACCAAACAAGGTGAGAATTTTCCCTGTTCAAGAATGAACGTGTGGGGCTTCCCTGGTGGCGCAGTGGTTAAGAATCCGTCTGCCAATTTAGGGGACACGGGTTCGAGCCCTGGTCCGGGAAGATCCCACATGCCACAGAGCAACTAAGCCCGTGCACCACAACTACTGAGCCTGCGCTCTAGAGCCCGTGAGCCACAACTACTGAGCCCACGTGCTGCATCTACTGAAGCCTGCGCGCCTAGAACCTGTGCTCCGCAACAAGTGAAGCCACCACATTAAGAAGCCCGCGCACCGCAACGAAGAGACCCCGCTCGCCGCAACTAGAGAAAGCCCGCGTGCAGCAACGAAGACCCAACACAGCCAAAAATAATAAATAAATAAAAATAAAATAAATTTATAAAAAAAAAAGAACGAACCTGTGAATGCCTCTAGGTAAAAGAACCCAGACTCAAGAGCTTCTGCCTCCATGACGATGTCACAGTAAAGGCCACCTCAAGTCTGACACCTTAATCATGTCATTGAACCTGTTTACGAAAAGTGATGGCCATTTATACAACACCAGATTTTCATTAAGGTAGACGTTGATTCCTGATACTCAAATTGTTGCATCTGCACTCTTTAGTTAACCTTCATCACAGGTTTAACATGACATAAATTACACTTGCCATGTTTTACCTCCAGAAAAGGGCCCATGCAATTTTCAGGAATCTCTCATCGCCACAAACATCACCATACATAGGAGTACCTGAAGTCTGTACAATTAGTTATAAAGCAAACCCCTCGTAACCACCTCCAGGGTTAGAAACAGAACACTACCTGCATCTAGAAGCATCCTGCACCCCTGTGCCTCTTCCTTCTGTAACAGGGGTTCTCAGCCTCGGAACTATAGCATTTTGGGCCGAATAATTATTTGTTCAGGGCAAGGAGGAGAGACACAGCTGTGCTGTGCATTGTATCAATAGGATGTTTAGCTGCATCTCTGGCCTCTCCCGACCAGATGTCAGGAACATCCCCCCAGTTGTGATCACCACAAATGTCCACAGATATTGTGAAATATCCCATGGGAGGCAAAATCATCCCCAGTTGAGAACCACTGTCCTAACAGTAACCATTACCATGATTTTTGGGATAACCACCCTTCCCCTTGCTTTTCGTTCTGGTTTTAACCATTCTGGGGGAGAGGGGGTAATAGCCATAGAAAGTGCATAAAGCACAATGTACTCACATACCTGTGTAACTACCAACTGGGTCAAGAAACAGAACAAGATTATCAGCCCAGGAGTTCCCCATGAGCCCGTTCTCAATCCCAAACCCCTCCCCCTCCCCAAAGGTAATCACTATTGTGACTTTCATAGTAGAGTACTCATTTCTACCATGAGTAACTTTATAACAAAGTTATAACAAAATAACTTTGTTATAACAAAGTAACAAAATAACTTGACCACCCAAGTCTAGCACCTAAATATCAGATTTCTGCATTCCATTTGAAGTTCTATGTAAGTGGAATCACACTGCATGTTATGTGTCCCACTTCTTTCAGTCAACATTGAGTTAATGAGTCTTCGACACCAGAAGCAAACTACAGCCTGTGGACCAAATCCGGCGCACCACCGACTTTTGTAAATAAAGTTCTATGGGAACATGGCCACATCCATTTGTTTATATATCATCTCTTGCTGCTTTCATACTCCAACAGGCAAGTAGTTGTGACAGAGACGCTTCGGTCTGCAGAATATCTCTATCTGGCCCTTTGTGGAAAGTCTGCCAAACCCTGCCCTATACTCTCACATGTAACTGTACTTTATTCTTCATTTCTTTGTATTTACAAATGTGGCAGTCTACTTTTCCATTCTATTGTTGGCGGACATCTGGGTTATTGCCAGTTTGGGGATACTACAGATAGTGTTTTAAGTATTCTTTCCTTCTGACTGAAGGATGTACATCCTTGAAAATTTCCTTTATTTACGGCCTACTGGTGGTAAACTTTTTGTCTGAAAATTTATTCTTGAAAGACATATTTGCTGAATGTAAAGGTCTAGGTTGCCAGTTATATTTCCCTCAATATATTACTCCAATGTCTTTGGCTTCCATTGTTAAGAACTCTGCTTTCATATATAACTGTTGCTTCTTTGAAGATAATAAGCATATTGTCTCTGGCTGCATTAAGAATCTTCTCTCTCTTTTGTGTGTGCATGTGTATGCTGTTCTGCCATGATGCTATGTTGTCACATCTGTTATTACATTTACGAGTAGAGACTTTTAATGTAATCTGCATGGATTCTCTCAATTTTCTGAATCTGTGGATTTGCTTTATCCCCAGTTCTAGACAGTCTTCAGCCCTTATCTCCTTAAATTTTGCCTCTGTTCCATTCTCTCTCTTCTTGTGCTGAACTTTTATTAGATATTAGATTTTCTCACTTTATCCTCCATCTAAACTTCTATTCCATATTTCCATCGTTTTGTCTTTCACACCTGCATTATGGATACTATCTTCTAATCTATGGTCTACACTTTCTTCAGCCGTGTCTACTTTATTAAACCCAACAGCACATTCAGTATCCACACCTGTGTATTAGAAGCCACCTAAAGTCATCAATAATGCAAACTTATGAATACCTGATGGGAAAGAAAAAGCTTAGGAAACAAAGAGATTTGGATAAATTTTCAAATAAATCCCTCATATCTTTGCTACTGTCTCTCAACTATTCAGGAACCGAAAAAAACTGGGGAATCTAGTTATTTTGGTATTTACTTCATTTCTTTCTCTCACACTAGATTTGAAGTTTCTTCACAGGGGGAATGAGTCTTTTTATCTATTTCTGTATCCTTAGTCTTCAAATGACACCCTCAAGAAAGTGAAAAGACAACCCACAGAACTGGAGAAAATATTTGCAAATCATATGTCTGATAAAAGACTTGTACCTGGAATATATTAAAAATCCTTACAAGTCAACCATAAAGACACATAGCACAGTTTTAAAATGGGCAAAAAATCTGAATAGATACTTCTTCAAAGAAGACACACAAATGGTCAATAATCATGTGAAAAGATGTTCAGCATCATTAGCCATTATAGAAATGCAAATCAAAACCAAACTTAGATAACACTCCCACCAACTAGCATGGCTATAATCAAAAAGACAGATAATAGAAAGTGTTGGCTGAGATACAGAAAAATTAAAACCCTCATACACTGCTGGTATCACCCAGCAACTCCATTCTAAGTATAAACCCAAGAGAAATTAAAATATATGTCCACACAAAAACTTGTATGCTAATGTTCAAAGCTGCATTATTCAAGATAGACAAAAAGTGGAAAAAACCCAATGTCCTTCAACTGATGAACAGATAAACCGTAGAATATCCATACAGTGGACTATTACATGGCAATAAAAAGGAGTGAAGTACTGATACATACTATAACAAGGATGAACCTTGAAAACATTATGCTAAGTGAAAGAAACCAGTCACAAAAGACCCATGTTGCATGATTCCATTTATATGAAATGCCCAGAATAGGCAAATCTTTTTTTTTTTTAACATCTTTATTGGAGTATAATTGCTTTACAATGGTGTGTTAGTTTCTGCTTTATAACAAAGTGAATCAGCTATACGTATACGTATATCCCCATATCTCCTCCCTCTTGCGTCTCCCTCCCACCCTCCCTATCCCACCCCTCAGGTGGTCACAAAGCACCGAGCTGATCTCCCTGTGCTATGCGGCTGCTTCCCACTAGCTATCTATTTTACATTTGGTAGTATATATAAGTCCATGCCACTCTCTCACTTCGTCCCGGCTTCCCCTTCCCCCTACCCGTGTCCTCAAGTCCATTCTCCATGTCTGCGTCTTTATTCCTGTCCTGCCCCTAGTTTCTTCAGAAACTTTTTTTTTTTTTTAGATTCCATATACGTGTGTTAGCATACGGTATTTGTTTTTCTCTTTCTGACTTACTTCACTCTGTATGACAGACTCTAGGTCCATCCACCTCACTACAAATAACTCAATTTCGTTCCTTTTTATGGCTGAGTAATATTCCACTGAATATATGTGCCACATCTTCTTTATCCATTCATCTGTCAATGGACATTTAGGTTGCTTCCATGTCCTGGCTATTGTAAATAGAGATGCAATGAACATCGTGGTACATGACTCTTTTTGAATTATGGTTTTCTCAGGGTATATGCCCAGTAGTGGGATTGCTGGGTCGTATGGTAGTTCTATTTTTAGTTTTTTAAGGAACCTCCATACTGTTCTCCATAGGGGCTGTATCCATTTACATTCCCACCGACAGTGCAAGAGGGTTCCCTTTTCTCCACACCCTCTCCAGCATTTACTGTTTGTAGAGTTTTTGATGATGGCCATTCTGACCTGTGTGAGGTGATACCTCATTGCAGTTTTGATTTCAGAATAGGCAAATCTTTAGAGACAGAAAGTAAGTCAATGGTTGCCTAGGGTGGTTGGGGGAAGTGGGGAATGAATACTACTTGGTACAGAGTTTCTTTTGGGGGTGATGAAATGTTTCATAATTGGCTCTGGTGACAACTCTGAATATACTAAAAGCCGTTGAACTGCACACTGTAAATGGGTGAATGGTAATGGCATGTGAATTACACCTCAACAAAGCTGTTAACAAAAAGTGCAGCGACTCCCTGCCCCGTCCCCTGACCCCGCACTCTTAGCTGGTTCTTCTCATTTTCCTTACTCCATGTTTCTCGATAATATTCTCATGCTGCTATTTCTTACCAATTTTCAATTGACTTCCAAAAACGGAACTGAGGAACAGGATGCAGTTTTAAATTGGCAACTGAGTGTGGACCTTGTTGAGAAGGTGCACAGAAGCTACCTGGGGGAAGAGTGTTCTAGAGAGAGGGAGGAGCTAGTGCGAAACCCCAAGGCAGGAGCACGCTTGGTGTATTCAGAAACCAGTACAGGAGTCGGTGTGGTCAGGATGGAACTGGTAAGAAGGGGGAGGGTAGGAGACAGTCAGAAAGGGAGAGGGTCCATATTGTGTGGGGCTGCAAGTCTGCTGCAGGGGCTCCGGCTCTTATCCTGAACAGAAAGGAGGAGCCAACGGCGGGCTCCGAGCAGGAGCAGCACTTTAGAAGCGTCCCTCTGGCTGTGAGGCTGAGAACGCACGGGAGGAGTCCATGCGCGATGGAGAAACATCAAGTCAGAGCAGCAGCTCCCTGTCAGGGCATTCTGCCCAGGGGACACTTGGCACGATCTGGAGATATGTTCGGTTGCAACAACTAGGGGGAGGGGGTGCTAGTGGCATCTTGGGGGTAGAGGTCAGGGATGCTGCCCATCATCCTAAAATGCAGACATGCCTCACAGCAAAGAATTATCTAGCCCGAAACATCAGCAGTGCCATGGCTGAGAAAACCGGCTTTAGAGGCGCCTGCAATAATCCAGACAAGAGATAACAGCTGCTCAGACCATGCTGGTTACCGTGCAGGTGACATGGAGCAGTCACGGTCTGAATATATTTTAAAGGTAGAACCAACAAAATTTCCTAGTGGACACAGCTGTTCTTTGGCTGGAACAGCTGGAAGGATGAAGTTGACATCAACTGAAATGGGGAAGATGGTGGAGAAAACAGGCTGTGGGGTATGGGTGTCAAACAGTTTGCAGGGTGCAGGTGGGGGAGGTACAGAACTGGAGTCTGGACCTGCTAGGTGCCAGGAGTTGACGACACCCTGAATGAAGACACTGAGCAGGGCGTTCAGGAGAGAGGGTGAAGGAGTAGAGGGAAGTGTGGCAGTGGTCACCACACATCGCCCCGTGAGACCGGAGGGCGTAAGAAGAGAGTCAGGGCCAAGGAGAGATGAGAGAGGGCCAAGGCCGGAACTGCGGGACCCCGGACATTGTCAGGCTGGGATAAGGGAAAGGCAACAGAGAAATGTAAACTGAATAAAAGCTTTATCTTGTCATTCAAACTCTTAATGGGGAAAAAAGTGTTTGCTCATGACTAAGGTTAATTCAATGAGAATACCCCTAAAACATAAACAGAAATGACTATTTGTGATAGCTACAATCAATTAACTTTCAGATATAGGATGCTTACAGTAAAAAGAGTTGATAAAAATATCTTAGATTGAGATTATGTCTTCTATAAGCCTAATGGATAAAAAGCAAAGTTTCCTTACCTGCTGTTTCCTGCCCATGGCAAGTGTTCAGTTCAGCCAGAAGCTGGTTAAAATCATCTTGATGAGCAATCCAGTTGTCCTGAAAATACCAAAAACTCAATTAGAGACAAGCCTGTAGTTTACCTAAGCTGAGATAAGATATATATTGGAATCAGGGAAATCTGGTAGTTAATGTGAATTTTTAAATGTTTCACCAAAATATTATTTTATAAATTTGAATGAAAAAGGAATAGTATAAATTTGAAATGTAATTTATCTATATCATTATTAAAAATGAGGATCTTGGAAGCTTAAGCCCTGATTTCAAATGTAGATGACTTATCAAGTCAACTTATAGTCAAATAAACAACAGGCAACCTGTGTGCTAAATGTTAAAATAAAGCAAAATAAAATATTTTTTTTCTCACTATGGGAAAATTATGTAGGTCAAAGGAAAAAAGCAGTGACAGATTTGAGGGCTCTCTTCTTTGCTCATTTGAGCTTAAAATCTTTTGCCCAATTCTGCTTGCTTGCATCCACCCCAATTTCAGAAAACAGCAGTGGGGACGGGAGCAAGAAGGACCCCAGCTTCCCTGAATCCATCAGCACCCGTTTGTAAGGGGCTCAGTTAATAAGCTCATCATAACAAAGACGACCTGGCTTTAAAAGAGAATGAACATCTCCAAAACAATATCAACCTGCGGGGAGCAGGGTTTCAATTCGGGAACTTGCCTCATGTGTACTTTTTAAAGAATGCTTAAGGTTAAGGTATATTGAATAGGTTTACCAGGCAATGCTTCTCCTAAAAAGTTAAGTATATCTGTATATCCACCTCTCAAAAACTACCTTCAAAATCAACCTTACATAAACTCTTTTTTTAAAATTGTCCAAGGTGTGTTTATTAATTGATGAAAATAAACGATATTGCTAAACATTCCATCTAGTAAGTGTGTGACATTTCAAACATTTTGAAGTACTGGTCTTGGATTTTGTCCTCAGAAATGGAACATTCCCCCGCCACTTTTTTCCAGTTTATTGAGATATAGTTGACATATTATATTAGTTTTAGGTGTACAACATGATGATTTGACAACATGTATATGTTAAACTCTTCCTTTAGTGGTTTAAGATTTTAGCTGTTAGCCCAAACAATTTTAGCTGCTCCAGTCCACTACTCTGAGCTATTGAACTAAGCAACGTAACCCAGTTTACCTTAAGTAATTCCCCAGATTTCCTACCAGATTCTGTTGGCTGCAAAAATGTAAGAACAAAGCTTTCAGTTTAGATCCTTTCTACAGTGAGCAATGATATTGAAAATGAAAGGCAGGGTAAGCCATGAACTTTTAATTACAGGGTCATATTTTCAAAGTGTCAGTGTTTAAGGGGAAATGTGAATAAATTCAAGTGCTATACACCAACAGTCAGAAACAGACAACGGGACAGGAAAAGAATACCACTTTCTTTCAGTATTTCCAAAATAAAATGCCACCAATTTTAACAATATAAGCTAATATTACAACGCAGGTAAAGATGAAAATTCCTCTCTGTCCTGAAATGAATATTTCTTTAAAAAGAATACTTTTTGCAAAGTTCAGCAATAAAGCTACTTTGGATCTCTTATGCATAAGCAAGTAAAGAATCCCGTAGGGCAATGAGGCAAAATGATGACATGTTACAGATGCCCAGCAGCTTAGTTACAGGTTCCTTAGTTATCTAAAACATGTAGGATACACGCTTGAACAGCTTAAAACTGATCAATCAGTTTGACTGGATTAAATTTTGTACACTGACAAAAATATCCATTATGCAAGGAAAACCCCCAGCAGACGCTGTCGCTCACTTCGTTACTGATCGCAGCTCCTAGTCCCAGGTGGTTATTTTTAACTTGAACTTTAATATGGTCTGTGGCTCCTTGCTCCTGAGCTCCTAAACCCTGTGGAGATTAAACACAAAGAGAGTTAGCATTTTTATCAGGTATAAAAATACCTCTCTTCCTTCATCAACTGTTTGATTAATCACTAAACATCTAGGAGGCATTATCCTTGTCCTCAAAGAGGACACAGTCTAATGGATTCTTACAAGATTCTGTAATACCAAGGATGCACTTACAATAATGAATGCCAATCCTTCAACCTGTGACCCACTTCAAGGACCATGGAAACACTAAGGAGAACATGCCTTTCTCTGATGCTCAAAAGCGGAGTGCTACTGCCAAACTAACGGAAGCCCATCAGAGGCATTAAAGTCTATGGTGCTTTCCATTAAGTAATTTTACAAAACAACACTGAGGAAGGGGACTCCAAGTCCCCCGCATCATTAACACTCATTTGTAAAGAGTCCCAGAGCGCCTGGTGTACTAAATGGCACCCAAGGTGGCTCCAGCACAGTGGATGGAGAAAAAATAAGATGATATAAAGGGGCCAGACCTTAAGGACCTTGGAAGTTATGGGGAGAATTTGGATATTATTTTTTAAAACAATGGGAAACCACCGAACTTGTAAGCAAAGGAATGACATGATCTAATTTCTGTATTTTAAAAGCTCATTATGGCTGCTGTATGGCAAATGGCCCAGAGGAGGAAAAGAAGGGAGTCAGGGAGGCAGCTGAGAGGCTGCTGCGTTGATCAGGGCAAGCAATGGTGGTAGTTGGTCCAGGATGGGGCCCCGGATAGAGAGGAATAATGACTGGGGATTCGGGAAGTGAGAGAGGTCAAGGAATCAAGCATGACTCCTAGGTTTCTGGTTTGAGTAAGTTGATAGGGTGCTATTTGCAAAAGTGGGGAAAACTTGAGAAGAAAAAAGATTTGTGGGGTGGGGGGGGGATCAAGAGTTTTATAATAAAAATGATCTACTTGAGATGAGGACAGAGAAGGGCCTAGGGCTGAACCCCAAGGAATTCCAAAGCTCAAAAGTCTAGAGGAGGAAGAGCCAGCAACAAAAATTTAGCAGTGGCTGCTAAGGTAGAACGAAAAACCGGGAGAGAGGGCAGTATTGTGGAAGCCAAGACAGTGGTATTTCAAGGTATTTCAAGTCAATTACATCCAATGCTGCTAAGGGATAAAGTAATGTGAGAACAAAAAAGGATCCATTGGATTTGGCAAGATCTTTAAAGATCTTGACAAGAACCGATTAAGTGCAGAGATATCAGCAGAAGTCCTACTTGAGTCAGGAATAAAGGGAATGTGAGAAAAAGGAGAAAATGTGTAGTCTAGCTTTAAGGGTGAATAAAATCTTACTCTAAGCAACATAAAACTCTGATGGTTAAGTATGATTCCAAATGCAACTAATTAAAAGGCACCATTTATGAAAATCACAGCAGGTTAAACAATAAACAAAGACAGCTGACGTTTATGTTCAGTTCTAACTCTATCATCACAAGGTCATTATAATTTAATTATTTCTCCAAAATCCCTTATTGATCCAAAATAAATTTCTCCCATTCTCCTAAGGAAGATGTATTCTCCTGATCTGAAATCTCTCTGCATGGCTCCAACTTCTCTGCTCGTCTCCAAGATACCTTTCCTTTAGACCACCCCATCTTCTCTAGCATCCTCTGGCCAAACTTGGAGTCATCATTACTCCACGCAGTGTTTCTCGGATCCACAGCCCACTTCTGCTTCCGCCGACCTGTAAATGACAAATTATCTCATTAGCAGCTTATCTTTCAAACCTGGAGAATACCTCACAAATACACACATACCTAATGCATACACACGATACTTGCATAAATACAGCAAACATTATGTTTTATTAGATACAGGTATCAGATTTGGCATCCAATGGGATAGTATCAGCTTGGATCATTTATCCTGGTTTCCCCAATAACTGTATATTCTGAACATACAAATTGACCTTATAAGATTAAAATAAAAATATTCCCCCAAATGTGACAAATCGAAATACATGATGTACCATCAGCTGGGCCTTCCAATTCAGCAACTGGCAGCAACTTAAGGCACCTGTGACACCAGTGTCACTATCACCAGCAACAGTCATTACAGACATATACGTTAAGTGCCAAATGCCATCCATATATTCTCAGGTTCAAGTTTCACAGTAACCCAATGAGGAGAGATCTGCACTTTTCAGATGAGAAAATCTGAGACCTACAGAAAGAATGTTCCTAATGCCCCCAAGCAAAAAACAGAGCCTTTATACAAACCAAGGTCCTACCAACTCCAAAGCTTATATTTTTAATCCACAGCATAGGAGTCATGATCTTGGGGAGAGTCACCCTCTGCACAACCTACAGGTACTAATCATCCCTTCTCACAGAAACGCGCTAAAGCCATATGACCCCTTCTCTGAACTCACACAGTAAATTACCTGCTGCTTTTTTTGGCATTTAATTAACATTCTTCTGTTATTATGGCTGTTTATATCCATCTCTTATGTTTGCTATTATGCCATAATCTCCTTAAGGCTCACATCCATGTCTTATTCTTTCTTATGCTTCACTGCAAGAAGTGAAAAACACTTTGCCCATAGCAAGCATTCAGGAAATACATGAATGAATGTACGAATGATTGAGAAAGGAAAAAGGAGGGAAGGCTGAAGAAAGGAGACAAGAAAAGGGGAAAGAAAAAAAAAAAAAGGAAGATAACTGAATTGAAGGAACTGCTTTGAGTCCCTACAAGTTTTTTTTTTTTTAATGTATATAAATAACTGACCATTAGAAACTCAAGTTTATCGCTATAGTTTTAAGAACAATTATGGCAGAGAGAAAGAACTCCAAAAGTTTATTAAACAAACATATGAAACCCAAAAGTAAACTGTGGCCAAGCGGGGAATTTGGAGGTCAAGTGTCACCATCATTCACCTACTGCACCAATGGAAGCAGAGTATCTCACTGTCAACAGCTGCTCACGCCTTGGCAGTCTCCTAACAAGTAAAAAAATAACACAGCCTCCAGTCAGAGAGGCTCAGTGTGCTGCACGTAAAATCAATAAAGAGACCTGTGACTATCCACACCTTAGCAAAAATAAGTAGACCTTTACTAGCATACAGGCAGAAAAAGACTACTTACAAAGAAAAACGAGTTGGGCTCAAATTTATAGTGCTTTGCAGAAAAAAGGTGACCGCAAAATGCTACACGTGACTAAGTTACCACTTTACTTATCTAGTAAGTACTCAGCTAATGAACAGCATACGAGCTAGGCCTTGTTAACCAAGGATCTCTGTAAGGCTGCTTCCCGGTGTGTGCCAGAGTTCACGTCTCTACTGTAGTGTCTGCCAGGGGCTCCGACTGGGGCTTGTATGGAGGAGACATTTTTGAGAATGACTGCACCCACCCTCTGCAACAAAGACGGCATACAGTTTATGTCACAAATGTCTATACAGCGGACGCTAGTGCTG
This sequence comes from Eubalaena glacialis, assembly GCF_028564815.1. Lineage (NCBI taxonomy): Eukaryota > Metazoa > Chordata > Mammalia > Artiodactyla > Balaenidae > Eubalaena > Eubalaena glacialis. The sequence goes on from NC_083724.1 coordinate 116,517,325, forward strand.
ACACAAGACTGGAGAGGCGGCGAGGTCAGCTCCTCTTCCCCAGAGAAATGGCAGGTAGCCTCAACCAGCGGAGTAGGGCGGCTGCCCTGCTCAGGGTAGAGTGCCCTGAATCTGCACAATCACTCTTTGGGATGACGGCGGGGGGCGGGGGTAACCATCCTCTAGCAGGGACTCCTCCTACATGGAGATCTAATAGGATACTTTCAGGGTAACCCCAATAAACAGCCCTGCACACAACAGCTGCCAGGCCTAATACCACAAGGTTTATGCCAGGATTCAGCTTACTCTGAAAAGTGTGCTGAGTTCCAAGAGCCAGGGACAGAAATTTTTTTGTTTTTCTTTGCCCAAAGACACTTTCACATATTCAAGACCTCAAAAAATATATCACCCATGTATTCTTATTAAAATATTATTCAAGACATATTCAAGGTTACAGAAACTGCAGCATAAAATCTTAATGCAATGAAATCCATTAACTATCGTGTTGTCATTTGATTAGAAAATGTAATAACTGCAAGTGTCAAAAACTGGTCTTGAAAAGAGTCTATGAAAAAAAGTAGTATCTTGATAAAATATGGGTCTAAGACTCTGAATTAAATAAGGACTGAAAAGTGAGAGAGATAAATGAAATTCTTCTCTTACGTTTATGTAAGCGAGATTCCTTACCTGACATAGGGGAGAACCAATAAAATAATATTTGATAATTAGAGAAATGCAGGATAAAAAATGTTTTTGAGAAACAAAGAAAACTACTAGATTTTAAAAATGGGATAAGTGACTGTGGAGAAGATGAAAGAAAACAAAATATAGTCCATATGGCAAGAGAAAACAAAGGAAATTAGCATACTTACTGAAGTGAAAATGTTCACTAAGGTTAATTAGGGGGAAAAAGTAGGTTATAAAACTGTACCTACAGAATTATCCCAATTTTATAAACTATCAGAGAAAATAATTGCTAGGTAGTGAAATGGCAGACCGGGACTTTTCTATGCTTCTATTTTCTCATTTCTAAAATAAGAACACCAGTCCCAAATATCTAATCATAAGGGATGCCATAGACATTAATTTAGTAAATTGTTTTAAAAAACACAAAATATTATATACTACTAATGTCAAAGATTTGAAAATTTGGAGTCATGGTGGGAAGAGAACGGAAAATATTCTCATGAAATTATGCAGCTTGAGTTGCTGATGTCCACAGATGGCACTTCACATCTGTATATCATTTCATACTTTGAACTATTTTCACGTTCACCATCTCACTGATTTAAGCCAACCTAGTAATGAACATAATCAAAGAAGTTTTTAACAGCCCCAGAGAAACTGATCAGGGAAAGAGACATAAATGAATAGCAGAGCCAGGGCTAATGTTCCCAAGTGCACGCTGAACTAAGCATACATCAAAGAACATTAAAACCACAAGAAATCTTAGCCACACTGGTTATACAGGTGAAGAAATAGAGCCCACAGGGTCACACTCTAAAACATGCTCCTTTCTGTAAGTCCCTGTTTAAAAAACAATAGAAATCTGCTGACCCTAGTGACAAAGAACGTAAAGATATAGCGATAACTAGATCAATTTTGTCACTTTCTACCTCAGTGACCTTGGGGTGAATTACTTTCCTCTGAACCTCAATTTCTGCCCCTGTAAAATGTGAATGGTGCCTTACCCACTCCGTTTTGTGTTCCCATTCCTCCACCCCCTTAGATTGGAGGATGCCGACAGCATTTATTTCATGGAATCCCTGTGTAGCGTCTGTAGGGTCTGTTAAAATTTAGCAGCTGTTCCTGCTTCTCGCTCACCAGACCCTTTCAAAGATACCGGCCGGCTTTTCAGGACCAAGGCACGACTGCCACCTGGTGGCCGGAAGCCTTAGCTACAGGTATCGTTCAGAAGTTAAACAGCCTCTCTAGAGGGAGGGAATTAACGAACTTCACAAAGTGATGGGAAACGTCAAAGACAAACTGAGGCAGGGTGGAGCGTTGAGGCCAACATTCCTTCCATAGTAGAGTGTTAGTAATTCCAACTACCAAAGTCAAAACCGCCACTGTCTTACTTAGAATCACTCATTAGCCCCGCCTCCCCTAAAAAACGCTAACTTCTTGTGTTTGATTCTTCTAACCCCTTTGCTTTTCTTTTTCTTGATTCAATACACCTTCAAGAACGGGATTTCACTGACTGAAGAGATTCTGCTGGCCCAACCGCCTCTTTTTAACCAGAGGAAGCTGAGGCCCGGGGAAGTGAAAGAGCCAGTCCGGGTTCCCACAACCGGTGTCCGGACCCCCATTCGAACCCACAACTCGCGTGCTCGGGTCTGAACGTGAGAACAAGCGTCCCAAGTGGACACTTGCAGTCTCTCACCAGCAGACCGCAGCTAACTTTCGGGGAAGGCTGGGCTGGGAAATCTCCGCGGCAGCCAGGGCGAGCCGAGCAGGGCGTCCGGGACCCCGGGCCCCGGCATCCCCCGACCCAGCGTGCGCCGGCGACTGGTGCCCCTCGCCACTCGGTCCGGCCGCCGCGTCACCCGGAACCTTCACCCTCGCGCCCGGTCGGGCCTCCGAGCCCAACACTCACGCTCAGCCAGCATCGACATGTCGCCAAGCCTGTGACGCCGCGGGCCTCGAGACCTGAGCAACGGTGGCTACCGCTCGGCGGACTCGCGGAGAAGCTAGAAGCACTAGCCTCGCACGCCCGGCGAATTGCAGCGGCGAGGGCGCGCGCTGCTGACGTCAGTGAGGCGCGACTCTCTCCTGGACCGCGCGGCGGGCGAGTGGGCGGGGCGCGGGAAGCCTGGGACTCTGCATTTGGGTGGATGCTGGGTAGACTAGCGGTTTCCAAGGTTTGTTCCAACTCCAGCATTCCGTGTGTCTATGAAATATCTATAAGGATCATCCACTAAAAAGAACTGTTATTAAGTTTGGAGGTTTTTTTAAATTACAGAATCTTGATATTTTTTAATTGTCAGCTGGGAGTAGATATTGCACTTTTAAAAATAAGGTGATTCAGTGTAAGACATTCCATCTTATTCTTCAGTCTCATGGCAGACCCGCATAGAGCAGGACTTCTCAAACTTTAATGTTTGGGTGAATCACCTGGGGATCTTGTTAAAAATGCAGTTTCTGGTTCAGCAGGTCTGGGATGGGGCCAGAGATTCTGCATTTCTAACAAGCTTCCAAGGACGTGGATGATGATGGGCTTACTTTGTGTAGCAGGCCATTAAACAACCAAAGGTATGAGTGAACTCAAGGTTAAAATATACTCTTTTCTTTTTTCCTGTTCAAGAAAAGTGCTTTATGAAGAACACTTTATAAAGTGATGGTGATAAACGCTTTCAAAATATTTCAAAGAACTGAACCAAGAAGGTATTTAGGTAAGTCATCTGTGCTAGTCCCCTGCCTTCAGGCAAGTAAAGACCAATATCAGGGACCGATGACTGCTGCTTCTTTTTTTTTTTTTTTTTATAAATTTATTTATTTTTGGCTGCGTTGGGTCTTCGTTGCTGCAGGCCGGCTTTGTCTAGTTGCGGCGAGCGGGGGCTACTCTTCGTTGCGGTGCACGGGCTTCTCATTGCGGTGGCTTCTCCTGTTTCGGAGCGCGGGCTCTAGGCACATGGGCTTCAGTAGTTGTGGCTCGCGGGCTCTAGAGCGCAGGCTCAGTAGTTGTGGCGCACGGGCTTAGTTGCCCCGCAGCATGTGGGATCTTCCCGGACCAGGGCTCGAACCCATGTCCCCTGCATTAGCAGGCGGATTCTTAACCGCTGGGCCACTGCTGGGGAAGCCCTCCTTTTCTATAGCTCTGGTAAGTCTCATGCCCATCCCTCCCATCCCCACACCGTTCACATGCGTACAATTGTAAAAGCTAGCTACACATTCTGTACAGTCACAGAAAGGAATTCTTATGTGTTGCATTACATCTTTATATTCTATTCCAGAGATATCACTAACATTTTATCTATAAAAGAAATAAAGCTGAATCTTGCCAGTTTAATTTAGCTCATTCCTAAAGAGACACCAGTGTGATACAATGCAGGGCTTGGGTGGGGTGGGGGGGAGCCATCAGAGAACATGACAGAGCCTAAATTCTGCTACCAGCTTGGGGTGAGTCCTTGGGCAAGTCATTTCACCTCTTTTGATATCACTGTTTCAATCTATGAAAAAAGGATGATCTCAGATTATTTCCAAATCTAAGAGACTTTCAGAGAATTACTTTAATCCGATCCGGTTGCTGTAACCCAGAGAGTGGAAGGCTCATCTCTCCCTGGCGGATTTCTCCTGCGTTCCTCACCGAATCTTCCTCAGGCCCCACGAGGAACACAAGTTGAGAAGCACCTACCCACCCTGAGATCCAGTACCCTAGAAATGGATGCTTGATGTCTTGCTGAGATTTATTTACCCATCCTGGGGGAGGGGGCGGGGGGTGTCTGGTTTTGCCAGGTTGTTCCCCCTGCACCTGCTTTAAACTCCACCCCATTTCTGTTGCTTATGCCTCTGAGTAGGGGAATGTGTCGGTGATACTGTTTCTCTTAAGTGCACAAGCCAGTGAATACCAACTCAGGACTCTCATCTTCCAGGCCTCCCGAGTAGTTTATCTTGTCCTCTCTTGCAGTCTTTGTCTGTTGTCGAAGCTCAACTAGGAAGACAAACCCTAGCCAACTGCTTTGTGCAGGGAAGACTCTTGATCCTAGTCCAGAAACACCGTCCGGCTCCCCGGCAGCAGTTCTGGCCTGCAATTCCTCCTCTGTTGATCCTCCCTATCAAAATGTTATGACTTCAAGCTTTAGCCTCCACAAAATCTGTAAAGCTCAACAATGGAAAATCGTGTCCAGAGATCAAATCACCTAATGACATCAAAGGGAAAAAAATCTGATTTCCTGACTGCCTTATGATCGTTTTCTTTATTGTCTTAGGTTAGCCTTCTCTAGTTTTGGAGCAAGGTGGTGACACTTTAGTCTCTTTGTCTTGAGATAGTTCTAGGACTGTAGGTGGTAGTGGGGAGGGTGATGGGGATGGGGGCAGGGAGATGCCTGCAAAGGGAATGAGTAGACACAGGGTTGGAGTTGGATGATGAAGGAGGATGGGCTGACTTGGTCACCACGTGAGAGGGTTTCCAGCCCTGAGCTGCTGGCCGAGGACCCCTGTCCTGAGGGTGGGAAAGCATCATGTCAGGCAGGGACTGCACCGTGGCAGTGATGATGGACACCCTGGGATCCCCTACGAGGTTCCCCGAGCCTCACTGTGGCTCTCCCTGACCCCTCTGGCATCTTCCTTCTGGCTTCTGCTGCTCTCTGGGTAAGCAGTGCACAGCCCAGGGAGCTATGTCCGCGTGGTCTGTCCTCCCCACCATGATTTTCCTTGGTGCAGTAATTAACAGAATGAGCTCCAAAGTTACGGGGTTCAGATCTGGCTCTGACACCTGCAAGTTATGTCTGCTCTCTGATTCCTCATCTGCAATCCCATGGGGTTGCTGGGAGGATTAAGTAGAAAGCACATGAGGACACCTTGTGGGCTACAGCGCTATAATACTGTAGGCAGCCATGGCTGTTTACCCTGAGAATTACGGGCGGGTCTTGGGCCGAATCTGCCCCGTCCTTATTCTTCATGTTCCTCTCTCATCTCCTACCGAGTACCAGTTGTTGACCCTGGCAGCTTCGAGCCCTGGTCCGGGAAGATCCCACATGCCGCGGAGCAACTAAGCCCGTGCACCACAACTACTGAGCCCACATGCCACAACTACTGAAGCCTGCGGGCCTAGAGCCCGTGCTCCGCCACAAGAGAAGCCACCACAATGAGAAGCCTGCGCACCACAACCAAGAGTAGCCCCCGCTCGCTGCAACTAGAGAAAGACTGCACGCAGCAACGAAGACCCAACGCAGCCAAAAATAAAATAAATAAATAAAATAAAATAAAATTTAAAAATTAAAAAAATAAAGAATATATGCTGTGTCCTGCCCACCCCTCCCCCCAGCTTATTCCTCCCTAAGACAGTTAAAGATATACTGAACTGACAGGGTCCAGGTTTCAAGATACCAATCGGACCACATTTTCTAATGCTGAAGGTCACCGTGTGTGGTGAAAGCCATGTGTTCACACACTTGGATGTGGCTTTCTCGCTGGTGGCAGAAGGAATGGGCTGAGCCAGGGTTGTCTCTTTAGGGTGAGATTGCCCATCTTGCTTTCTCTCGCTCTCCCTCTCTTCCTGTACCCGTGGCAGCGCTGGAGATCTTCAGCTAGCTGGGGAAGGAGTCTGACTTAAGGCAGAGAAGAAGCTTCACTTAGGCTGTGATCCTAAGGCGTGAGCTCCAATCCAGTTTACCGGACACTGTGCGTTGGGTATACACCACATGCTAAGGTAATAATGCAGTGCAATCAGGAGAAGAGCTTCATTCATTGATATCAGGATCTTGCTTGGGGCCACTGCCTTTTTCATGGAATTAATGATTCTTCGAAGTCAAACTCAACACGGGGAAGCAAAAGCCAGTGGTAAAGGGGATCTACTGACTCCAAGATTTGGCTCCAGATAGGGGCCGAGGTTTGCAAAATCTTATGCCCTTTTGCCCCGTAGGCTGGGTAAGTCCTAACTCCATAGTCTTTGCAGAGTGAGGATGCTGTGATACAGGTACCTTTCAAAGGTCACCGCTGGCCTCCTTCCAAAGCCTAGGACCTTGCCCAGCTCTCATCACTCACTCTGTCACTGCCTGACACCCACTAAGTGCTTTCCCGACGTTTTATTCTCTCCTCTTTGCTATCATTTCTTCCTCCTCCAGATGTCTGACTTTAGCTATCACTAAGCTGCTTGTTTGGTCTCCTCTCCTCCGCAGAGTCTCACTCCTTTCTAGGGCTCCTTCTTTTTCACGATTTCAACCAGCCCTCCTTTAGATGTCTCCCCAGAGGACTTCCCTCCTGGACTTCTGGATCTGGACTGCGCTACTTTCGAGTCCTCGGCGGCTGTTTGCTTTGCCGTCAAGACTGCCCTTCGTTGCCCTTTCTGCTCCAGGAGCTCTTCTTCCTGGTTTCCTGTTCCTAGAACTGGCAAATCCATTGTTAACTAGATCTAACATCATTCCATTTAGACCCCTGGTGCGGTCCACGAACCCCTTTTAACTTCGTGGCTGGGGACGGTGTTGTTAAGATTGAGTGTTTGTGTATATGCAGTGTTATGGTGACAGGGTGGTGGGCAGAGCACAGGTTTGGGGGCAGACAGTCCTAGAAATCAGGCGTGGCTCTGCCACTTCCAGGGCAGGGAGGTCAACTGGCCTCTCAGAGGCTTAGTTCCCATGTCTATGAAATGAAGAAGATAATAGGGCTTCCCTGGTGGCGCAGTGGTTGAGAATCTGCCTGCCAAGGCAGGGGACACGGGTTCGAGCCCTGGTCTGGGAAGATCCCACATGCCACGGAGCAACTGGGCCCGTGAGCCACAACTACTGAGCCTGCACGTCTGGAGCCTGTGCTCCACAACAAGAGAGGCCGCGATAGTGAGAGGCCCGTGCACCGCGATGAAGAGTGGCCCCCGCTCACTGCAACTAGAGAAAGCCCTCGCACAGAAACGAAGACCCAACACAGCCAAAAATAATAAATAAATAAATAAACTTTAAAAAAAAAAGAAGAAGAAGATAATAATACCCAGCCAAATGGGATGATATGCTTGAAAGAGAATTATAAACGATGAAGAAGTGGTAACAGTCATAATAGTTGTGATAATGAGTCTATGTTTAACCAAGTCATCGACCAGGACTCCTTGGTCACAACCCGAGTATTTTTCATCTTAAACTTTCCTTTTCCCTGGGCCAGGAGGTCCTATGGCTCTGCTACTTGTCTGTATAACAAAGCCCAGATGCATGTTGGGCTTCAGAACAAGAGGGCGTGTGGGAATTTTCTCTCTGGAAAAGAACTGCCTTGGGTGTGGCTCCGTGCGGTGTCTCCAGCTTTTTTGAGAGCCGAGGCTAAGGGGCGACGTCCAGTGGGTGGGCAGGGAGGGTGCTGGGCTATCGGGAAACCTAGGTGGAGTGGAATTGATGGGCTTGGTATTTCTAAATCACCAGTTATTTAACCTTATTGAGTCTATTTCCTCATCTCTCAAATGGGGTTAAGAATATTTACTTTGGGGTTGGCTAAAGGATTATTAACTGAGATAATATATGTAGAAACAAAAATCTGATGCTGAACTTGACTTATCTTTACACTCAAATAATGCAGGGAAGAGGACTAAATTGTAGGGAAGAGGGTTGGGAAAGAAATCACGGTACAAGAGAGAGCTATGCTAGCCGACATAGGTGCTCCGTTGAGCAAGGAGTATTAACTCTCTTCATTCGGAACAATCTAGGGCTTGGTTTCTATGGCATCCATTATGTCTCTCCAGTTGTGCCGCTGAGTAGGTTTCCTTTGGGACAGGGAATCTACCTGAATCACATCCTGATGTAGGAAGAGTAAAGCACAGGTTAGGTGGTGACTGCTGCATGACTTACTGACGTCACAGGCAGGACCAAGGCTAAACATGCATAAATTGCTCTTGAACTTGTAGCCTCTGAAGATGGTGTCTGGCTATTAGACCTCATGACTTCTCATCCTTATTAGTTGGTTCTGACTCTTTACTGAGATGGGGAGGGGACAAAGGTCAACGTTTCTTTCTAGGTCTCAACTTCCATAATATATCTGTAGAAAATACAAGCAAATATTCAAAGCCACGAAAGCCCAGCTTTGAGCCATTGATCTTCCTGATTATTGTAGCTATTTAATTCTTATTATTTGAATTTTATTTTTCAAATGTATAACTTCCTTCATCAAGAAAACTTGAGGTGACATACAAAAATAGTTGGACTACAAATATTATAAAAATAGGAAGAAATTGGGTCAAAGGGAATATGGTTAGAAAAAATAAGTTAGATCAAGGGTAAAGTTAGCATATGGAAATGCATACCATAAACATGAGCTAAAGGTCAAAGGTGAGCTGCCCACTTGGTTTTGAGCTTATAGCAGCCATGCAAAGAGGGAAATATTATATAATGCTAAATGATGATAGCAAATGGCTGACATTTATTGAGTATTACTATGTAGTGTCAAAGGCAAGCAAAGCCAGATGCTAAAGTGGTCAGCACTGGTCTTAATCAGTAATATACTATTGCAATGGGGAAAAGAGGCCAGCACGAACTGAGTTTAGCATCCTTTTGTACGGAGGTGACTGGATGTTTTAATGGGAGAGTGAGGGGGTGAGGGGTGAGTGGAGGCTCAGTAGAGTCAGGGACGTGAAACATTATAAAAAGCAGGAGGGGGTTGGTCCCTATGAAACCCATCTGGGTTGCTAACTGGGACTGATTCAAGTTAAGCCCCTCCCCTCCTACAGAGGCTGGGAGACAGGGCGCTGTCTTCAGATGGCGGCTGGAACAAACAGTAAATTCTTTTAGCAGCCTTGAGTGTTCTCAGGCAGGCACTTTAAGGAGGTTAGGGTCAGCCCAGGCTATGCAGACTTGAGCTGTTAGAAACTGCGTTAATATTTTGTTCAAGTTTTTGAGGCCAGTGTTGAAGCCTAGTAGATGAGAGGGCACAGAGGGGTCTGGCTAGAATTTGGTCAAGAAGAGAGTCTTTGTCAGAAGCAGGCATGGTTCTAAATTCTTTACAGGTACTATCTCATTTATTTTCACAAAATTGTGTGAGATGGGTGATACTATTGTCCCCATTTTACAGATGAGAAAAGTGAGGTGCAGAAATATTATCCAACATCATTTTATGATTCTAGGCTCTTGGTTCAAGGTCTATAAAGGATCAGCTATTCCCAGAAAACAAACAGAAAGTGAAAAATTTTCCAAACGTTTTCTTTCCTTCTCTGTTCATGTTTACGTGTTATTTCCAGGTAGAGGGCAAGACACAGCACATTTTCCATCTTCCTAATGCAGCTTCTAAAATTCCTCCCCAAATGCCCAAGGCCCTTCCCCTTCAGCAGATAGATGGGGAGAGTTTGCCTAACAAGATGAGTACAATCCAAATAGAGCTGGGGGATCTTCAACGTATGCATGAAAATTCTTGACTATTCCTTTGTGTTCTACATTTTTCCTAAGCTTTGCATCGTGTGTCCTTTAGACGGAGGCTCTGAAGGCTTCGCCTCTCTGTGCCTGAGACCAGCTCCCACTGGCTGTTAGCCCTGCGGGCTGCAGCCTGATCTGAAAATTCAACACTGAGTTAGATCAGTGCTCCATGTCCCACATCCGAGGAGGTGTGGGTGTTGAGGGGATCTGAGAAGCAGCTTTGAAGGACGAGGGCGATGTTTACTGAAGATTCTGGGGCCTCCCTTCCTCTCTGTGTGTCTCTCCTATGCCCACGGCAAGCCTCACGTTTCTGCCATCACTGTGTATGGGGCTGTGGACAGGGGAGGGAGGTTCTTTTCCTGAAGGTGCTACAGCAGTGTATGTGCTCCCTGGGCTTGGTGTATGTGAGGTAAGGGGCTGGTATGTGGCTCTGTGCCCCTCAAGATGTCACTAGAGGGGACTTCCCTGGCGGTCCAGTGGTTAAGACTTCGCCTTCTAATGCAGAGGGTGTGGGTTCGATCCCTGGTCTGAGAGCTAAGATACCACATGCCTCGCGGCCAAAACACCAAAACATAAAACAGAAGCAATACTGTAACAAATTCAATAAAGACTTTAAAAACGGTCCACATCAAAAAAAATCTTAAAAAAAAAAAAGAAGTCACTAGGGGAGGAGTGTGAGTTGATTTGAGTGAATGAGTCCCCTCCCACCACTCTGCACCAGAGAGAAAACTTCTTCTAAGGATGGAGAGTGCTGGGGGGCAAGGAAGCAGCCGCAGCTCTACTCTCTGAAGTCCGGAAGCCAAAGTGTTGCTTCCTGGGAGACCCAGGCCACATGGATGAATTTCCGCTCCGCTCCCCTCCCCCGAGCCTGGGGCAGGGAGGATGAGGAAAGGCGCTCCCAGTCCTGGGCTGAGCGCTCCCTTCCTGTGGCACTGAAGGTCTTCATGGGACCACAAGTCAAATGCATGGACTGAAATCTGGGGACAGAGGCGATCAGACCAGGCCCAGACCACAGAGGAAGCTAAAGAAGGAGCTGGAAGGAAGAAAGCGAGGTGGAAAAGCTGAGGGACGGGGCAGGGCACAGAGGGAGGACGGCTCAACTTCCGCCTGAAGAAGTGAGTCTAACCGGCCTCAGCAGCACTTGCTAGGGGCACTGGGGCTGATGGGTTGTGTGTTGGGAGTAGGGTGTCGTGTGTGTGTGTGTGTGTGTGTGTGTGTGTGTGTGTGTGTGTGGTCAGCAAGTATGAACTTGACAGTGGTTCACCCAGTTAGCCCCTCACCCAACTCCAACTGCTAGGGACCAAGACAGCCGAACTTCTCTTTACGAGTAACACAGAAAAGAGGGTCCAGAATCACAAATCCCCAAGTGCAAATCCATATGGCACAGGGGAAGACCCTGACGTTCTAGACTCATATCCTCCATGTAGCTGAAAAGGGTCTTCTATATTGCCTTTGATGAAACCCTTTCGCAAAGCAGGTAAACTCAATTTTAGGAAGGATTTTTTTCCCCTACATGGCCCCCTATCCTAACCTTTGATTGCCAGCCTGCATTCAGACTCCAAGAGTCAGTAGCTTGGGGTCCAGGGTTTTTCCTACCTGGAGAGGGGGGCGGTATCAGCCTATCAGGAGGTGGCCAGTGCCTGGAGGGCCCACCCACTTACCTCCTCCCTCCCCCTTTAAGGTCTCTTCCTCTCCTGGGGGTTGCCAGCTGCTTCTGAGAAGCCTTTGGTCCAATCGGAGGCCACCTCAGCTTACACTGCTGCCAATAAGCACCCAGAGTTTTCCACTCCACAGTCATCTGTCCCTCCCCCACCACGAACAAAGGAAAAGGCACACGTACACACATGTTATTAAAATGAACTGTTTATATATCTCAGTTGAGTCAATACATTATAATGTATTAAAATGGAAAGGTACAAAATTGAAATAAATACTTTCTGATTCATGTATAAATCTTTTTTTTTTTTTGTCAAGATGACTTTTATCGTCAGTACATGTCACAAGAAAACATTTAAAATGACACTGAAACAATCATTTAAATCATGGTGCATGGAGGAAAAAGGTAAAGAAAACAACTTTTGGCTTGTTTTGGCATGAGACCTTGATACAATTTGGGTTCCCCAAAACCATGTGAAGGGTGATAAAATAGAAATGCTCAAAACCGACTTAAAAAAATAAACAGGCTTTACAAAAACCCTCTTTGTGATGAACCCGGCCACTTCTCTACATGGTCTGCACTTAACAGTAGATACATTCAGTATTGTCCACGGGAAGACAGCAACTGCCTTTCGTTTTAAAGAGCTTGGTGGAGAGGCTGAAAGAGTTTGCTGAGCTGAAGGTGGGCAGGATGTACAGGAGAACAGAAAGTCTGGACGGTCTTCAGGAACGCCTCTGAGAATGAGGGGTGTGGAGGGTCTCTGGAGCAAGAGTTGGCGCTGAGAGCGTGAGGAGTCCAGATCTGAAGCAAAGCAAGTGGGCAGGATGGAAACAGTGGCTGGTAGTGAGAGTGGGGCGGGGTGGTCTCTCCACCTGAGCGGTTCTGGGTTTGCCCTCAGCCTGGGAACGTTTCTGTCTCAGCAAGAGGCTAACCCAGCGCTTTGGGGACAGGGCTGGGACTCTTTTCAGGCACAGCAGCATGGGGGAGACGGGGACAGGTGTGGGGCTTGAACGAATGCCACGGAAGGGGCTTCCTCCTCTGGTTCCCGTCGTTAGGTGGCTGTTAAGGCAATAAGGACTTTAGCAAACTAGAAGTTAAGGGCAGCTAAATTCAGCCAGATTGAAGGCAAACAAAAGGTGAGAAAGAGTCCCTTTCTCCTCAGCTACCTTCCCGCCCCAAGCACAGGAGGTCTCAGCTCACAAAGCTCTGAATTTACAGCATGCGGTAGCAGACGGCTTGCCCTTTGGAAGGCTCCAAGGAAAAGAAGGCTCATCCCCGGCTTGGGGCAACTTGACCCAAGTTTCCTTTCTCCAGGCTCTCTTTCCTGAGGTCCTCTCAGGAGGGCAAGCTGTGGTCACCCAGCTGTTGAATGAAAAGTGGAAGCACCAAGGTTCACGCAGAGTTAGGGCAAGTCCTTTGCCACAGACCATCTGGCCCATCCCAGTGGCCTTGAACACTGTGTGTCCTGGAAAGCAAGGCCTGATGTTCAAATGCCCCAGTGAGACCTATGCTCAGCTGGAGAACAGGACTAGCCCTTCAGGGTTCAGAAATGTTCCCCCTACATCAGATGGAATGACGGCTACGAAGTCCATGGGAATGTGAGGTCCTGGGAAGGTTTGTGAGCTCATGTCTGGGTCCTCAGGGGAGTGAAAGAAGCTCCTTTGACCTGAATCCACTCACAGGGAAACGTACAGAAGACTGAACAGAACAGATGGAAGAAACTTTTCCTTTGCCCTTGTTCTGGAGTGAAGGAAATAGACCTTGACATGCTATGGGAAGGATAAACCTTAACAGTTGCCTCCATTCTGGGCAGGCTGCTGGCAAAATGCAGGGTGATTTGACTGCTGGGGCCTAGAATTGAAGAACTGACTCTCAGGCAGTTGCTAAAAGGTACAGCTACTCACTCCAGCAAATGTGAGCTCAGTAAACAAGGCAATATCCCCTCTATCCTGTAGCACTAGGTTACAGCCTAATGCCAGAGCTCTCCATGAGATGCCTGGGGCCCGAGGATGCAATGGCTTGGAGACAGTGGCAGCTGTGCCACTGATTACTGATTACTCAGCACCACCTCAAAAGGGGGCATTCATGGGGACCAGATGTGCAGAAGGAGAAATGCCAGTTGTAATGGTCAGCCGTCTGGGGGCCAGTGCCCTGCCTGACTTTTCTCTTGTGGAAGCCATATTATTTTGGTCCTAAGAAAAATGGGTAACATTTCTTCCAGGAATCCAAGGATTATAATAACAAATCTATAATAAAGTCAATGTGATCATCAAGCTGTGAGGGTACAGATGAAACAAGATTGGTCAGGAGTTGATCATTGTTGAAGCCTATTGGTAGTTCTGTGGGACTTCACTGTACAATTCTATTTTCATTTGTGTTTAAATATATGTTTTGAAATTATCCACAATACAAAACAAGGCCCCTTGGACGTCCTCTAACTTAATCCCTCATTTTCCAGACAGAACCCAGTGGTTAAGCACCCAGAATCACATGGGGAGTTCATGCAGTACCGGTACTAGACCCCAGCGTTCTTTCTGCAGGGATTAAGATATACGGGTTGGATTGACATCCTTAAATCAATGTCAGGTTCTTCAGCTCTGCTCTTACCACGCTGAAAAGCAGGGGGGTTTTTTGTTGTTTTTTTTTAAATCCTGCCAATTAGCCCTAAGAACATACTACTAATGGCAAGTACCCTTCTCCCATAAAGCCACCAGTGGCACTTTCTGTGAAGGCTCTCTTTGGTCCCAGCATTTCAAAGGGAGACACTGTCCCCTAAGGTTTCCTGGGACAAAGCAGTCACTGTAGCTGCTTCTCAAGGGAACCACCACCAGGAAGGGCACTGAATGTCCTTCCTGAGCCCCTGGCCGTGTGCAGTTTTCTCTGGAGCCTGATTGAGGGCCCGGTAGGGGGAGAGGAGTGTCACATTTATGACGGGTGTAGGGGTGTAAAGGGCTGGTATGGCAGCCATTGAAGGGAATAAATCCCTTTAAAAATCTTCCACCCAGGTTACTGGATCTCTTTAGAGAAAGAGCACTGTAATCTAATTGGAATCAAAGACATTAATCCATTTAATAAGAAAAAGACTTTTAAGAACTGGAGGCTTGGGAAAGGGAGACAGGAGACAGGGCTCTTCTCACAGTGATGACACGGGTAGGGAACCAAGGGGCCTCGGTAGCAAGTTGTAGACTTTAGTTTGAACATTAAAAATGTTCCAGATACATCCTTGTAAGCTTATGAGGACACACCTCAAAGGATGTATTCCCAAAGGAAATCAGGCCATAAAAGCCAGGCAGTTCCAAGTTCCCAACAGGGAGAAGGTGAGGTCAGAAGGCCTGCACCAATTTTAGAAGAATGACACCCAGGAAAGTTCCGGGTCCATCATTCTGCACAAGGAAACCACGCTTTGGGTTCTGGTGGCTCAGCTGAGATGAAAGTTAGCAGAGAGAGGTGAGATTGAAAAAAAACCCCAAAAAACAGAAGGAATTTATACTTAAGAATTATGAACACTAGCCTGGATTTTAAATGTGTGGGCTTCCCGAAACAGCTAAAAAAAACTGTGGAATGTTCTCGTGGAGAGATGAGATGCCTTGGGCGTGGAAGATGTCCAGGAAAGTTGTAATGGCTGAAGGAGAGATGGGGTGGCTTGGTGGATGGACACACCCCTCCGATTATTTAGAAAAATCTGTTCTGGCAAGAGACTTAGTTAAGTTATAGATTTCAATTCTGCTATTTCTTACTCTCATTGTTCTTCCTCGTCCCTCAAAATATAGGTTAAATAAGATATCAGCTCATTTCTTATTCAATACCCTAAGCTTCTTAACTTGGTTTACAGAGAGCTGGGTTTGGAGAGGGCGTGTGTCTATGTGTGTGTTCACATTGCCCACAGAAACTGAGAAAATAGACGCTTTTCTTCCCCAGAAACTTATATAAAACATGACGGTTTGGGAAATATCATCTGAATTTCACAAATTAAAAGAAGGTCTCTGAGCTACCGGTTATAAGTCAGGAGAGGGACAAACGAGCGTCGCCGTGGGGATCTGATGTAAATTTCTAACTGTGTTCCTTTGGGAAAATTACTTCCTCTCTCTGGACTGGAGTTTCCTCATCTTGCCACTATGCGGTCAACCTTGACTCTGAGGGAGTGTAGCAAGTGCTACTCAACCTAATGAAAATGTCAATATATCCTGAAAGATGTCCATGGCAATGGTCAGTAATGAGCTCGGTGCTCATGGTCACGTACGTTCCAACAAGATGAAGTGCCCATGACAAGCGATCGAGCTCTGAGGTCTCCACTCTGAAGAGTGAAAACAGCAGTAAGCGCTTGTTTCCACCTGGTTGCCTGTCAGGACTGATGTTTCACTGCAAAGCCAAGAAGCCTGAAGACCTCAGAGAACTGGCTGTGTCTCTAGATTTGAGGTGGAAGGAAAGGCCCATTTGGAGACAGCTGAATTTTTCTGCCAAAAGACCAACGTCTGCCAAACCACAAATGCTGGAAATACAGGGGCTTCTAATACCAACTGTGCATGTTGTTTCCTAGCAGTCAGGGTAAGGAGAGTCTATCAGTTTTTGGTGGGAAAAAGTAGAATAGCAATCTCCTTGTGTGCTCGGGGAAAAGCAAGCCTGTGATTTTGACTCGATTAGAGAAAAGATAGGATTCCAGGGGACAGAAAGTCAATTCCATTCACCAGAGATATTGCCTACCAATCCCACCTCCTTCCAAGCTGGGCAGGCGCCACCTCACGGAAGAGAAGACTTCGGAAGCCAGGGTAATGCCAAACCAGGGTGGCTCATGCCTTTTAAGACACGTCTTTCCCCTGGACAGGCCTAGATGTCCTGAGGAGGAGAGAGGATGCTACCAGCATGGTCTCCGGACACACGGCAGTCACATCTCTTAGGCAGTTAAAGACCACTCTTGCTCTAAGTGCACTGAAGATTCAGGAAACTGTAGTTGCCTCCCCACCCCAAACACTGCCCTTCCTCATCTTACATCTGGGGAAACTGATGCACAGCAAGGACAAACAGTTTTTCTGCAGCTCTCATACTGATCTAGTGACACATCTGGGAGGAAAACCCAGGGTCCCTCTCTCTCTCCCTCTCTCATTCTCTGTCTCTCTCTCTCTCTCTCATTCTCTCTCTCTCTCTTTTGATATCTTCCATTGCCTTTCTGCTTCATTTGCATTTAAAGTCTGTCTGCCTGTCTATTTATCTATAATATATGTACTCTTATGTATAAAATATAAATAATTTGTAGATTTCTGCTTAACTCTCTGTCCTTTTCTCTTCCTTTACATAACTTGGTTTGGAAAAAAAAAAATAGATGTTCCATGGCGAGGGAAAACCACAGTACTGCTCAGAGGAACAGACCTCTGGAAGGAGAGATGACAGTCTTTGTCTATTGGGCTGGGGGTGCTTCAGATCTGGACTGTACAGCAAATTAAATGGAACACAACTCATCAGAAATCAGCAATGGAGACATCTGTGCCAGACGACGTGAACTTCCACCACCTGGTTTTAAGGAACAGTAAATACAATAGAGATAGATAGATACACTATGTTGAATCTCGAGTCGTAAAACAAGTTGTAAATAGAATTATGCTAAATTAAAGACGGACATCATAGGGAATAGTCTGGTCAACAACCAATCACCATTAGAATCAAAAAGTAAACCGGCCTTTTCACTGAGTACCTCCACGACATTTCTCAATGCACTAAGTACATTTTAACCATGCAAAAATACACAAACATCTTAACTAGGTTGTTTTTTTTTTTGTAAAAAAATCAAACACCAACAATATGCATTTTTTTTGTTAATTATATTGGTTAAAGTAACAGCCAGTGGCTGCCAAATATCAGATACATCATATACATATTTTTATACAGAATCTGGACAACACAACATTACACATCAGAGAGAGAAAGAGAGAAAAAGAGAAAGAGATTATTTGTTCCTTGGTGGGTTTGTTGCTGTTCAGTAAAAAAAATAAAGTAAAAATATGAGAAGCAATGCTAAGAAGGAAAACACTTCAACAAGTTAGGAATACATAGGGAGAATTGCTAATCAGAAGTACAGGAGGAAAAGAGTTCATAGTTAGGTCTGTGTCTAGAATTTTCTTCACTAAGAAGCAAAAGAGCACAACAGGTGTATTGGTTTGGAGAAGCAGAAAGAGCGATTAACATCATGCTGTCTGGTTCCCAGCACGTTTCCAGCGAGAAGGAAAAAAAAACCATAATCACAAATTAATTTCACAAGTTTTGTTTTAAAAATGTCCTCCCTTACCCAGGAAGCTGGGTAGTGCAGGGGTCGGGGCAGCTGAGTTTCGAGAGTCCTTGGCAAAGGTTTGGCCAAAACCGTTGGCCTTAGATTAGTTGGAGATATGAGCTGTCTGTGGGAATTCACGCAGTGGAATGCGACGTCGGCTCACTGGGTCCCCAAGCTCCCCGTGCCAGCCGGTGATCTGGTGGAGGGAGCACACAACCCACTGACAGGCCTGCTAGCCAGGCCCCAGTCCTGCCCCTGAAACATTTGGCGTCAACACGATCCTAAGAATTCAACCTGGAAAGAAACAAGACCTTGAACACAAGCTATGGAAGCACTACCATGGTCACGGTTAGATACAAAAATGTGAAAATTCAGATGTAATCAAAAATACAAAATCAGTTTCGGTAAGATTTGCTTTTTGTTTGTTTGTTTTTAAACCGTTACAGTGCAAGGTTTTTCAAATTACAGTAAAAGTTATGTGTCTGCTTACAGTAACTAGAGTAAGTAGCTGATTTTGCTCTGCTGGAATCAGAGGTCCCTGATAAGTGAGGATGCACCAATCTGAAATCAACCCAGCATAAGAAATGGATGTCTCAACAGAAACACACTTCACTAGGGCTTCCACCCCTTCGAATTGTAACAAAAGATGGTGTCCTTTGCACAACCCATTAGCATGAGTTTCTTCCTCCGTTGAAAAAAAGAAAAAGAAACGGATGGTATTAAAATTGCAACAAGAAAAGGACTGGAAATCTGGGGCTGAAGGGCGGAGCATCTGAAGGGAGTTTCCCACGTCACTGAGCTTTCCCATTGTACTTGAAAATAAAAAGAATTGTTTCAGCATCAGCCTCTTTGGGCAATGCTGCTTTGTGCTTCAGTCCCGCTCCCTGCCCCCCATCCCAGGCTGCTGGGAAAGGAAGCAGCACCACCTCACGGGGTCAAAGGAAACCGTGATGGAGGTCACGGCCTTGTGCCATCAAGAATCGCCCCCCAGGAAAGGACAACGGAACTGCTAAGCAAGGGCTGGGGGGCCGGGGTGGGCAGGGACTGAGGAGCCTTCGTCTGGCAAAAGGACGGCCCTTGTCAAGGCCACTCTCAGAGCCAGTTCTGGAAAGGATGCAGAGGAAGGAGTCAAGAACCGCAAATCATATCTCAGAGGAAGAGCCACCGTGGCCCCAGAGCCTGCCTTTGGGAGATGGGCAAGTGGCCCAAAGAGAGCCATGTGGCTAAATGAAGCGACAAGGTGACAGCCTTCACGTTCATGCTGTGGGACGGGAGAAGAAGGAAGGGTAGTGAGGAATCATGCTTTTCCTCTCTAGAACCAACAGTCGGCCTGGGTCAGGAGAGGCAAGACACCCTGGAAAGCCTCAAAGAGCCCTTCTCTCCGTTCCAAGAGGAGCGGGCGGATGTTGGCAGCCGTGGGCACAGACATCAGGCCGGAAGCCTGCGGGGGCCACGCAGAGCCCCTGTTCCTCCCAGCCCCTCTCGAGCCTCATCCTCGAGCCCAGACCCACGCAGAACCCGCTCTGAATTCTTCCTATCTCAGTGGGGCAAACTCTTCCCAGGTTTGTTGAAATTAAAAGGGGACAGTTTTCGACAGTCAAGGCTGTCACTCAGGGCCGGGGATCCACCAGTCCTGCGTAAGGGGTGGGCAGCCCAGTCTCCCATCCCCCTGGGATGTGGCCCGGATGGCGGAATCTACCTGCCTCACACGAGTGACCTGCGTAGGTGAGCGACCCCTTTACTCACACCCACATCCCCGAGAAAGAGAAGAAACACACATTCCTCCGTCCTGGTAGAAAAGCTTCCTACCTTTGAAATGGAGTGTGAGGTGCTGCACTCAATTGTTTGGTTGTGATCTGGTCACTGGAGGAAATCTGGGCTTCCTCTGCACATTTTGCTACATTCCTCAAGAAGAAAAGAAAGCTCCGCCAGACCCTGCAGGCCCAGTGCCTCCACACCGCTCTGGCTCTGCTCCCCAGCGGGGAAGTGGACCGCCATGCTCAGCCGAAGCACGAGGCTTCCCCCAGCACACCTCCCTGGCTTGTTCTGACCCTAGGGGTTGTGGAATCAGGCAGAACCTGTGTGTGTGTCCATCGCTTTTAGCACAAGATGCTCACGCATCCTTATCCCTTTGGCCATAAGAGACCCTGCGCCTTCCTAGGCTCCCCGATCCCGTTTCTTACCCAGCCTACCCAGAGTTCACTACCCAACCCGACCTGTTCTAGCAAAGCAGTTGCTCTAGAAACATTCTCTGTGCTCGTCCCCCAGCTCTGACTCGAAATACAGCCCACAGCCTGGTCCTCTGGTGTACAGAGGTGGTGGGACTCCAAACAAGACCTCTGCTCACAGCTCTGGGTGCCACCAAGGGGCTGGTTGCCTCCAAGCCAGCTGAGGTCTACAGGGACCGCTGACCATGGGTCTCCCCTCCAGTGGAGGACTTTTCAAAGGTGCAAGCGGCTTTGCCCGAATGGCCTCAGCAAACGCCTACGTTCTTCCTGAGATAAATCCCAGAAGTTCTGCCCAGCTAGATCTGCTCTCTCCAACTGGTGTGTGTCTAATCTGGCAGTTGGCCACTGAACTATCATTTGAGGATTTGTGATCACAGGTGTATTTACACGAGCGAAGGGACGGGATGAAGTCAGGGAATGAAATGATATGTAGTGTGGCTTGAAGGCTAAAGAAATGCTCCAAGTCTCCTCTGTGCTGAGCTCCTATTGCTGTCCCCAGGCAAATGTGAAGCCTGGTGAAAATGTACAGAACTGGGCCGTGATGCCCCGTTTTCGGTTCCTGGGACTATTTTGTACTATTTACCATTAATTGTGGAGCTGCCCTGGCTGAAAGAGATTTCCAGGAATGGTGTTGCAGAGCATAGGTACCATCATCCCGGGGACGATGGTGGGAGCAGTGGGGTGGTCAATAATCTCTGCACCTCCAATCCGGCTGGTTCTCCTCTCATGACGAGCGGATGCTCTGGTCTTTACCCCAATACGCTTAAACTGTTTGACAACAACAACAACAGAAGAGGGATTGAGGGAAACAAAATGTTTTTTACCTTCAAGATACATATTTTGAGTATGTTTATTAAGACGGTGAGAAGTTGGTTTCATCTTTTCTTTTAAAGCAAGAGAAATATAGTTGAATTGATTTCGGAGATGTTTACGTTCCATTTAAGGAAGATCTCCTAGGTTCTTATAAACATGAGGATGAGTTCAAAAGGAAAAGCTACCTTTCTTCCCCTGGGGTATTTTAGTTCACAGTCTGGAGACAATTAAGAGCTTCACAGACATTTGTTGAGTGAGTGGGTGCATTGATAACAGAATTTTAGGATCGGAAGGGACCTTAGGGAGTGTCGTCTTCATTTTGCAGGAGAGAAACTGTCCTTGAGCCGGTTCAGTGGGTTGGTGGCGACTCCAGTGGCCCTGCTTCTGCACATGGATTGCAGGGAAGCGGGACCCTGCTCGGAGGCGAGATGGGGCTGGAGCGCAGCTCTCCTTGGCCCTGTGACAGCACCGCTTCCTAAACAATCTGTGTCTCTACCACAGAAGTCCTTCTACCTGCTCTCACCCAGCCATGCTTAGAGCAGCTGGATATACTACTGATAGGCTTACAGCGGTCCAGTTGGCTGAACTGAACTAGGAGTTTAAGGAATTAACAATAACTTTAAAAAGCCCACTATCTCTCATCACTGTTAAACATCGAGGACTTTTTTAAAAAACCCACCACCTACTGAATAATCTGTAGCTTTAAAATGAACTTACTTGGAGATTAATATGTAATATTTTAGAGATGGGCACCTGGTTAGTGATGGATGCAATAAGTGTGATATGTCTTGACTTCAAAAACTCTTTTGATAATGCAGACCTCATGATCATTATATGTCTTGACCTCAAGACGTATCTCAGCATTCACCATGAGAACAGAACAGTGCCCCCAAAAGAATCATTCTTAAGAGGAATTAATGACAATTGTTCGTTGGCCTAAAGGGGCATCGTGAGCGTTTTGTGGGGATCAGCCCAGGGCTCCGTATTTCACAGGGAACCTTTGAAGGTTAGCTGACTGATACAGTCATGCTATTGCGCCTCGTTTCTCTCTTGGCTCTTCCTAAGGGAACAGCCTTCTCTCTTGTTCTCTGTAATCCATGTACACGTTCATAGCATATTGCTGAACCTACACTTTGTAAGCCCATAAACTCAGGATGGAGGTATGTGTTCGTGGACATGAAGAAATGATGGCTAAGAACAATAGCTAGAATGGGGTAGGAATGTTGAGTTTCACATCTCCTGGAGGCAAGGCAGTAAAGAGGTCTGCTGGACTGAATGTTTGTGTCCCTGCCCAAATTCCATATGTTGAAGCCCTAATTCTTAATGTGATGGTATTTGGAGGTGGAGTCCTTGAGAGATCATTGGGTTTAGATGAGGTCATGAGGGTAGAGCCTCCATGATGAGATTAGTGCCCTTATAAGAGGAGGAAGAGACCAGAGCTCTCTCTTTCTGCCACGTGAGGACACAGCAAGAAGGCAGCCATCTGCAAACTAGGAAGAGACCTCTCACCGGACACCAAACCTATGACACCTTGATCTCGGACTTTCCAGCCCCCAGAACGGTGAGAAATAAATGTTTGTTGTTTAAGCAACCCCCCAACCCCAGTCTATGTTATTTTATTATTATAGAAGCCCAAACTAAGACAGAGTCCTTTCCTGAATTCCTGATCTGCATCCCTTTTAAAGCTCCAGATCAAGGCTAACATGATTATGGATGAAGCAACCTGTTTTCTTTCTAGAGCAATCTATCTTCGGGAAAGGGGAATCTTCTCATTACTCTCCTCTCTCTGTCTCCTCTTTCTGGTCAAGCCATTTTTCCGAAGAGAGCATTGCTTTTGAGCAGGGCTCCTGGTGATCTTACAAGAGGTATCTGCTAAAAATGGTGGTCAAGGGAACCAATATATTGGTGCACACTGGGGGTTACTTTTAGGGAAAGGAGAGGAAGAGTAGGGGATACACTGTGTTAAGGTCCTAAATCCAAAGTGTGCCACCCACGAGGAATGCTCAGCAGTCTTTCAGAAAGACAGGTGGAGGCAAAGAGCTGACAACACCCATGTCGTCTCCTCCCCCTTAGAGCTCAGAGAGCTGTATCTGGACTCATCACTTTCAGGCTTACCCTTCAGCCCTTGATGTACAGGTTTTAGTTCCCCGCCCAGACGGTGAATTACTGGAGGACAGGGCCTAGTCCAATGCCTGGGATATTTTCTGGTTGAAGGATGAGTGAGTAAATAAGGAGACTAAATTATGAAGAGAATGAACAGACTGGCCATGAGTCAAGAGTCCTCAGCCCTTGGTTCTCAAAGAAGGGGCTCTCCTTCACATCAGGAAAGATTGCTGCAGCTTTGACAGCTGGGATGAGGCCAAGCCAGGTCTTCACAAACTTCCTGAAGCAGAGTTAGAGCCAGGGTTCTCCCTGGTCTGTGGGGCAGTCCTTCTGGAGGCAGGAGCTCTTGTTGAATGCAGAGCTTTGCTGTCTGCAGTTTTTGTTTTGTTTTGTTTTATTTTTTTAGCAGCTTGGGCTCCGAAAGATAATGGTGACACTCAATGCCCTGATTTCTTCTCTACAACACGGGTGGATCCTGCTCAAAAAGCCCCTCGGGAGAAATCAGAGGAACACCGATTGACTTAAAAAGTAACTTCTCATATGTTATTTAGGCGCTTTTTTTTTTTCAGAGCATCACTGGAAATCAGGGAAAGGGTTTCTTTCCCATATGTCGACTCAAGCTGATACCCTGAGTATCAGGGACCTTGTACCCTGATACAGTAGCAGGGGCCCTGCTCTTCGCCCATTTCAGTAGGAGTTGTTTATACACAAGTCAAGCCATTTGGGTTGTTACAGGCTTAGATAAACGTCTCACTGTAGGGTGGACCCTCAGAGTTCCATTAGGCAGCAAGAAGGAAAGAAAGGTAAGATGACCTCACCAGTTTAAGTAGGGGGTGCATGCCTTTTCAATCAAGACACCTGAGCCCACATCGTGGTTTGTCTTTCATTAATCAAGGGAAGTTGGGCAAATCATTCAAACCCCTATGTCTCTTTCCTCCTCTGTAAAATAAAGCTCTACATTAGATTCCCCCAGATAATAAGGTCACTATTAACTTATTCTTAAAAATAACTTGTGCAAAATAGCAGCCCACCTTTTCTGAATGGATGCTAGGCTGATATGTTTAGTCTGTCAGCCTCAGGGATGCAGGTGATCATCATCCCTCTCATTCTAAAAAGATTCCAGGCCATGGATTGGCAACAAAGACTTATTTTATGGAGGTTAAAGAGGGAATGACTATAATGAACCAGACCAAGGAAATTAGGGGATTCCAATTAGAGGGCCAAGCCTATTTATTCTATTAACAGGGTCTAATGTTCGGAACAGCCACCCCTGCATGTCCACTTAGACATGCTGAGAATCTGAGGTCTGTACCAAAGGCCAGGCCACTCCGAATGGGAAACATGAATTCCAGGAAGGGACCCATCGGTGGGTAGGGTCTCGTGCTTGCCCTGCTTCTTTGTGCCTTGCATCTCTCATCCAGTGTCTGAATGTCTTTTGTTATTTACTCTCAGAACATGAAATTAAGCTGCAGAAACTGTGGGGTAACCTGTGTGTAAGGCTGAAGGAATTGGGCGCCACTGGGGAAAGGGTCAGACAAACCCCAATTTTTCTTGGCCTCCTTTTCATCGATACTCTTTTCATGGTATCTGGAAAGGCCCAGAACCACTGCATTAATTATAGAAGAAATTGGGCCCTTCCCCAGATCCCAAAGACTCAGACCCACTTAGGATATGCTGTGCCCATAGTGACCAGCTGCTACAGGGAGCACCCAGAGCTGGCTGAGGTCTGCAGGCCTGAGTCCCTCTGGGAGGCTGCAGTGGTCTCAAATATTCTGGAAGGTTGGCCTGAGCAGGATTGAACTGAAACCTCATTAAGAAGCAGAGACTGGGCTCTTCTGTGTCTCATGGGCAGCTTTGGGCTTTAAGAAATCCCATTCATCATTCAAGCCTTCCTCTCCTTTGGCCTTAATTCAAACCTGGAATGGTCAATGGACACCTTCCAATCTTCTGATTTGCCCTCACCTGCGGAGATATGCACATCACCACCACTTGAAGGCCTCATTCCTTCTGGCTTCCACCGCACTGGGAGGACCAGAGGAATGGGTTTTAAACATACCAAAGCTGCAGGGAACTAAACTTTGAGCCCAGATGTGCACGTGAACACACAAGCGCACCCACAAGCCCAGCTCTGGGAGCTCCGCGAAACCTTCGAGGAGGCAGAGGGTTTAGCGACAAGGGAAAGCCATTCTCTGAATCACAGTACCAATTGCAGAGAAACCGGTTGCAGCTTGAAGGACTATTCTTTCAACGAGGTTGGGTGAATGTTAACAGACAGTGACATTGCTGGAAATTGTCTTGCTTTCTCATCAGAAGGCAGGCAACATCTCAAAGGAATGAATGATGTCATATGACTGTAGGCACAGTCAACTCAACTCACCCATCTTCAGGCACCCTATGGAGCCTCCAAAACCCAACTCAAATACCAGTCTTTTTAAAGTCTCCTCTTATATCACTACTTGGAAACGTTGCTTCCCACTTTAGATGCCCCTAGCACCTTGCACTCTCTTAGGGCTCTGTTTTTCACTGTATTATACTTATTTATGCACATTTCTTCCCTCTCATATTTAATTCCTTGAGGTTTGTTTTCTCTTTAGAGTCCCTTCTGCCCTAGCCCTGCACTTGGCATAGTAGGTGTTTAAGAAATATTTGAGAGCCAGGTGACTGACTGAATTTGAAGTGGGAATACTGTCTGGCAGGAAAGCTCCAGTGGGGTGAAATCAGTTCATCATCCACCACCTTGTCCTCGCAAGAAGCGTCAGTGCGTGGCAGACCCAGTGGTCCAAGGTCAAGAAGTCTCTACCACTGCTGTACCACACTTCAAATTCAAGGTAAGAGAAATTCTTAAATCATCTGCCACATCCCACTGAAATACACTTCCCACCTCTAATTTCAAAGTGATTTCAAAGTATCTCAGGCACAGAAGTTGTCCTTGTCTCACAACAGCCCACCTAGAAAGCAGCCAAAGAGTCAGAAGTGGATTCCAAGTTGGAGATTACCCCAGAGGTTCAGGAGCAATGAACAACGGTGAGCAGGACGGCAAGCTTCTCTACCTAGAACCATCACATCCCGGGACAGCGCCCTCTCCCTTCACGGGGATGGAGAAGCATCCAGACTAGTCACAATGAAAGAAAATGGACAGCATCCTCACGGCAGTACAGAAACTTCCCACAACGACCCAACAACAACGTCAAGACCAAAGACCAACCCGCCATGCAGACACAAGGTCTCCAGACAGAAAACGAAGGGCAGAGAAGAAAATACCTTTTCACAATGAGGTGAAGCTCAGTGCCCTTTCCCCTGTTCCCAGGCTCGCTCTGTCATGTTGGGAATTCCCTCTCAACCAAGGGAGCTTTGCTTGGGAGCCAGCAGTGGGACACTACTTGGACCAAACTGGCTGGTCTGGATCAGAAGTCGCATCACCCCCTCACCTATAGCGTCTGGTCCATTTGGATCCTTCCTCTGTAAGAAACAGATGAAACCTGGTGCTTAGGACTACAAACACACCTACCCCAGCTGCAGCAAGAAGTTCCTTCTGTTCACCCTGGAACCTCCTAGTTAGCTGTGTCCTGTAGAGATTTGGAGGTACAACGGGTCTGGTCATCCAGGAAAGGTGACACCAAGTGTGGAAATGCCCAGAACCTACATGGAGAGAGAAGTCAGCCCGGTATCCAAACTTCAGAAGGGTCTCCAGCAAACAAGGCCTCCCCTGTGGGAAAACTGGGGGCCTGAGATGAGTGGAAAGACAGAGCAAAGATAGAGGGTACGGACGGCTCTGCAGGTAACTTTCTTCTGGCACTGGGTGGGCAGGAAGGTGGTGGCACAAGAGAGGGT
This sequence comes from Eubalaena glacialis, assembly GCF_028564815.1. Classification (NCBI taxonomy): domain Eukaryota; kingdom Metazoa; phylum Chordata; class Mammalia; order Artiodactyla; family Balaenidae; genus Eubalaena; species Eubalaena glacialis. Next base: position 116,544,232 of record NC_083724.1, read on the forward strand.
CCCAGAGAAACTCACCTAAATCAGGCTCCTCTGAATCTACAATAGTTACGTCCCCAGAAGAACAGGGAATAGTTAGAACTGTGCTTTCTAGTACCTAAAAAACAAAGCAAAACCTTTCTTAAACAATTATTTCAAAAGAAATTTGGGAATCTTGGGAAGCTCAGTGAGGTGGCAAATTCCTCAGAACCAAAAACCAACTTTGGAAGTATATTGTCATTGTGCCTAAGTGTGTGTTTTGTGTGTGGGTGTGTGAATATATCATATATTTCCACTCACCTACGTATAGATATAGATAGATAGATAAATATATATTTATCATTAGATTTTTTTCCCCCTTCAGGTCAACACCAGTGTGTTCCATCTTCAGTACATATTTTATCTGCATTTCAATTGATACACAGACCATTATACTATTAAAAGAGAGAAACAGCTGAGAACAGGCAAAGTATAACCTAGCCAGAGTTGTTTAAATGCCGGTTCAGCATTGTTAAGGAGAAAAGCAAACCTCCCCAAATACAAATGAAAATGTCTCTTCTTAATACACACAAGCAATTCTTTATGATCTTCAGAAGAAAACAAAACAGGAGGAAAACGGAACATACTATGAAACTGAATTGTAAGCATTTTTCTATTTTGTAGTCATTGTAAGTACTTTAAGGGAAAACACTGCACATGTAGAAATGATTCTCCCCCGCTTCAATTACAACTTTTCCCTAGCTCTCTGGAGCTGGGGGATAAAAAAACATGTTCACTCAAGTAACATTTTAAAGGACCTTTAACGTGTAGACCTTTCTTTATCCCATTTAAAACATATTTAATGAAGTTGAGAAATGTCTTCCATATTTTGGCAAAAGATGCAGAAAAACAAGGGTAACTGAACCATACAGAGTATCTAGGGCTCACGACCTAAGTTGCTTAGTTAAAGGAAAGTCATTCTGTTCAAATTACAGAAAAACGGAATCAATTGCAGACAATCCACCTTGCGATTTCTATTCAAGATCCCTTCGCCCTGGACTGTAATTGGTCAGGATTCTTCTGAAGAACTTGGGTCTTTATGGCATCGCTGGCTTGCAGACTACAAATGTTTCCAGATCGCCATCCCTCTGAACACATGGTATGGAAGAGGGTTTCACAAAGTTTGGAGAATATGTTAAGGGCTGGGCACAGGGTACTTTACCACCAAACAGCACAACACATAAAATCAACCTAGAGAAAACGGCGAAGTCAAAAAGTTGAAAGCAGCCAAATCAGGTGAGGATGCTAGGGAGTCAGTGGGTACCATATTCCATGCCAAGAGATTGAAATTAAAAAACGAAAGTTGGACATAAATCAACATTGAAAGCTTCAAGAAGTCGAAGCTAAACCAATGTTTCCTTTTTCCCCCTACGCACAAACCTTTTGTTCTAAACCCAATGGCATTGAGATCAATACTTCTATCTGGAAGATTCAAGTCTGCAGAGACACTTCCCTTCCATTTGATCACATGAGTCCACAGAAATAAAGCACCTTTGGAACCAAGAGTTGTTCAAGAATCCTAGTGTCTTATTCAATGTGTCGAAAAAGTACAGTTAAAATAATTAGAATAATTCATCAAATGACAAACAATAATATTGACTCTAGTGAATAGGCAAAAGGGCTCCCAGGACAATTCACAACTAAGAGGATAGAGCACAATAAAAGGCTATGACATTTCATGAATAGTCTGTGTTATAGCTTTGAACTTTATTGCAAAGCAAAAAATATATATTTTTTTATATATATATTTTTATCTACATTTCACCTCTGACATCGTACACAACACGAAAGCACAGGAAACCAAAAAAATCATAATGAGGTAGATACATAACACTTACAGATGGAGGAGACTAAAGAGTTTAAATTTGGCTTAATACTGCGGTCACCAATGTATGCATTTTCAACACAGCAGCAAGCATGGATTCACAGGGCAAGAAGCCCAGTGATCTCAAACCCAAAAATAAGCCCCATTAAAAAAACACCTGCTTCAAAATGAAAAGAACAAAAATTATTTTTAAGTCAGGGAATTAGATGTGTTCAATTAAAAGCCCTGGTGTAATAAAGTTTTTGTTTTTGCTTTTGTGCCCAGGAAAATATATATAATTATATTTATATATATATATATATATATATATATATATATATAATTTTCACCTATGTAATTGGAGTAACCTGTCCCACAGGGCTCTCCTTTGTATCCCTGTGGGTGGGGTTGCGGCAGCCTTGGGAGCTCAGCGCTTGGGGGATGACAGTAAGGGTCTCTAGAGGCATCCTCACCTCTGCAGCCACTGTGCCAGGGACCGCTAGCCTCTGAGGGCCCTTGACACATGCCTGGAAATAGCTGGAAATCAATTTAGCCGTGAAGTCTCTGACATGACTTTACCTTCCTAGGATCACCTGCTCTCCTAGTGGGTGAGGTCAGAAGCACCTACTGGTTTGGGTTGCTGGGATTGTCCCTTTCCCTTTGTCATTTCCATTTACAGCCTTTCCAATGGAGAGCTTAAAAGGCCATGAAGAAGGCCATCTTCAGCCTCAGTTTTTACTATAAATGCATTTTCACTGTAAAATGCACTGTCAGGCAGTGGTAGCTGCTGAAAAAACCACCTCCGTCCTTGTCTGATGTCTTGAATGGGAGGAGGATGGAGTGAGGGAAAGGGACCAGGAGAGGACACCTGGCTGGTTGAGGCAGCTGGTGGGAGGACAGAACCATGAAATGACGAACCAAGGAAGGGTCAGCTCAGACAAGTGCGGATGGAGATCTAAGGGGCTCCAACCAGCAAGCCAAGGAGAAACTTGAGTTTGTTGCCAGTGACTCAAAGGCCCCAGAGACCCTAGAGAAAGTGCAGAGGAAGTGAGGCTCAGAGACACCGATGGGCCTAAAAGTGGAATTGAATCAAGCTTCCTCAGACTGTTCAATAGTTATTTTGACTCTGGATGTGATCCTGCTTTGGTTGGGATTTGCTCTACCGGGAAATAGCTGGGAACAGGTCAGCTCAAGCAAGAGGGAAGACAGAGGGGTCCAAGAGGAATGCCTGGTGAGTTTGGGAGAATGGCAGGATGGGGGAGGGGACTGGATGGGAAGTCTGGTACCCGAGCAAGTACACACCAGGGAAGCTTGAAGTCAACCCATGCCAGGCAGGGCCAGGCCCTGTTCTCCAGAATCAGAGTGCTGACTGTACTGTCCCGTTTGTCTGTGGGTCTTCTTTCTCCCCTGCTGGACTGTGGATACCCTAAGAGACCATCTTTCCCCTCTACCTCCCCAGCGCCTGGCACAGCGCCTGGCACGTGGAGGGCATCATCCAGGCTGGATTGCATTTTTAGAAAATGCACCAAGAGAATGGTTTGGGGAAGAAGGGAAGGTGTCCACAGTGTTGTAAGAACTTTAAAGACCCTACATTTTTCCCCCCAGACCATACCCAGGAGCCTCCTCCTGTCTTCCTAGGTACATCTCAAGGCAAGAGTCACACTTGAATTTTGAACATAAAACATTATCCTGAGAAGGAATAATACAGTGGCAGGACCCAGTGGGAGAGGAACTAAAAACAATCTATCTGAGGATGTGTGAAAACTGAGTCACAGCAAAGTGGACAGCTGTCTCCAGCCCGGCTGGGCCGGTAGGTTGTGAGGGAGTGGTGCAATCTATCTGAATTTCACATAATTTCAGGAGGCAAAGACAAGGTGAGCTTATGACCATCCCTCTCAATTGATTCCCAGTCTTGCCCTCCAGGAGTTCCCTGGGAAGGGGAGGCCGAGGGCTCAGTAATCCAGAGACTAGATCCCTGTCCCCTCAGAGACCCAAAGCAAAAGGAATCAGTCTGGTGAGCAACAGACAGCACTGGAGTCATTACAAGGGAGGACGGTCTGACTACAGGCATTCAATAAGGAGCGAAGGCAAAGAGTTTTTACCCCGGAGGCCTTGAGAAAAATTTGATATCATTTTGTCTATGACTGTGTGGACAAGCAAAAATTAGGTGGTGTCTGAGTCTCCTTCAAACCCTGAGATTCCATTGTTCCTTTGTGCTCTGAAGAAGCCCCAGCTCTGCCCAAGGACTGAGGGATTTTTCTCGTGGGTAATTGCTGTGACTATAGCAGGATTAAGCTTGTGTGTGTGTGTGTGTGTGTGTGTGTGAGTGTGTGTGTGTGTGTGTGTGTGTGCATGCACCCAGTAGGCATCAAGCTGACATAACTGTAATCAAACGTATAAAGCAGGAGGCTGACCTACGTTTGTGGGGAAACAGCACGTAGGGTTCTTCTCTCCCCTCCTCCAACTCTCTCTATTCTGCCCTTTCCTGCCCCTTTCCTCTCCCGGGTTCCCTTCCTCTCTCATTTATCTTGTTTTTCTCCCTTAATCAGTTCACATGACAGTGAAAATCACTTTCTTAAGCCTAGTAGTTCCATGTTGGTCATTTCATCCCCTGGCTTAAGAACTTACAGTAGGTCCCGAAAGTTATCATCCCAAATCCCAATGGACCAGTTCAGTTGTCAAGACGTTCACAAATGCATTTGCCTGTCGCGCTATTTTCTTACCTTTCTGGTTGGGACCCATCACGGAGGTCACCAAGCTCACCCGTGTTTCAGAGATGAGGAAACCGAGGCTCACATAAGGCAACTGACTGGCCCAGGAAGTGGGGACAGGAAGACGATGTAAGTTCCCAGGCTGCTCCCTGCTCCAGCCTTGCATGGGGAGTGTCCTGTCTAGAATTCTCCCTCTCTCTGTCATGTCATAGCCAGTATCTTCAAAGACCTTCTCAAAATTTATCCCATGAAGCTTAATTTTCTGATTCTGTCCTAATTCCAACTGTTCAACTCT